>NC_133016.1:35922500-36260002 GCF_048564905.1 Vicugna pacos
ATGCATACATTGAACAGAATATCCTAGCAGTTTCCTGATTTGTCTGAATGGGATAAATCATGTGATTTTTTTTTTTGAAAAATGCAATTTATATGAAAATGTAATTTCTAGATACTCAGCGACCCATTCACAGGGTAAAACACTGCTGTCATAAATCCTTCCAAAATGCAATCTTACATTCTCATGACTATTTATCCAAATGAAATCTTTCTCTACAGGCAGGATAGACAACTTATTGTTACACATTTGGGATTTTTTAAGATTCATATTTTGTTTCAGAAACAGGCTATTCTTTCTGATTGCTGCTTTGGGTTTTAAAACCAATATTGGCATTAGCAGAAAAGTAAAGCAAGTTATAAAAGCAGAAACAACGCAGGCTGTCTTTACACAGCACCTCAGAGAAAGTTTCCCAGGAAGTCATTCACGTAACTTGAAATGTATTTTTGTCTCTGATGTTCTGATATGCGACCTATAGATAGAAGAGTTTAATTGCCCTTGGGTGGTCATTTTTAAGGGAATCACACAACTAAATCGTAATCCCTCAATTTCTTCCTTCCTCACAATGTTTCCTTGTGACCCACCCTAACCCTAACCCTTACCCCCAGCCTTTGTGACCATCTGGTTTACCTCTTCTTTGCTAATGAATCCTAGAAAAATTCTTTTAAGACTCCCTACCTTCTCCAGATGCTAGCACCCGCTGTGGATGGTATTTTGAAGAACCATTTGGGGAATCTGCCTCACCCACAATCCTTTTTGTTGATAAATCTTCCTCATCTATGTGATTGGACCCTGGTGGCCACTTTTACATCAGATGGTCCCCACCCTCCAGCCGAGGCTCAGCTGACAAAATCCTCTTTCCCATTCCTGGAGTTTCTGAGCCAGTAGTCAGCTGTAGTCTTTGTTGGTTGAGTTTTTCATTTTGGGGAGACGCTGAGCCATAATCTCCTCAGACAAACAGAAACTGAGATTTCAGAGAGAGAGAGAAAGAATTATGCAGAGAGAAGGAAACTCATGTCCATGAGGTCCCCAAAAGTCAAAGCTATTTTGTTTCCTGACACTTTCCAGTTGCTGGTTCCAGATCCTTGAGAAACTCAGCTGTTAATGAATTTCATAAACCATTCCTGGGTCCTAACAAAGTTTCCTTTGTTGAAGTATCTTAACGTGAATTTCTGTTATTTGCAATGGAAGAAATCGTTCTAAGGAGGGAATTCAAGTCTGTGGTTATGTTTAGGAAACAAACATGCTGGTCGTGGGAGTAGAATTTCCACTATTGTACAAGCCTGAATTCACATGTCTCTTAAAAACATCTGAAATAGTTAATGGCAAAAGGTACGAAAATCACGTACGAGTAATTTGAGGAATTCCTGACTGTTGACAACAAGTGAAGCATGATATTTCATAGACCAGGAAACCTTTTTCAACTTCCTTGAGACAAATGGAAAGAATTTATAAAGCATGAAAGAGAAAATTACACAGGAATTTCCAAGAGGAATGTCCACAATCAGGAATTTTGGCTTCTGCATTTGCAATCTTACTCCTTCATGTAAGGCATGGCTCCACTATACATATTATTGGAGAGAATTTAAGTAATTTTCTTAAAGCTACAGTAGATGTATGCCCAGACTGAGATCAATTCCAAGATACATGTTCTCAGTTACTTTGCTATTCTGCCTTCTGAGATCATCCTAAAATTTGGAGGGTTGCCAGGCAGGTTAATCCCAAGAAGTACATCTTTCATTTAGGGATCTGTACAGAGGAAGGATGTGGGTAGAGGAAGCGTCTGAAGTTCCTTATCTACACCCCTTGCTCCTTTGAGGTATTCATTGTCCCCCTGTCCCCACCCCTTGCTAATCCCAGGCATACTAGAGAGCAAACCACTTGGAAATGTACATTTAGTCGCATGTTGATACCAACCACCCACCTTTACTGCCCTTGTCTGGATTTTTCTCGTGATTCTGTAGGACTAGGGGTCGTATTTGCAAAAAGCAAGATAGTGGCACTGAATAATTGTCCAAAGAAAAGAGGCTTCTAATGGAAGGTATTTCCTTCTACAATTTAATTTTTAATTTTTATTGTAGTATAGTCAGTTTACAATGCTGTGTCAATTTCTGGCGCACAGCATCATGTCCCAGTCACACATGTACATACATAGATGTATTTTCATATTCTTTTTCATTATAGGTTATTACAAGATACTGAATATAGTTCCCTGTGCTACACAGAAGACACTTGTTGCTTATTTTCCTTCTTTATATATTGTACAATCTTTAAACATTGCCTGGGGTGATGACCACGTTGGCCAGCTACCACAATTTAAAATTGGGCCCTCAAGAGCCAATAGTTCTTATGACTTGGAATGAAGCTGAGAGCAGCAGGCAATTCCAGGATAATTTTATTTTGAATGTATTTAGGTGGCGATCTGCCGTTGATAATGACAAATGAGCAGAGCTCAAGCTCTTCTCGTGTGCATTGATCCAGGCAGAAGAGACCAGCTTCGTTCTCACTGCAATATGTTGCGAGCCTGAGACACAAAGGACACATTTAACGGTGCATCGGTTCCCCAATGACTGCAATACACAGCACTCACTAGCCCTTTATAGGATGAGGGTAAGAGTCACCGCAATGGCCACAATAATGACTAAATGCTTCTCGGATAGAATCACTACAATTGTCTTCCCTCAGAGACATTCCACGCCATGTGATTGGGGGCCATTCTTGTGGTGCCAGAGACTGGCTGGGACGGAGAGATGACAAGGAAACTGTGTGTTTCCATGGCTTCCATGCATCTAGCCGGAAAAAGAGCAACATTAGGAATAATTGATAGTGAAGGGTTGAGGGAGATAAAACGAGATGGACTGAGAAGGATTTAATGACTCTTTGTAGCCTTACATCTGTCACAGTTTTTGTGCTACATTAAAGTTTCATTATTTTCACATTTTGTGTTTTCATATTTTCCCATCCCCTTCTTTCTGCTAAATTTACCAAGTAATACAATGGAGATAATGGAGAGCTATTTCTGCAAATGTCATTGAATCTGTTCCTGGAAATGAATCAAGTGTTTCACTGGATGCTTTTCCCTCAAAATACATTTTTCAATTAGCAGCAGAGGATTTGTGTACAAAACATGCTCTTTAAAAAATTACATTAAAAAATAGACCCAATCATGAATCTTTGTATCTTTGCTCAGTTTCAGTGGGTCAAAGGGTTGGGTCAACCTACTTTTACAAATTTCGTTTCTTTGTAATATTTGGTGTTTCTCTAGAAACGCACTCCGCCCCTCAGATCCCTGACCTCATACTTGCCACAGGCTATGTTTTAGTAGTAATTCCTGTTAATTTCACCGATCAGGTAAAGGTCTTTAATGTGTGAATATCAGAGGGCATTGACTGAACTTATGTTTGTCATCTGTGTTAGCATAATTATTATTTTGGAGTAATTCTTCATTCAGAATTAAGAAACCATGATTGTATTCTATCTCCATGACTGAATCATCATGCCACCTCTTGCAAAATCTTGTATTTTGGGTGCTTTAGTTGACTAGAGTGGCAGTGAGACGATTTCACTAGCTTGCCCTAAGCTTGTACGTTCCAGGATGTGTGGAGGAGGTCTGTACCTCGAGATGCAAGACTGTCAACGAGAACTGAGCTGCTGAATAAAAGCTGCAGAAGGACACAGCGAGGGCAGGGAGCCGCATCGTCACTTATCATAGAATTTTCTCACTCCCTCTACTGCCTGTGTGTGACCATGCTCAGCGTTCAAAGTCATAGGACCAAGCATCTTCAGGGAAATAGTCTGTCTACTGCACCTTCATTCTCTCCTCCTGTCTTCTTCGTTCAATGTTACCATGTTTATGGATACCATGTTGTTTTTTATTCTTTTTTTTTATTGAAGTATAGTCAATTACAGTGTGTCAATTTCTGGTGGACAGCGTGTTTCAGTCATACATACACTTACATATATTCATTTTCATATTCCTTTTTATCATAGTGGATACCATATTTTAAATTCAACTGTTTGTCTTCATACAAAAAGTATCTAAAATAGCACCAACCCCACTGTGTGTGTGTCATTGTTGCTAGTACGGTGAGACTTCCCGGTGCCCCTATCACTTGTGTTACCGAACCAGATCCACATCTTTTCCTTACTTTTCCGTGTGTTGTGCAGTGAGAGACGGACATTCAGTCTCCTAGAGCTACATGTTGGGAGAAGCCATGTATTCTGATTGGGAATCAAACTTGTCCTCCTTGGGAAATGCTGTGAAATGAACATCATTACTGTTTAGTATATTGCACTCTTTATGGGTCACTTTTCAGGTAGAGATCATTCTCTCATTTTTTTTTTTGAACTGCAATCATGCTTTTTAATAAGCAATGTTCATTGCTGGCACCCAGTCTGCCTCCCTGGAGAAAAGCTAAATTGTATGTGCTGTGTTTATGATTGTAGGTGAGCACATTGAAGCACAATGAAGAAGAGGAATGCTTTCATGGACTTCTGCTGGGAGTTTCATGATACACGAGGTGAGAAAAAGTGTCATGTAACATCAACACAGTTTGCTGTCCTCTGTATTCTGTTGTGCATTCGGTCAACATTTATGATAACATTTGTGCCACTGAAGTTCTGTGCTGGATGTTAAAACCACGGCCAGAGCTGCCAGCATTGCAGGGCGCCCTGTGGCTTCCACCTTCATGGACAATGGTCACAGTCGTGTGTACCTGTACATGGACGTTCCAGGAGGCTCTAGTAAAGGAGAGAGAGATGGAGGCTTGGGGCTGGGAAAACCTGGTTGAAAGCCAGCCTCTGACTCTTGGCAGCTTTACAGTTTTGATAAACTCCATTTTTATTTTAATTAAATGAGCCTCGATTTCCCCTTGTGTCAAAAAACAAACGTGCTTGTCCTAGGGTGGTGTGAGGTAATGCACGAACACCATCTGTGAGCTCCAAAGACGTCCCCAAATTTAAAATATTGGAATTATTATAAATTGTGTAGGCAGGCACTATGATGAAGCAAATGAAAAGCGCTTTCAATGAGAATGCCACGCCAGCAAAGACCTCGCCAGCATGTCCCACCTGGGGCGCCTTTGGAAGCGGTCTCAGCTCCGTGACTGGCAGGGGCGCCCTGGGCGCATGCGCTCCACCCCCCTGCTCCACCCAGCTTGCTGCGTGATAATTAGACTGAGCCAGGAGTGTCAGCGTTTATTAGGCTGGGCCCTGGGACAAGCATGGAACTGTGAAAGCAAAAAATAATGTAACATTTGTGAAAGATTACTGAAAATACATAAGCTTGGAGGGTCCTAAACCTTGCCAAGTATATTACAATTTAGACTAAGCATCTTGCCCGAACAAGGAATATGCAAAAGAAATGTCCCCCTTAGCTCATGGTGACCGGCACGTGGGTCTTTCAGTGCCACTGAAGCATTTAGATTTTTTTTATCCTTAAGAGATGGACAGTCTGCACTCAGCCGGACCAAGTGAGAAAAGATCTCAAAGATAACCGTGTTCCAGCCGGAAGGTCTGGAGTCGTTTTCGTCTGGATGATGCCTTTTACTTTCTACAGCTTTAACATGCAAAGAAAGAAAGAAAAAGGAGCACCCCCCCCCACCGGCCCCCTGCAATTAGGTAGCACAGATTACATCTTGAAAAGTTAATGACAGACTCCGGTTTCTTTGTTGTATTTCACAGAAGAGGCTCTTCAGAATGAGTGATCACTTACAGACACTTTTAAATGTGGGAGTTAATGGCAGTGCGAATGACAGGAGAAAGGATTCTTACTCTCTCTTTGCCTTCCGTTAGAAGATTTTTGACCTTGTCTGAAGGGTGCCTGCCTCGTGCACCAGCCTGGTGCTTCCTGACGGAGACTGACTTAACCTCGTCACCACATCAGCATTCACCGGTCCCGTTTTCCCTTTATCTTTGGAAATACTTCCTTCTTTGAGTCATTAGAGTCAGAGCTAAAAGGGTTTTCTCCTGCTTGACTTTAAAGGTGAGCACAGGCAATTTCCAGGAGTGCACGTAGAAATAAATTGTCCCTTGGTGCCTCTCTCGTAACCGGAAGAAGAAAATGGACAATTTCCTTGGTGTTGCAGATGGACGTGCTCACAATTACCAAATATTTATGTAGAGCCAAATGTTTCTTAAACAGATTAAGACTAATTAGTGACATACAAGCCTAACCCAGTGTCTGAAATTATACCCAGGGACTCCCGTGTTGTTACCATGTTAAGGCATTGCTATCAGCTAGACATTTTTGCTGTCAGCAGATCTAATTTGTACACATTTTCTTGCTTATTTTTCAGAAGTTTTGTTGCATAGATAAAGGTTATTTTTAGGAATAGTAGATTGTAGTTTAGTATAAGTCAAAAATTATAATGAGTGAATTGACACACACTGACAGACATTAAAATGATCTCTTTCAAACCATCAATATAAACACTACACAATTGTTACAATTTTTGCTGAATTTCATCATAAATTGATTTAAGATAATTCGTTTCCTGTCTTACAGAGGTCAGACACAAGATCGAAGCTTTCCAATGTTTCTAATTTTCAAAGTGGTTAAAGTTTCATTTTTCATTATGATCATTGTTTAGCCACTCGGCCTATTCAGAACTACCAAGGAGAGAAATAAAATGGATCTTATGAAGAGATGTTCATTAATAGGCAAGTATCTGGGGGTTAGAAAAGTCTGTCTGAGTCAGAAGGCAGGGATGGCTTTTAGTATCCAAGTCTGCTTCCAGACAAAATTAGAAAAGGCTGAAGTGAAGTTAAAGCCTGCTGGTTGCAAAATTGGAAATTGGTTTCCTGGGGCTCTCTGTAAACTGTTCATTACTTTACTCAATCATGCTTCATTAGCAAGGTAACAGACGGAAGACCAGTGCACATTGGGATGTCTGTGGAACCAATCCTTCCACCTCCTTGAGCATCACTTAAAACTTGAATGTCACAGTAGATTAGACATCGCGTCAAGCTGTATTTTCATACGGTGCTGTACATGGTCATCCCACAGACCATAACTGCTCAACTTCTAAACATTGTTAGGTGCTTCTGCTTGACCACATATTTCACAAGTCAGCAAAAGTGTTAGTTCCAAGGGACTCTGATGGAACAAATGAAAAATCCCAAAAGACATCTGAAAAAGAGGCAACTTGGAGAAAGTCAGTTAAGAGATCCGACACAAGTAGATTTAATGGTTTCCATTAACTTGAATCTAATTCACTGGAGGGGAAAAAAATCCATAGGGACATTAGGGCACTTAAATGTACTTCTGAAAATGATTGGACAAACAGTAGCCTTGGCTCATGCAATAGTTTTGCTCAACCTCAGCAAATGTCTTTGACTGTCAGACCAAAAAGATTCATTTTTTTGCAGTTCACATTGCAAGGAAGTAATTTTGCGGTCTTGTGACTTGTGAAAAACTCTAACTAGGGAATGCTATGGAGCTCCCTAGGACCCACTGCAAGTTTTGCTGTATTTCTGTTTTGGTCTGGTAGGTATTGCAACACTCAGAGCATCTGCTATTAGCTGCTGTCTAAAGTAGTCATTACTCAAATCTTATGTGCATTTCACATTCTGGAGTGTTTCATATTCAGACAGTAAGACTAACTATCAGATGAGATAAAGTAGGATGGGTGTTCAGGTTAGGAAGGATTGGGTTTACAAGACAAGGATGCTCACTTTCACCACTTTTATTCGACATTGCACTGGAAGTCCTAGCCAGAGCGATTAGGTAAGAAAAACAAATAAAATTCACCCAAATTGTAAAGAAAGGAGTAAAACAGTCTCTATTCATAGATGACACAATATTATGTATAGATAACCCTAGACTCTACCAAAAAATGCTACAGCTAACAAATTCAGTTGAGGGGTACAAAATCAATACACAAAAATCAGTCACATTTCTGTACACTAATACCAAACCATCAGAAACAGAAATTAAGAAACAATCCCATTTATCATTGCATCAAAGACTAGAATATCCAGGAATAAATTGAACTAAGGAAATGAAAGGCCTATACACTGAAAACTATGAAGACATTGAGGAAAGAAATTGAGAAACACAAAAGGTAAATGGAAGGCTATTTTGTGCTCATGTATTGGAAGAATTAATATGGTCAAAGTGTCCATACTACCCAAAGTCATCTACAGATTCAACGCAATTCCTTTCAAAATTACAAAAGCATTTTTCGCAGAACTAGAATGAGCAATCATTGAATTTGTTTGAAACCATTAAAGACCCTGAACAGCCGAAGAAACCCTGAGAAAGAAGAACAAGGCTGGAGGCATCATGATCCCTGATTTCAAACTCTATTACAAAGCTGCTATTTACAAGTGTGTGGTACTGGCACAAAAACAGACATATAGATGAATGGAATGGAATTAAAAGCCCAGGAATAAGCCCAAGCATATATAGTCAATTCATTTATGACAAAATAGCCAAGAAGATACAGTAGGTAAAAGAGAATGTTTTCGACAAAGGATGTTGGGAAAACTGGACAGCCACATGCAAAAGAATGAAACTCCATCAACTCCAAGTGGATTAAAGACTTGAACATAAGACCTGAAACTATAAAACTCCTAGGAGAAAACATAGGTGGTAAGCTCCTTGACACTGAACTTGGTGATGATTTTTTTTGGATTTGCTACCAAACGCAAAGGCTAATGAAAGCAAAAATTGACAAGTGGGACTATGTCAATCTAAAAAACCCCCGCACAGCAAAGGAATTCATCAACAAAGTGAAAAGGCAACCTACTGAGTGGGAGAGAAAGTCTCAGATCATGTATCTGGCAAGGGGTTAATAGCTAACATATGCAAAGAACTCATATAACTCAACAGCGAAACAAATAAACAAACAACAGCAAGGAACCTGGTTAAAAATGGGCAAAGGTTCTGAATAGACATTTTCCAAACAAGTCACACAGCTGGCCAACAGTACGTGAAATGATACTCACCGTCACTCATCATCAGGGAAATGCAAATGAAAACCACCAGGAAAGGTCACCTCACACCTGTTAGAATGGCCATCATCAAAAAGACAAGAGGTACCGAGCATTGGTAAAGATGTAGAGAAAGGGAAGTCCATGTGCACTGTTGGTGGGAATGTAAACCGGTCCATTATGGGAAGCAGTATGCCTCAAAAAGTTAAAAAATAGAACTACCTTATGATCCAGCAGTCCTCTTTCTGAGTATGTATCCAAGAGATATGAAAACAGGATATCAAAGAAATTCTGTGCCTGTTTATTGCACTTTATTATTCACAATAGCCAAAATACGGAAAGACCCTAAGTGTTCATCAGTGGGTGAACGGATAAAGAAGCTGTGGTGCACGTACACAAGAAAGAAGAAACCCCTGCCATTAGTGACAACGTAGGTGGGCCTTGCGGGCATTATGCTAAGTGAAATAAGTCAGAAGGAGAAAGACAAACACAACATGGTATTACTTACACGTAGAATCTTAGGGAAAAAGTCAGACATCTAAGAACAGAGTAGAAGAGTCGTTGCCAGGCGCAGGTGGGTGGGGAAAATATGGGGAGGTTAGTTTCAGCTGTAAGATGAGTAAGTTCTGAGGATTTAATGTAAAACATGGTGACTGTAGATGATAACATTGTATTGTATAATTGAAATTTGCTAGGAGAGAACTGAAATGTTTTCACACACACACACACACACACAAAAGGATGAGTACGTGAAATGATGGATGCGGTAATTTACTAGAGGTGAGAGTTCTTTCACAATGTATATGTGTGCCAGATGGCCACAATGTACACTTTAAATACTTTACAATTTTATTTGCAGAAAAAAATCAAGAAGGATGCAGTTTGCTAGAAAGAGAAAGAAAAAAAAAAACACCCTAAGAGTAGCTTGTACATTTTTTTAAAAGGTCAGTTCACAACAGTAAGTAACAGAACAAAAGTGATGTTTTATTTAACACTTATTTTTTACGTAGGAGGAAAAAAATATGGCAAGGATTTATCTTGGATTCAATTCTGTCCTCTGAGATAGAAATTTCCATTTATTCCAATTTCTTTTCAGTTCTAGTTTTCTTGCATTTATTTAACAATTTCTAGGTCATCCTTTCCTACATCATTTTCTCATTTGTTTTCATCTAAAAGTAGACTTTTATAAAATGTGAGCTTCGCAAAGTTTGATTCAATAATAGACAGTTGACCTATATATTTATATTTAGGCTACAGAATTTCGTTACCATTTATTCTTTCCTGACACTAAAAAGAAACAGATGAAACAATCTGTAGAAACTTACTCTACAGAGAGACCTTGTGGTAAGGTAAAAATCCCTCCATCTTCCAACTCCAGAAAATTAGACTGATTCTGGTTTAGATTACAGAGGGAAGATCGGACCCGGATGGAGCCCGTGTTTGGAAGGTACTTGGGTGAGTCTGAACATCCGTGGGCCAATTTGGGCTGTCAACCCCTTCTGGACACACAAACACGCCACTGTACTGGCTTCAAATCAGCCCCCGTTCTGGGATAACGGTACCGATTCAGGAGAGATGGAGGTTCGAACCGACCTCAAGACCTTCATCGCTGGATGTATTTGCTTTATTTTGTTAGGATTCTCTCTAAGGAAGGCACAACATCTTGTACTGACATTCTGTCCTTTTCTTTCTTTCTTTTTTTTGCAATCTTACCGGTGCATAACTTCTCACTCTCAACTGTCCTCTGCTTTCCTTCATACTCTTTCCCCGGAGGGAATTCAGTAGCACCGGAGTGTGTCTTGAAAATATTCCCCAATAGTCAAATAAACAAAACTATTACAAAAAACATTCTCCCTTGCATAAATCAGACTGACTTTTCAAAGTTCATGCCTTTGGCATGATTGTGTTAGATCATAAAGTCTTAGCAAGCAGGGCTGATGCAAGCTTTGATCAACATTGGTCCAAAGCCATGTGATGAAATCTTAGTATATATTGACTATTTTTACCCATTAACACAGTCTCGTTTATTTAAATGCATTATTTTCCTTCTTATTTCCTTAATATACTTATTATGAGGAGTAGGAGTCAACAGGAAGACATTTTTTCTTGCACTGATTTCTTGGAGAATTATGATTAATATCACTATTTGCCCTCTCCTTTTCCATTCTTAGGCAGGGAGAAATATTTTCTCCATTAACAAAGATATTTCTCTATTATTTCCAGCAGGATTCTTTTTCAGGTTGCCTTTTGGTTATTAACTACTCTGTTTGTAACCATCTCAAGAAATAGCATGCTTGCTTCAGCAGCACATATACTAAAATATAAGGAAAGATACGGAGATGAGCGTGACCTCCCCCACAAGAGTGACAAGTGAATTCCTGAAACGTTCCATATTTTTAAATGAAGTGAGCCAGAAAGAGAAAGAAAAATACCATATGATTTCACTCATATGTGATATCTTAAAAAAAAAAAGACACAAATGAACTTATTTACAAAACAGAAACAGACTCAGAGACATGGAGAACAAACTTACGGTTATCTGGGGGAAGGGGGTGGGAAGGGATAAATTGGGAGTTCGAGATTTGCAGATACTAACTAATATATATGAAATAGATAAACAACAAGTTCATACTGTATTGCACAGGGAGCTATATTCAATATCTTGTAGTAACCTATAATGAAAAAGAATATGAAAGCAAATCTATGTATGTGTATGTATGACTGAAACATGATGCTGTACACCAGAAATTGACACAACATTGTCACCTGACTCTACTTCAATAAAAAACAGAAATACCATTTCTCCCTTGCTCAGAAGTGCAATCCTTACCTTTTAACTCAACACCTGAGGAAGCTCAAAAATGTGAATGCCATCGCCCCAAAGTTTCCTGACGTGATAAATTTATCAGTGTGCTCGTCCCCTGTTTGGGGGGCTAATGTCACATGTGGATGGACTCAGACTGACTTTCTTTGGGTGACACCTGCAGGGAAATATTTTTGTCTTCTTCTCTGAGAACAGCCACCTCATGACACAATTAATCACCTTTCCAATCAAATAGCACGCTTTCATTTAACAAAGCTGAAGAAATGGGAATTGTAGGTGTTACTGCCTGTGTAGGAAAGTGAGCGAGGCAGGAACTAGTTAAACCCACTGCATAGCCATTGGCAAGAATAATTGCGTTCAGAGAGAAGATGGCAGTTGGCATTCAGAGCAAGGGCTGGACTGAAATCATCAAGGTAGAATGCTGAATAGGGTGAGAAATTCTTCATAGGCAGCCTTCCCAGGGCGGGATGCAAAATGAGATGAGAAACTTGATGTAGCTCACATTCTTTCTCTGTTTTGTGAAAGCCAGCATCTCAAGATGTGCATGGTCTAAAACACTGATTTGATCACCATTCCTAAACTTTCTGAGTCTCCTTAGAGCTTTCTTTCCTCATCAGTGGTGGATGAATATTTATTGTTGTTTCAAGCCCCCCAGGGACAGGAGGGCACTTGCTGCAGAAGGTCTGAGACAGCCCGTTGTGTCTGCAGAGTTCTCTTAGAATCAGGGAGGGATCTGAACACTCACAGGCAGACACGGGATAGAGAGAGGACCAGACCTGGTGAGGAAGGTGCCTTGAGAGGCTCGTGGACAGGAGGTGGGAGAGGGTCTCCAGCAAAAGGTCCGTTGCAGACAGAGTAGCGCTGAGAATCACAGACCACGGACTTGAATGAGGTGAGCAGTGGGGGACTGCAGAAAGCGCAAGCGATGGGGACTACAGGACTGAGTTCTGGGCTTGGTCCTGTCACCAGTTCTCTGTGTGACTCGAGGCATATTCTGTAACTTTACCGATGCTCAGTTAGTTTTGTCATCTGTAAAATAAATGGAAGCACCAAGTTCCATTACAGTTTGAAAATCTGTGGTTCTATGATGTGTCTTATTTGGAGCCATCATGCTGTCACAAAGGAATGAGGCTGCTTAGAGAACATTAGAATGCCGTTGAAAATGAACACACTAGATCAATCCTTTTGACACTGATGGTTCGTTAGCAATTTAACAGCCGTACTTAGCAAATGAATTCATGAGAAAGATAAAGAGAACGTTTAAATACGCTCGATTAAGAAATGCTTTCTATTTGAAGTGTTGACAGTAACGATAGATTAGAAAAGTTACTTAAACAAGTAACTTGTGTGTCTAAAACATATTGAACAGAGGAATATATCCATTTTAGATTCTTTTTGTTTACTATTTTAAAAAAGCTACTATTACTTACATGTAAACAAAACGCTTAGAACAAAAGCACTAAAAAGTTTCCCTTTATTTGCAAAGGAAAAATTTTCCTTTTTATTTATTTATTCTTTATTTCATTTGCCTTTTATTTACTGAAATCGTACTGCAATTCTACTGAAAGTGAATATGGGGCATGTGGTCCCCCGCCTTCTCCTGCCCCAGAAGGCATCTCCCAGGTGTTTTAACAAAATAGGAATAGAGAGAAAAGCAGGAATCACTCAGAGGGAACATGGAGAGCCCACTTGTACGATACAGCACCGAGGTGGCAGGAACAGCTGCACAGCAGCTTAATCCCTGTGACAGGCCCCAAGCTCTAAAACGGCGGCTGGCACTCCGATGAGATTGCCGAGCAGCCAGATGCCGCAGCGCAGCTGGGAACGTTGTCCTTGTGGTTCAGACGAAACTGATCCAGAAAATGGCGCTCCATTAACTCCTTGGGGCCCGTGGGAGGCTTTCCACAGAGAGCTGAAATCTCTGATCGAGGGTGAGTTTCAACGGGCAATGCGCAGGGATGAGCGACAAGGCTAACAACTGTATTAGAAAAAGCAAGTGAAGAAGGAACTGAAAATATGGCTCCCAGCAGGGGAAGTGGGAAGCAGGCTGTGGTCTTTAAATCACGGAGGATTAGAGCGATAAAGGGGTTGTGATGGCATCAGGTTGACGAAGGCTCTGAACGTTGCAGGGCTGTTTACCTTTTCTCTAAAGTAGCTGGTGGTATTTTTGCCAGAGACAGTGAGGAAAACGAGGGGGAGATTATGTGAACTAAAAGAGATGATGAAGAATTCCTTCATGATAATAAAGGAATTCGTAAATGCTCACTGAGCGTGTGCAACGCGTGTGAGCCTGTTACCGGCTGCGTGAATCTCAGCGTCTACAGTATAGACTAGTGCACTCGATGTACCATGTATAACAATACTGTACAGTTTGTGCACAACGTTTAAGACCCTGTGTGAAGAACTGGATGGTCTGAGTCTTTGGTATAATCCCTATGAATTTAGTCTATGAATATAGTGTGGTAGACAGCATTGCCCCCCCACGCCTGACTGATTCTCAGAACTTGTGACACTATGGCCTCACGTTGCAAAAGGGACTTGCAGATGTGGTGAACGGTATGGAATTTGAAGTGGGGAGTTATCCTGATTTATCGGGATGGGTTCACTCTAATTACGTAAGTGCTTAAAAGCAGACAGCTCCTCTGGCTGGGTCCTTGGGATGAGATAGAAGGAGAGTTTGAAGCATGGGAGGGACTCAGCTCATCCTGGCTGGCTTTAAAGTGGCAGGAAGGAGGCCATCAGTCAAGGACTGCAGAAGGGCTCTCAGCTGACAGACAGCAGGCGTCTCAGTCCTGCGCCCACAAGGAACTGAACTCCATCAGCTTGAGCGAACGAGGAAGTGGGTTGTTCTCTGTAGCCTCCAGAACAGAAGGTAGCCCCGCTAACACCTGGACTTTTGCCTTGTGAGGCCTGTGTAATTCTTTTGACAGATAAGACGATAAGATAATCAATTTGTGTGGTTTTAAGCTGCCATGTTTGTGATCATATTCACAGGAGCCATAGAAAACAAAGGCAATCTCTAAGTTACTAAATGCTTAATAAGTTAAAAATACAAGGGACAAATAGCAAGGTAAATAGTGATATGTTGAAATGATCCAGTCTCTGATTATCTACTGAATTAGCAGCTTAAATGAGAGCAAGTTATTTGAGATCACGTAGGATGCAGTTGGACTGAGAAGATTTTTATGGGAAATAGATTAAGGACACATTTGGAGGGATATGTAGACTTTTGATGAGAAGAAGATGAAGTCTGTGAAAAACTGTGTGTGGGAGAATGACAAGAGGAAATACATCTGTAGGAAAAGTCTGAGATGTTTTGTGGGGGAAATAGGAGAGAGAGCCTTTTTTTTGATATGTGGGATCATAAAACAATAAGGAAGTATCGATTTGGGACAGATTGTAGAGAGTCTTGGGCTTTCTTGTTATGCCAGAGAAAAGCTTTTTAATTTTGAAGATATGCATGTAAAAGTATCTGAGACTCAAGAAATACAGAACTATGCATTTTAGCTCTACCGTGGTGGTTCAGCATTACTATGAAGTAGATGTGTAATGGCTTAATTTTTGGTGGCACTAAATTATCACTAAGGCATCACTAAAATTACTGTTTCTTTGCACCTGTCATGGCTACTTCCTGGA
The DNA here is from genome assembly GCF_048564905.1 of Vicugna pacos. Classification (NCBI taxonomy): domain Eukaryota; kingdom Metazoa; phylum Chordata; class Mammalia; order Artiodactyla; family Camelidae; genus Vicugna; species Vicugna pacos. The sequence continues at coordinate 35,937,892 of NC_133016.1, forward strand.
TTTCTGTCTCTTTCTCATGCTCATGGGAACGCCTATGAAATGTAACGTTCCCGTGAGTTTCAAGGAAGAGCTACCCTCTCCCAGCTTTATGCTTCCAATATCTGTTGCATATGCTTGTGTTAGAACTCTCACTACCACCATGTTTTAATTATTTGTGTACATGTCCATCTTCTTAACTCCCATTTTCCTTAGAGTTAAACAAAAATAACATAATAGCTATTATTATTTAAACAATTATTAGAGAAGGTACTTTACATATTTTATTTAATCTTTAAATTTTTTTTTTGCAGAATGAAGTAATTAGGTTTAAAATTTTTAATTTATTTATTTTTAATTTTTTTTAAATGGAGATGCTGGGGATTGAACTCCCGACCTTGTGAATGCTGAGCACACACTCTACCACTCTGTTCTCCCCCCTCATTTAATCTTTACAAATCAATAAAGTCAAGTTGTTAAAAAGACTTAATTTTGAGAGCAGTTTTAGATTCATAGCAAAATTAAGAGGAAGGTACAAAGATTTCCCACATACTCTGTCCCCACACATGCATAGCCTCTCCCATAATCACCAGCTCCCCGAGATGGTACATTTGTTACAGTTGATGAACCTGTGTTGACATATTATCATCACCCAAAGTCCGTGGTTTGCATCCGGGTTCACTCTTGGTGCTGAACATTCTGTGGATTTGGACAAATGTGAAAGGATGTGTAGCCATCATTATTGCATTGCACAGGGTATTTTCACTGCCCTAAAAATCCTCTTTACTCTGTCTGTTCACCCCGCCTCCATCCAACTCCTGGCAACCACTGCCCTTTTTACTGTCTCCATCATTTTCTCTTTTCCAGGGTGTCATATAGTTGGAATCACATAGTATCTGGCCGTTTCAACAATTGTGGTCCTTGGTGTTTCCCCAAAGGAGCTGAAAACGTATGTCCATGCAAAACCTGCACAAAGATGTTTATAGCAACTTTACTCATAATTACTAAAACTTGGAGGCGACCGAGATGTTCATCAGGTGAATGGATAAATAAAACCGTGGTCCATCCAGATGATATAATATTATTTAATGCTAAAAAGAAATGAGCTATCAAGCTGTGAAGAGACATGAAGGAATCTTAAATATATATTCCTAAGTGATAGAATGAAGCAAAGGTTTACTTTTTTTCATTTTAAATGTTTATTATTAAAGTAATAATAAATATTGTAAAAGTTTCTGGAATCCAATGTAGGTTACACTGAAATGTAGCAGTTCCCCAACCTGCAGCCCTACCCTGTAATTCTGTGCTCAGGGGCACCTTTTAAACTATTTCTGCTTTTAGGTTCTTAGTTCATTGCCTCCATATAGCTTAATAATGTACCTTCAACCCCACTTGTGGATTCATCAAATTTGGACTTTATTTATTGGCTAAATACTGTGCAAGATGCAGAATGTTAACATCCTAATTTTAAATCATTTGCTTGTACTTCTATTTTCTGTTCCAGTCCTTGTGGCCGACATCTCCACTCCCTCTTAGAGGAGAGAAGTGTGTGTGTCCCTCCCCGCCCTCGGTCTTGTCTCACTTCCACTTTCCAGCTTGTTAGTGACACTGTTAGTGACACTCAGCGGGCTCTCTTCTCTCTTTCAGAAACTGAAAAAATATAATTGAGTAGAAATAATCCAATGGAAGAACTGGAAAATCAAGTTCAAATAACTCTCTAAAAAAAAGTACAGCAAAAAGACAGAGAGGCAGTGCAAGTGAAATGAAACAGATGACATCGTGGCTAACCCAGGTGGTCCTTTATCTAACCAATAAGGATCCGGAAAGATAAAATGCAGACAGTAAGTCTGCTACATTTTATTAATACATCTATTCCTGAAAGCTGATACTCAGCAAGCAGTGGGTACATTATTTGGCTGTAAATATTCACCCGAGAACCATTTCTTTCCTAAAATGACTCATATCCTAACTCTGGAAGCATAGTCTTTCTTACAAGGAGGTGAAATGAGCCTTTGCCACCTTCTCAAGCTCTTTTATTTTATTTATTTTTATTTTTCCTTTATTAACTTTCTTAGGAATAATTGACACGTGTAATTATCTCTATGTAAAGAATGCAGGGTGATGGTTTGATATAATATCCACTGTAGAGTGATTACCAAGATCAAGAAAATATGCATTCATCCTCTCACAGAGTTAACATAGTTAACACTTTTTTTTAGTGAGAATGCTTAAGATCTACTGGCAGCAACTGTCAAATATACCATACCGTATTACTCACCACAGTTCTGTTATTTTTTAACCGTTTTAGTCACACCAGCACTTTGCTTCCCACAGACACATTATGGAGCCCTTCAACCCCTCGCTCCGGTGTGTGGGGCGGCGGGTCTCCCAGAAGCCCCCTCCATCCTCCCCGGGGGGGGGGTCACCTTCCCCAAGTCCCACGTCTGCCTATTCCTTGGTCCACTCCTTCCTTTTGCTTCTAAATAACTTCAGGTAGCTTCCTAAGAGAGGGTGAGGGTGAGAGGTTGGAAGGCCAACACTCCCAGTTCTTGCATACCTGAAATGTTTTTCTTTTTCATTTAATTTCATGGATATATCTGCATTTTGGATTTTAAACCCCAATTGATTTTCACTCAAAACTTGTAAACTTTTCCTCTGTTGTTTCCTGGAATCCAGTTTATCAATGAGACACATTATGTTAGAATGATATCTATTTCTTTGTAGTGGCTTTCTTTTTTTTTTTTTTTTTCCTACTTAAAAACATTTAGGACTTTATCTCTGAGGCTTTACAATGTTATTTAAGGACATTTCCAGATGTGCCATCCATTGTATTAGAGATTTTTGAGCCTAAAGACTTGCACTCAGCATTATTATTTTTACCTCTTTTATTATCCCTTCCTATAGTCTTTCCCTTTTTTCCTCTTTTATTCACTTCTTTTAATTCTCTCTATTTCCTATTTCCAGATACCTGTTGGTTAAAAGTTAAGTGGTGCTTAGAGAAAAACTCAAAATAAAAGAGTAAAAGAAAAATTTTAAGATTAAAAATAAGGCCAGACAAAGATTTATCAGGAAAACAAACATAAAGCAAATGTTACGTGATTAATTTCAAGCAGAATAGAATTAAAATATAATATTTATGGAGAATATGATGAACAAGAAAGTTCTGGATTATGTATTTAAATGCACAGAGAAAGATATATACATCTAAAAATCCAAGCTATTAGGCATAAAAGGAGAAATAATAAACACAGTTATTGTGGAAAACATATAGTTTTTTTTGAGCATAAAACTGTAATCCAGGATCAGAGTTTTATATGCATTAATATTTAATCCTACAATGATGCTAAACAGATACTATTTTCTCATTTTAAGAAGAAAATTTTGCAGTGGAGATTTTAACTAATGCTCCAAAGGGTTAAATAACAAAGAAGTACCAGAATCTGGATTTCAAACCCGAGTTTATCAGATCCTGGAGGCTGGGGTTCTGATACTCTGAAGTTCTGCCTTTTCTCTCTTTCCACAGATGAAACAAACAAAACTCAAAACATGGAGGTTTGACTTAAAAGATCTATGTGTCAAACTTTCAACTCAGTCAAGTGCTAACACAGTCAGTTTTTTTTTTTTTGTCAGTTATTCTTTGTACTGCAGAGTTCTAGGAGTTTTGAAAAAATGCACAGCATCATGTATTCACCAGTACGATACGCACAGAAAAATTTCACAGCTCCCAAATCCTCTGTGCTTCACCTGGTTAACCCTCCCACCTCCTCAAGTCCCTGACCACCGCTCATGTATTTTCTGTCTCTCTGCTTCCGTCTTGTCAGTATTTCACATGAAGAGGATCACACAGCACACATCCTTCTGAGACTTCTTTCTTTCACTTAAGCAATATGCATTTAAGCAATTGCACACGACATTCACCCACGCGGTTGCAAAGATTAACAGCTCATTCTTTTTGTTCATCAAATAATATTCCATAGTATGGATGAAGCTCAGTTTGTTTATTCCTTTGCTCGTTGGAGGCCACCTTGGATGCTTCCAGTTTTAGGGTGTGCCCTGATTTTTAGAGGTTACCAGTGAATATTCACATTCATAGGTCTCAGGTGGAAGGTAGGACAGCCCTTGTCATAATATCCCGCCCATCACTGGTGTACGTAATTTGCCAAATTACAAATGAGAAGCAATTCAGGTCATTCAGTGTGCATTTTAAAGGCACAATAAATTATGCTTTGTTGCTAAACAGGAAAGCATGAAAATAAATGAACTGAGCATTTGGGGAAGGAAATTAGAAACAGAAAGAAAAAAAAAAAACCAAGCCAATGGAGGGATGAAAGGGGATGAGAAAAACAAACACAGACATTAATAAATTGGAAGATGCAAAATTGTAGAAGTGATAAATAACTTCAAGAGATTTTTACTTGCAATAAATCCTATAACATAAGCACAACTTTAGCATATTTGATCAAGAAAAAAGGACAAAACCCTTCAAGCACATATCAGCAGAACAAAAAAGATGATACATTGTATGCCATGTAAATGGTTTCAGGCTATAGAGAAGAGCTATATATTTCCGCGGTACATTTTATAAAGTCAGAAGGTTACTCTGTCAATATCTGACATAGACATTCCCTTAACTACAGAATAATCCAAGTTACTCTTAGAAAAAAAACTTTAAAAGATGCTAGCAAATTGCCCTCAACTGGTTATTAAGAGAAATAGATACAACTTAGTACGTTTTATTCCAGGAGAGCAAGAAGAGTATTAAAATAATACATCATTTCAATATGTTAAAGAAAAAAATACAATTTTAAGAGGTTCTCTGAAGGCATGAGTTAAGAATATTTACTAACTTTATTAAGGCATAATAATTTCTAAATTTCATTGACTGCTTGAAAATTGTGCCAGGCACTATTCCAAGTGCAATATACACTTAGCTCACTGAATTTTCAGAAAGCCACCAAAAATAAGTACTGTTACCATTATTTAACCGATTTTACAGAAAAGGAAACCAAGGCACTGATGGTTTAAATAACATAGCGTTGCTCAACTAAGAAACAGCCAAGTCAGGACATGAACCCTGGAAATGTGCCTCCAGACCTGTGCTCTTATCCACTGGAATCCAGATCCACGAACCTATTTCTGGTTAAAAACAAGCAGCTACAAAAACCACAAAACCACCACCACTGCCACTGAATCCACTACCATTCAGGACTGGTACCACAGCATAAGATGAGGAGTGGAAATATACCAGAGTAAAGAGGGTCTATTTCACGAAAAGTGGACGTCGTAGTAAATGATGAAATGCTAAAAGCAGGAGCAGAGCAAGTATGTCCTCTACTTCTATTATTTTATACATTTCCAGAAATATTTGGCAATTGAATGAAAAATGAAACAATTACAACAAAGTATATCTTTTGTAAAAGAAAATATTCATCATAATTTGCATTTGATTTAATGACCTGTCTGGGAAACCTAAGAAAATTACTAGAAAAAATATTAGAAGTAATAAGAGAGATAAATAAACTGTCCAGATGGAAAAAATGCAAAAAAAATTCCAATTTTTTTGTTACTTGGCAATTTTAATGGAAGGAAAAAATATAAATTATAAACTGCTAAAGAATAGTGTGTAGAATCAAAATAAATCCAGCTACAAAACTTGGCTGAAACAGCTAAAAGAAGATGTAAAATACATAATATTGAGTGGAATGGCTAAATATCATAAATTATTCCAGTAGCATATTAGTAAGCCAGGAATCCATGATTTGTGGCATTTGCTGATTTCCAGAGTGTAAAAATTCCCACCTGGCTGACTTCAGGATACAGAACATTTAAAACCATCTGGCAAAATTCCTGGGTTATTTACCAATGGGCTTTTCTGAGCTGGTAAGAGCTGACTCCAGGACACAACTGAATTATTCCCAATTTAATTTGTACATTTAATGTAATTACATTCTGAGTTTAGTTTCATCTGAGTCAAGTGAACAACTGGAATTTTAAGGAATTTGATGGACTCCCCATCGAATTTCCCCCAGATAATTAGACCTATTTTATTTTTTAAACCAAGTTTATTGAAGTGTAATTTACACACTGTAAAGTTCACTCGTTTAAGTATGTAATTCTACGAGGTTTGACAAACATAATTGTCTTCTTGAATTGCCTTATTCCTGCCCTTTCATCCTCCTGTTGTTTCTTCTATTACCATTTTCCTATTACCTTTCCTTAAGCCATCCAACACTTGAGAACATTTCAAATAAATGGATAAATGTTCTTTCAAGTTTCATAGCATTACAGTTAATAAGAAAAAACTGTTCTCTGATAGATAAATAAAGATGCCAACTGCTTACTTAAAACTTGATTATTAGTTCTGATTATGTGAGTCTTTTCTTTAATTACTATATAATATTTATTGAAGTATAGTCAGTTTACAATGTTGTGTCAATTTCCGGTGATCAGCATAATACTTCAGTCATACATGAACGTACATAGAGTCAGTTTCATATTTCACACCATAGATTACTACAAGATATTGAATATAGTTCCCTGTGTTACACAATTTGAACTTGTTATTTATCTATTTTATATATATTAGTTAGTATCTGCAAATCTCAAACTCTCAATTTATCCCCTCCCACCCCCTTCCTCCCTGGGTAACCATAAGTTTGTTTTCTATGTCTGTGAGTCTGTTTCTGTTTTGTAAATAAGTTCTTTTGTCTTTTTTTGTTTACATTCCATATATAAGTGATATCATATGGTATTTTTCTTTCTCTTTCTGGCTGACTTCACTTAGAAAGATGATCTCCAGGGATACATGTTGCTGCAAATGGCAGTATTTTATTCTTTTTTATAACTGAGTAGTATTCCATTGTATATTTATACCACAACCTCTTTATCCAGTCATCTGTCAATGGACAGATAACTTGTTTCCATGTCTTGGCTATTGTAAATAGTGCTGCTATGAACATTGGGGTGCAGGTGTCTTTTTGAATTAGAGTTCCCTCTGGATATATGCCCAGGAGTGGGATTGCTGGATCATATGATAAGTCTATGTTTAGTCTTTTGAGGAATCTCCATACTGTTTTCCATAAAAGCTGCACCAAACTACATTCCCATCAACAATGTGTAGGAGGGTTCCCTTTTCTCCACACCCTCTCTAGTGTTTATCATTTGTGGACTTTTGAATGATGGCCATTCTGACTGGTGTGAGGTGATACCTTATTGTAGTTTTAATTTGTATTTATCCGATAATTAGTGATATTGAGCATTTTTCATGGATCAAGGAAGTAAAACACATACACAGAGAACAACAGAACATTGACTAAGGAAATTAAAGATAACTTAAAGAAATGGAAAGATATCCCATGTTCTTGAACTAGAAGAATTAATATGGTTAAAATGGCCATACTACCCAAAGCAATCTACAGATTTAATGCAATCCATATCAAATTACACAGGACATTTTTCACAGAACTAGAACAAATAATCCTAAAATTTTATAGGATCACAAATGACCCAGAATTGCCAATGCAATACTGAAGAAAAAGAATGAAGCTGGAGGAATAACCTTCCTAGATTTCAGAGAATACTACAGAGCTACAGTAATCAAAGCAGCATGGTATTGGTACAAAAACAGACATATGGATCAATGGAATAGAATAGAAATAAACCCACAGAACTTTGGTCAAGTAATTAACATTATCTAACATAAATCTTTTCTTTTGGATTTGCTAGAAACTGCAGCGTTTTTAAAAATAAATGTTTACACTTTAATCTCTGGACCTTTTATGTTTTATGTGATTTCATGACCTGTGAGCTGCTGTGCAGACAGCAAACTCAGATGCATGCAGCTCTTGAATGTTATGAATCTTACAGTTGATCTGTCAGTGGGGGCTGGGGAGATATTTTTTTCTATTTTCTAATGATTGTGATAGTGTCCTTTTTTATTCTATGACCTTTCCCTCTTCTTTACAGACACATTTAGAATTTCTCCCTAGTAATTCTACAAGGGCCTCTTTTAAAAAGTCCTCTAAACTACTCTATTCCTAAGTAAATGTCTGTTTTACAGTCATGTTACGTACTTGACTCCCAAGTGAGGAGAATATCCAAATTAAAAATATATTGACATTTGCATCTAAAAGGGGAGTTATAAATGTGCTATGCTGTGGATATTTTGTGTATTCATTGTTCCTCCTGTTAAGCTGACCTTAAGCTAAACTTGTGGAATTGTTTCATCAAAGAGTGCTAAAGTTTTTAATACGTAACCTCAAATTTGTTCTGAAAACTGCGCTGTTAAATTCCCATCAGTATATAAGAAAGTATTTCTCAACTTTCTTGCATAGCTTTGCTTCCTGTTTGAAACTTCCATGCTTAAAACAACTCTGATTAGCAGTAGCTGCAGGATAAATGTTGGCTGAACTAAGGTGAACCAAAAATATCTTTGCCAAGGAGATGTAATTTAAGGCAGGGATGCTTGTGTTATTAGATTAAAAGCAAAAATAACTTCAAAATGAAATGGATATTATTTTCCACCTGATGGCTATATTACACCATACTACAATGAAAAATTGCTTAAAATGAAATTTAGACTCTCACATTGTGCTGATACAGAGAAAATATAATTCTGAATAAAACGATATCTATAAAGTATTAATGTAACGAACTTCCTATTTAAGAATAAGAGTCTGGTACCATTTTATGAAAATAATTGGTCAGACTCTACCAGTCCCCTTTTGCGTTTTTTATCACTCGTGTCAATTCTCATTAATTTCTCCTACGTGAACTTTGGGGGATTTTTCTAACAATCGATACTACTTTATTACTCAGTTCATTCCTATTTCTCATAAACACACAGTCAACAAAAAATCTCTACCCAGATGAACAAAAGAAGAAATATAACAAAAATCATCAGAATTATTGAGTATCCTGAGAGTTGGCAAATTTTATGAGCAGTAAGTAACTAAGGACAAATATATTTCATTGCATCTGACAAGTTACTCACCCTGGATCTGGACGGGGGGAATAGCCTCTCCCACCTGCTTAACCAGCTGAATGGATTGGTCCTTATTTATGATGAGATCTCTGTTAAGAAAGACTCAGAAGCAAATCCAGATCAATAGAGATGACTAAATTATTTCTGATAAAATGAGCCAATTTTGTCCAATGAAGAAAATTATTGTAGATTTTAAAATTCAACTACAAATCTGACCTGAGTTGCAGTATTGCATGCACTACATAAAATGGAAAGTTGATTCAAATATCCTGAAAATTGGGACCCCAAATGTTTTAAACTACCGAGGAAAATTCAAGCAAATGTAGGTGTTTTGTGCCAGTTCACTGGATACTTGCTTCAGTGCTTAAGCTGTCTATGTCTGTGTGGAAAACTAGATCATAAAATATAATGGCTTTATCTTAAAAATGGTTTAATAGGGAAAGAAATGAAAAGGGGCTCTTGGGGAAAAGCTCAATGTTTCAAATAAAGTCTGTGTGAAATGACTAAGGTGAAACAGATTTTAAGCCTCTAAAGTCTCTTTGCCTCTGTAGTGTTAGCCAAAAAGACGGATAAAGACTTGAGGTAAAAAGCAATGACTCCATTTTTATGCTCAAACAATCTTAGGTCTGGTTCTCTGTTCAGCTTGATAACAAGAATCATCTTTCCTTTTGCCTATGTCAGACGCCTAACAGAAATTTCCCTTTGGAGTCTCTCAGTCTTGCTTTTGTGTGTTCTTTTTTTTCTGTACATGGCTTGTTTGGAACAGTTATCTGTCTTTTTTGTAACCAGGTAACTTCCCTTAGGTGCTTTTGTAAGCATAGCTATTCTGCAAGTCTATTGCAGAGACAAACCATCAGAAAAGACTGATGGGAAGCCGAGAGCCAAGAGTGAATAGTTAAAAAAAAAAAAAAAAAAGGAAACCAAGACCCCCTGAGCCATACCCTCTTGATCTGAATGAAAACTTTTAAATTCATTTTATATTTTATTCAGATTCAAACTCCCAGGGCTGAAATAGTCACCTTTGAAGAACACTTTTCAAAATAAATGGAAAATAGGCAAAAAAAAAAAAAGGGGGGGTGGGGCTTGCGTGTGTGTCGCTGTTTTCAGAGATGTAAACAATTTTATAAATCATCTCAGTTTTGTTTTTAAGAAACATTGGCTCCACGTAGAAAATTTCAAGTGTCTTCATTATTCATATTAATTTAAAAATCTAAATTACACAAATGCGTGAATGGAAAATAAAATAGCACGAAAGCTCTGGCTATGAAAAGCAACAGTTTCTGAATGTACCCCTTCCCTCCCAGGCCTGCGTCCAGAGGCAGAGATGCTCAGTGGTTCCCTCTGTTATGGTTCACTTCTGTCACTCTTTTCTTAGCAACTGGAGATTTGACTGTCAATTTCCTGTAATAATGCATCAGATTCATAAAAAGCCCACAAATGATAAATGCTGGAGAAAAGGGAGCCCTCCTACACTGCTGGTAGGAATGCAGTTTGGTGCAGCCATTATGGAAAACAGTATGGAGATTCCTCAAAAACCTAAAAATAGATTTACCATGTGATCCAGCAATCTCACTCCTGGGTGTGTTCTGGAGGGAACTCTAATTTGAAAAGACACATGCACCCCAATGTTCATAGCAGCACTATTTACAATAGTCAAGACATGGAAACAACCTAACTGTCCATTGACAGATGGCTGGTTAAAGAAGCTGTGGTATACTTACACAATGGAATACTACTCAGCCATAAAAATAATAAAATAATGCCATTTGCAGCAACATGAATGGACCTGGAGAACATCATTCTAAGTGAAGTCAGCCAGAAAGAGAAAGAAAAATATCATATGATATCACTCATATGTGGAATCTAAAAAAAAAAAGAAAGAGAAAAAAGAGGACGCTAATGAACTCATCTACAAAACAGAAACAGACTCACAGACATAGTAAACAATCTTATGGTTAGTGGGGAAAAGGGAGTAGGAAGGGATAAATTTGGGAGTTTGAGATTTGCATATTATAACCACTATACATAAAAATAGATAAAAATCACATTTCTTCTGTATAGCACAGGGAACTAAGTTCAATATCTTATAATATCCTTTAATGGAAAAGAATATGAAAACCAATACATATATGTATATGTATGACTGAAACATGATGCTGTACACCAGAAACTGACACATTATAACTGACTATATTTAAAAAAAAAAAAAGAACTGAGTAACTGGATATAACTAGTGAATTACAAGAAAACTGTAATATATTGATTTAAATAAAGCATTTTCTATTACGCATTTTAAATCTGAAAAACAAACAAAAAACCCCATCAGATTCAGCTCACTTTCCATTCCCCCAACTTAGCCGCTTTGCCTCATGTTACTGTTTTAGTTCCTCAGTGGTTTACCTATGCAATCAGTAGTATACATCATATATGTACCGCACTTAACCTTGATCTCTTATTCTGTAAATTAGAGTCAATATCTCTTGACTACTCACTTTATCAGATAAGAAAATTAGTGCCTCTACCCATCCTTTTCCCTCTCCTTTGCTCCTTCCATAACTGAGCAGGATCCTATGGGACCTTCCTGGGACAGGCTCCCCTTTGTCCTCCATCTGCCTTTTGTTTATAGAAAAGCTGGAGTCTCTCAGGCCTCCCCTGAGTCACAAAAGTCTGGCTCAAGAAGTGAAGTAAGCCAGTAAGAGAAAGAGAACACTTATAAGTGGAACATGTATATATAAAGACAAATGGACTTATTTACAAAACAGAAACTGATTCACAGACGTAGAAAACAAACTTATAGTGACCAGTGGGGGAAGAGGGTGGGAAGGGTAAATTGGGAGTTTGAGATTTGCAGATAATAACTACAATATATAAAAGAGATAAACAACAAATTTCTTCTGCATAGCACAGGGAACTGTATTCAGTATCTTGTGGTAACCTATAATGAAAGGAATATGAAAAGGAATCTCTGTATGTATATTTATGACTGAAGCACTGTGCTGTCCACCAGAAATTGACACAGCATTGTAAACTGATTATATTTCAATTTAAAAAAAAGAATGAATGTTTGAAAGGATGTGAACATGTAGTGACAAAAAATAGCAATTGAGTTAGGAGAGCTGGTGACAGTTTAAACAGTTGACGAGTCATATGACAGTCACAGAATCTTTCATTCCTCCCTGAAGGACTTAGATAACAGTGTCTAATGCACATTCCTGAGTTATTTTGCAGATACTAAAACCCCCACCAGATGGAAAAATTAACTGCATGATGGCCATGAACTCATATCCCCCAGACCAGCTGGAGCCTGAGAGCTGACAATGTTAACCCCTGTGACACCGCCCTGTGACCTCACCATCAACCAGAGAGTTGTGCGTGAGCTGAGCACATACCCTGCAGCTCCCCTCCCTCACTTTGCCTTTGAAAATGCTTCCCCGAAGGGGAGGGCATAGCTCAAGTTGTGGAGCATGTGCTTAGCAGGCACAAGGTCCTGGGTTCCATCCCCAGTGCCTCCCCCCAAAATAAATAAATCTAATTACCTCCCCCTCAAAAAACAAACAAGCAAACAAACAAGGCTTCCCTGAAAGCCACTGGGGAGTTCAGGTCTTTCAAGCATCAGTGACCCACACTCCTTGTTTGGCACCTTCAATAAACAAGATGCGCTGCCTTCGCCACAACCCGGTATCAGTAGATCGGCTTAAAAACAAAAATTGAAGTAAAGAATATGAAAACGGGTATAAGTAGATTGGCTTTGCTGCAGGCAGGTGAGTAGACCCAAGTTTGGTTTGGTTTTGTAACACTTGAGCTTCCCACTTACATCAATCTAGTTTTAAACTGGCAAGTTTGAAAACACGTGCTGTTTTGTAACTATGAGGAATGTTTCTATATTTTTTAATTGGCTGATCTTCAAAGTGGAAGTCTAGTAACTGCCATTTATATTATTATGGCTATTTTATCGTTATGACCTTGGGACTATTCCTCATTTCAATGCAAGTGGTCTGCTAGAGTTCCTTTTCTTTCTCAGTGGGTTCCAATGTCACTACTTCTGTTTCAAAGATGACACTTCACGTGGGTTTTTCCCATTCTCCATTAATGATTCCACCTTAGACTTTCCCCCATAGTTAGACTGTGCCTCCTGCTTCGAATCCCCATGTTGGTTTACTCTGCTGTTTTCTTCTTGGCAAAAGAATCCTAAATCCTTGTCGCCAAAACCTAATGCCATCAGCTTCTTGCTCATTCTGACTCTTGCTTAAACCCCCCTTGCATCTTTCTTCTTGAAACTCATTTGTCTCCCCTTTGAATTTGGATTAATGGTTGTTTCATATTTCAAATACCATTTTATTTGAATTTGGTTTTCTCATCACTGAGATTTTGCCTAGCACTCTGTCTTTTTTTGCATCCTTCGGTTTCGAGGTTATCAATCATGCCACGCAGCCCGTGTTTTCCCCTTTCTTCACCTCCTCCTCTGGAGTCTGTGGCTTCGTGTCTGGTCCTGTTGCCGCCACCCATCGCTGTGGTTCTCTCCCCCACTGCTCTTCTGATTCTCCTCCTTGATTTTCTGAATCCCCTATTTCCCCCTCATGTTTCATTTCTGTGTTTTACTGGAGGACGTTTTCAAGGAACTTCCTGGACTCACATGTGCCTGAGTCTAAGCTGGCACTGAACTGATGAGTCTGCAGCTGTAGGGGTTCGAAGGTCAGCGTCCTCCCTCAGGGCGTGGATGGAGTTCCCCTTTGCACACCCTCTGCCCACTTGCCCTTTATCATTTCCTCTGACTCTAGGTCCTCTCCCAGGATCTGTAGCTTAAGCTGGATCTCCCTTGGACCTTGCCCTCTTCTGCACATATTTTAATTATTCTGTCCCCTGGTTCCTCTCCTTAGCCCCTGTCAGTCCTCCTCCTTTGCTTTCTCTGCTTTGAAATCTCAAGTCTGCTGGTGACTCCACCTTCATTCTACTTGCTCTTGGATGTTTCAGCCTTAAAAGTGATTTACTATCATTCTGGGGAGGTACAGTGTCAATAAATACATATACTCAGTTACCCATCTTGAACCAGAAATCTAGGGACAAGGTTTTCAAACATTTAAGTTTTAAGATGTTAATATTCACATTTAATGACTGATATATTATTGGTTGATTTTTTTTAAAACTTTAACCCTCATAACAACTCTCTAAGGTATTTTCCTCAGATGTCAGATGTGGAAACTGGAGGATGGACAGGTTATGCAATTTGTCAGACTTTTCCCTCTGATATTGGTGGGTGACGTTTACAAATTTAGGTGTGTCTGATCCTAAATACCACGCTCACTCACTCCGCCTTGATGGGTCTGATGCTATTCTATTATTGGTCACTAAATTCGCCTCTGGGAACACTTGAGAAATGTATGTTGTACCAGTACAGATTTCTCAAAGGGGAAAAGAGAAAGAAAAGCCAAAATTCTTAGCCACCTTCACACAAATCTCCATTCCTCAGGTAGAGTAAAGGATGGTTAGAATCCAGTTGGATTCATCGCTGCATCCGATGGTTTAGGATTATCTGAGGTTTGGAGATGACTTCCCAGGTCCCCTCAAAATGTGAATGTTGGTGGAATCCCAATTAATCAATGTGTATCAAGTACTAAATATGGGTGAAGCATTATACCACATGCTACACTAAACACAAAGGTGAGCCAGATAGAAGCTTTGTCATTTCATTTAAAGCAGGATAAATACAAAAGTAGTTATAATGGAAAGAAAGATGTAAGCACCATAGAAGTGGAATATACTATGGAAAGTAAGGAAGAAGGAGGGAAGTAAGCAAGGGTCAAAAAGGGACAGGAGAGGGGATGGAAGAAGCATTTTCATTAAAGGCTTCATGGGGAAGGTGTTGCTTGAAATGAGTTTTGTTGGAAAGAATTTTAGCAAAAGGGAGTGGATTCCAGTCTACAGGAAGAATAAAGATGGTAGGAAACCATGAACATGCTCAGGAGAGTGGAATATCCAGGTTTCTTGATCATTTGTTTTGTTTTGTTTTTGAGGGGGAGGGGTAATTAGCTTTGTTTGTTTATTTATCTATTTTAATGGATGTGCTGGGGATTGAACCCAGGACCTCATGCATGCTAAGCACATGCTCTACCACTGAGCTGTTCCCCCTACCCCAGGTTTGTTGATCCTTTGGGAAACACACAACATAGAAATCAGACCCTTGCACAGAGTAGCCCAGGCTTTGTGCTCAGTGCCAACCACAAAAAGACAAAAGAGAACATTTTAGCAGTTCCTATGTAATGAAGAACTCGACAGCAGTGACCCTCAAAAATACAGCTTATTCTGAAACTTCGTCTCTTTCCCACGAGTTCACTTCTGGACCACATTGTTGGCAGGTGTGTATCACGGATGAGAGCTGCTGGTTCTGATGTATTGTGTTGCCTTATGCCCGCACATATGCACGTACACACACAGAACAGTGGTCCGCATCACAGAGCCAAACTCTTCACCACTTATTAGCTGCACGATGTGGGCAAACTGACTAACCTTTGCATATCTCAGTTTCCCAAAAAATGGAGATAGTCGAGGTGCCTGCCGTGAAGGAACGTTAAGAGGACTAGTGAGTAAAAACACGAACTCCCTTGAACAGTTAATACTCAGGAAATGTGAACTCTCACCATTGCTTCTGTGCCAAACCTTATTTTAGGTAAGTCTTAGTTTTCAAGTGGGTAAATTTTATGGCCAACATAAAGAAAAGAGCAGATGGAAGGGCACAAGGATAAAACAAGGTTGCTATTTTTATCCATTATTGGAACTAGTATGTAAGGCAAGAAATTTTTAACGGGGCTGTGGCAAGAAAACAGAAATTGCTATTTTTAAACCAGTGAATCCTAAACAACCAGTGTCTAGTTGCTTGGTAATTATTCCACTAGACACTATCATGCTTTACCAGTTAGTCAAATAATATTGTACATGTATATTTTATGTGCTTGTGCACACATACATATGAGTGCAGGCAGAGACTGGATGCTAAGTCAGCAGTGTAGTAAGTGGTGATAATGATTATCATGAAGTATTCTCAAGAGTTTTTCCCATAAAATAAAAACTTGAGAAATATTAGCAAGTAAGCCATAAGCCTATGCTTGCAAACTTTACTGGGGTCATATACTATGGTACTTGGTAGTTTAAAATTTCTCCCACGTTATGTTATCTTATCTGCCTAGTCAGAATCATACTATTTTAGTGAAGAGCAAATTGATCATCATTCTAAGTGATGTAAGAAAGAAAGAGAAAGGAAAATGCCATAAGATATCGCTTATATGTGGAATCTAAAAAAAAAAAGGGCACAAAATGAACTACTTATTATTTATAACTCAGATGACTGACTTCTTGAATACGTGTGACCACATCTGACTGCCCTTTATGGTTGGATTACTGCCTTCTGTTGATTATTTTGTGGTTGGCTTTATTCCTTTGATAACTGTGTAAGTTTCCAAAGCTAAAGCTCTAAACTGTTCTTAGGAACAATGAACAGGACACATACGTAAATTTAAAAAATAATAATGGCTATATTTTTCGTATTAAAAGATTTTTTTGGCCAAAGAAAAAAATTATGTTAGCTATAGGTTTTTCATAAATACTCTACCAAGTTAAAAGATGGGATAAGTGTTAAAATTTGTTAAATGATTTTTGCTACATCTATTCATGAATTAGTTGGTTTTTCTCCCCTGTTTTCTTAACTTGGTGAATGACACTGATTGATTTTGGAATGTTATATCAATCTTCCAATGCTGGAATAAAAAAAAAAAAGAACAAATTATTGGTAGCATATTATATGGCTCCTAAAAGTAGCGCAGTGGGGTCTTCCTTTTCAGGCCTCTCTAGTTGGAAAAGAATAGTTTATTTGCATTATGAACTGACTTCACTGATTGTATCCCCCCCAAAGTAGAAATAATTGATCACATCATTTAATAGCATGGCCAGTAAATCTTTTTAAAAAAGAATATTCAGGACCCAGGAGGTATTTCTTGACTGATTTTATGTCACTGTATTACTTTATTTCCTGGTGTCCAGTATTGGATGAAGAATGAAGCCACCTCACTGGGCAGAGCTCCCCAGCTCCCTCCTTCCTGGAGTCTCTTGTCCTTCTTTCTCTGAAACCTCAACCATTTCTTTCTTTACTTTACCCCGAAACAATTTCTTCTTTTTCGTATTCTCAGAACAGTTTATCTGTCCTTCTCCTGAAGCGCTGACCACTTTATCTCATGCAAATATTCTCAGTGGTAAAGGCCAGACTACACGTAGGCGCCGGGTGCCGTGGACTCTGCCTGACCAGGGCCTCCTCTGAGGCCGGTGGAAGTTCCCACCAGCCTGGAAAGCAAATCTAAGGCTGGAACTGTTGAAGGAAGTGGGTGAGGGGCTTCTTTATAATTCTTGTGCTTTGGGGGATAAATTAAGGACAAGAAAATGTCAATTTTTTTTTTCACAAGGACTGAAAAAAAAAAGGAAAGAAAGAAAACCCCAAAAATTAAAACAAAAGTAACAACCTGGTTCCAGACAGCAATTGTGACTTCCCCAAATGCTCTCTTCCTTTTTAAAAAAAAGATTAATTTTTTTAATTTTTAGGAAGATAATTAGGTATTTATTTATTTAATGGAGGGACTGGGGATGGAACCCAGGACCTTGTGCATGCTAAGCATGTGCTCTACTGCTGAGCCACACCCCCCTACCTTCCTTGTATTAAAAAAAAAAATGGTCTCACGGACCAAGACACAAACTGATCTAATCAAAATCAGTGACTCGCTGCCAACAGGAAAGTGAGCGAGCCAATGGGAAGCAGGCGTCCGCTTCTGATGTCTCCATCTGGGTGAGGCTGCTGTGAGGAAGGAGAGTGGGACGTGCATGACGGGGGCGGGGCAGGAGGAGCAGCTGGACCCGAGGACGGGAGGACTAACATGCCCACGCCCAGCTCCACCTCCTGCCTTTTAAAGGAGCACCTGGGATCGGGGGCCCCGAGGAGACAGATCCCAGGTCCAGGGAGTTAGGAGACGCACCGACATCACCACCTCAGGTGAGGGGTCACTTGGTGTTCTCACTAGCCTAAGCCTGCAGGCAGGGGTAGAATAGGGTATTGCCACTTCCCTGTTGTTCATTGCTCTTGTTAAAGAAAGTGTTCTTATCCTCTGCTGAGACTATGATGCACCCAGAGGGCTTGTTAATAGGACCCTTAATCCTCCTGAATCAGTTATGGAAAATCAGAATAACATGTTTACCGCATTCCTTCAATCCCCCGGCTCAAGGGACAGGTTGAACAAATATGGGAAGAAGGGACAGAGGGTTATCAGGTGGGGAAAGTCTCTGGAAACTGAGGCAGAAAAGAAACAGCTGAAGAAGCTGGTGATTTAATCTGGAAAAGAGAGAATTCCGAGGGTGTCTTGATAACCTTTCAAATAGGAAGGCTATATTCTGTGTCTGTGGACAGAGCAAGCAGACCTACCACTAGGTAGGGAAAAACCAATCAATCACTAACCAACCAACCAAAACACAAACTTTTACCATAACAGGAAGTAAGTGCATTTTCATGAAGTAATGAGTTCTGGGTCATTGGAGGTGTTCAAGCAATGACTGAATGCCCACTTTTAGGGACTAGTGCAGAAAAGAGTCACACATCTGTTAATAATGGCTGGGTTAAATGACCTGTAAGTTTCCTCTGAAATCTACCATTTTATGTTTCAAGAAAGTGCCCCATTTTATGCCTTGGATGTAAGGGTCAGGAAGCCATATTACTTCTAAGCAATTTTTCGTGTCCCATTTAGTAGAAAATAAAGTAACAAACTAGTTTCTAAATGAGAAAGGAATGGACCTGGAGTTCATATTTTTCTGGTCAAAAGAAGCCTTCAATATCTTTTTTGTCCAATGCTTTCTAAGAAAATAACACCCTGAATTTCTAACACTTTCTCTTTTTACTATTTCCTTTGGTGAAAGCTAGTGCCATCGCTCACCTTGTAAGGAAGGAGTGAGTTCTGAGCTTCATCGCCTTTTATGATTCCCTTTACCTCAGAGAGCAAGGCGCCATTTCATTCAGACTGACCTGAGGTGCTTGTTTAAAATTTAGATTCCTGGCCCCACTGTGGCACAGTGACTCAGAATCTTTGGGATGGTATCCTTTGCATCCTGATATTTAATAAATGCTTTCAGATGACTGCTGTGCACATTAAAGTTCAAAAATGTACGTAATAGAGTCTCATGTTTGGGGTTTCAGCATGTAAGCACGGTTTACTTTCATGTTATCAGATATCCAAAAACCCCCTTCAAGAAATAGTTATTTTTTAAAATAGTGGGGAGGGTATAGCTCCCTGTTAGAGCACATGCTTAGCATGCCCAAGGTCCTGGGTTCAATCCCCAGTACCTCCATTAAATTAAAAAATAAATTAGTAAATAAATAAACCTAATTACCTCCCCCTCCCCAAACAAAAACACATAAAAATACCTTTCATGATGTAGGTTTTCCATGTGCTTGCTTTCATTTGTCAACTTAATGATGAGAAAAATCACAATAGATTTGTTTTTGCATATGAGCATGTACTTTTAATCTTGTAAGCAAACTGTATCAGAGGATTTCGAAAGAGGGAGGAAATATTTTTTTACCATTTCTTTGTTCCTGTAGAAATAGTTGGTGGTGAGTTGGCTTGTTGCTTACAGCAGCAAGCTACTGCATCCGAGGCCAGGTACCTGTGTGGCCAGTAACAGTGTGTTTCACTCCACGGGTTGAACACTCACATCCTTATTTGAGAGAATAATTATGTTTTCCCAAGATTGATTTGATTACCACTGGCAGAAATGACACTCAAATGAGCTTAAGAAAACCAAGAAGCTCATGTAACTGGAGAAGATAAGAATGAACTTTAGGCACATCTGGAGTTAAGACTCAAATGATGTCAGTAGAAGTTTGTCCTGAGCTGTTATTTAGCTCTGATTTTGTCTAGATTAATTTCATTCTGGTGAGTTCTCCCATGTGGTGGGAAAGATGGCTGTCATCAACTCTAGGATTACATCAACTCTTACTGGGGGTTCAAGAGAAAAGAAAGTGTGTCTCTCTCCAACCTCCCCTTTTTTTTAACTGAAGTACCGTCAGTCACAATGTGTCGATTTCTGGTGTACAGCACAGTGTCCTAGTCATGCATGTACATACATATATTCATTTTCAGATTCTATCTCCAACTTCTCCTTGCCAGCATCCCAGGGATGACCCTCCTTGGACCACAAGAGTCACATGCCCATTCCTGATGTAATCATAGTGGTCAAGGGGACGAAGTGCTTGAGTTTCCTGCCTGTCCATTTCTGGGCTATACATTCATCTTTGGAGCCAAAGTTTGTATCACCCCATAGGTATCTGAGGATATGTGTGATTCTGAGCATGGTTCTCTCATAGGAGGGGATTTGAGCAAAAAATAAAAGTAGCTGGTGTCCTCCAATGGGATGACTCGTTACATCCTTTCAACAGACATTTACTGAGCATAACAGTATGGTGACCTATTCGGTGGGTGGGGTTGGCCTTTGGTGATTGCTATGTACGGTAAGGGCTGTAGCGGAGGTAGGAAAGAAATTCTGAAGGAGCCGAGAGGAGTGTGTAACTAAGTGGGACTCAGTAATTTAAAGAGGAAACGTCAGAGGTAACAGTGAGTGGGGTCCGAGGAATGGGGAGGTGCTCTAAGGTGGACGCAATGGGAAGGACAGCCCAGGAAGAGGGGACTGTGCGTACAAAGGCACATCCTTTGAAAAGGAAAGTAGGTAAGAGTTACATCTTGTAGGCCAGCCAGCATTTTATATTATAATCAAAATAAGCTTTACAAGCAAGCAGGTTGAAAAAAAATCATGACTCGGTAAAATTGGAGTTGTTTGTCCATTTTGGCTGAAAGCCAGTGCAGCTCATCCTAGATAACTCAATTTCTATTCAACTGAACTGTGTTTCCACTTATAAGAAAACCCGAGAGTGGAAATAATGAATTTTTTCTTTTAGATCAAGTTGTTAAGATAAAATGTTAGAAAGCTCTTAAAGGCAGTTGTGGTGAAGTTTGTTCTACTTCTTACTGAAGGAAAAATGATATGGCAGCAATTCAGGAAGGGCACACTTAAAATTCAGTGAAATGTAGGAACAGTACAAGTTAGAACGGAAACAGCTTTCTGTAGATTTCAGTTATTTTTAAAGACAATAAAGACAACCATTGATTCCGTTGCCATTGGTGGTGATTCAAATGTGGACTATTCTAAATGCAGTATTGTTTCGAAACGTAAAGGTAAAAGTGACTTTAAATATTTTGAGGTGAGATGGAAGAAAGAGGTACCAGGGCAGCCACTGTGTGGGAAGGTGGTCCAATAACACAATGAGGTTTGGATTCAGCTTTTCAATAGTATAGTCTGTTCTAGAGAGAACAGACAGCCATGTGATGATGGTGTAGGTGGTGGAAATAAGAGCACTGTTTTAAATCCTAGATCTGTATCATCTGTAATCCTCAAAATGACCCTTCAGTGTGGGAGCAGCATCCTATTTTTCAAGGATGTCCTGTGAATAAGTGTTATTTCAAACCCATTCTATAGATGAAGAATGACTTGAGATACTGAGAAAATTGTCCAAGTTAATAAATGCCCAAACCTGGACTTACAGGTGGTCCTCTGGACTTCACAGACTGTTTCTATGTTGATCTCTTTCCTTATCTAGTCATCATGAACAAGGCGAATCCAGCTCCCCATTACCTTTTGTGGATCCGTAGCAAATACCCATTTAATGACAAGCCGCTACTTGGCGGAGACCTCAATAGTAAAGAAGTACTAAAGAATTTAAACATGGTAGTCACAAAAATAGTTGATTTTAACACAACTTACATCTGTGCTATGTACAAGAGTTTAGAATTTAAATTCATTTATGAAAATTGCATTAAAATATGTCTCATATATGAATTCTTAATATGTCTCTGGATTTTTTTTTCTTATTTTAAAATACCTCTTTGAATTTTGATACTGATTTCGGATATAAAGCTGTTAGATTTCTGTTTCAGTGGACTCGGTAATATTTAAGAAGTTAAAATTTTTAGAACAAGCTTTTGTTTTATTATGGTAGGTTAAGCATAGAATGGTATCTACTCCTGGGTTCAAAAACTCTTTGTACTAAGAATAAAGATGTAGAAATAGGAAGTGAAGGAAGGGTCAATGGTGTGTGAAAGATTTTATGAAATGTTAGCGATCTGGTGAAGGAGTAGGGACTGGTTCAGAAAAGGAGAGGAAACTACAGCTGAGAAATGTCCAAAGAGGGGCACAAACCAGAATAGCCTTACTCTACAAACCTTGGGGTCATCAAAGTGAATGCGGCCCTAAAGACAAAGAGGTGGAAGGTAATGGAAAGCCTGTAGCTGGACAATAGTCACTTCCCACACACATTTTCCTTCCAGCACAAATCCCAAAGCCAAAAAATGCCTCAGACAAGATGTCACAGATAAAAATGGACACAGAAAGTAGAATAGTGGCTGGGAGGGGTGGGGGAATGGAAAGTTATTGTTTAAGGGGTACAGAGGTTCAGTACGGGATGATGAAAAAGTTCTGGAGATGGACGGTGATGATGGTACCACAACAAAGGGAGTGTGCTCAGTGCTACTGAACTGTACACGTAAACATAGTTAAGCTCATACACCTCAATAACAAAAAACCCAAACAACCCAATCAAAAAATGGGCAGAAGACCTAAATAGACATTTCTCCAAAGAAGATACCCAGATGGCCAACTGGCACATAAAAAGATGCTCAACTTTGCTAATTATCAGACAAATGCAAATCAAAACTACAATGAGGTATCACCTTACACAAGTCAGAATAGCCATCATTCAAAAGTCTATAAATAATAGATGCTGGAGAGGATGTGGAAAAAAAGGAACCCTCCTACACTGTTGGTGGGAATGTAAATTGGTGAAGCCACTGTGAAGCACAGTACAGAGGTTCTTTAACAAATTAAAAGTGAGGTTACCATATGATCCAGCAACCCCACTCCTGGGCACATATTCAGAGGAAGTTCTAACTTGAGAAGATGCATGTACCCCAATGTTCATAGAAACACTATTTACAGCAGCCAAGACATGGAAGCAACTGTCCACGGACAGGTGAATGGATGAAGAATATATGGTATAAATACACAGTGGAATACTACTCAGTCATAAAAAAGAATAAAATAATGCCAGTTGCAGCAGCATGGATGGACCTGGAGATGATTGTACTAAATGAAGTAAGTCAGACAAAGAAAGACAAATATCATATGCCATCACTTAAATGTGGAATCTAAAATACGATGCAAATGAACTTATTTACAAAATAGGAA
The DNA here is from genome assembly GCF_048564905.1 of Vicugna pacos. Classification (NCBI taxonomy): domain Eukaryota; kingdom Metazoa; phylum Chordata; class Mammalia; order Artiodactyla; family Camelidae; genus Vicugna; species Vicugna pacos. Next base: position 35,961,170 of record NC_133016.1, read on the forward strand.
CAGACTCGCAGACATAGAAAACAAACTCATGGTTACCAAAGGGGAAGGGGTGTGAGGGGGATAAATTAGGAGTTTGAGGTTGGCAGATGCAAACTACTATATATAAAATAGATAAACAACAAGGGTCATCTACCTAAACAGTAGATAATCCATACAATGAAATATTATCTGGCCTCGAAAAAGAATGAAGTACTGATACAGGTCACAACATTGAAGAGCCTTGGAGATATTATGTTAAATGAAAGAAGTTAGTCACAGAAGACTATGTATTTAAGATTCTCTTTATATGAAATGACCGGAATAGGCAAATCTTACAGAGACACAAAGGAAATTAGTGGTCGCCTAGGGAAAGTGAGGGTTGGGGGAAAATGGTTGAGGGACTGTTTAATGGGTACAGGTTTCTTTTTGGGAGAAGAAAATAGTCTGAAATCTTTGTGTGGGTGTCTGCACAGCTGTGACTATACTAAAAACCATGGAATTGTACACTTTAAATGGATGAATTGTACAGGGCATGTGAATTATATCCCCAAAAAGCTATTATTTATTTTAAAGTCACACTTTATCAGGCTTCTGAGCAGCCTGGATTCTAGAAGTCTATATATAATGTGGAAATAAACAAAGACCCCATTCAGATGAGAATAAGCAAAGGCTATTTATTCAGATCGTTCTATAACAAGGGAGTCAGCCACCATCACTTGGTTTGGGCAGAAACTCAAATGCAGGCAGAGGCATTTTGAAATCTTTTTGAGTGGAAAAAAAAGAAGGTTTCAGGTGTGCCCTGATTGGAGGCTGGGGTGGTGGGGAAGCTGCGGGCGGGCTCACCAGAACCAGGACATCCTGTGTGATTGGTTCAGATGCATATTTGTCTTTCTCTGGTTGGCACTAAATTAAAAATAGGAACAAAACTTAGAGAAGCTGTCATTTTTTAAAACTGAGGTGTAGTCAGTTTACAATGTTGGGTCAGTTTCTGGTGTACAGCATAATAGTTCAGTCATACACGTACATAGATTCCTTTTCATATTCTTTTTCATTATTGGCTACTACAAGATATTGAATATAGTTCCCTGTGCTGTACAGTAGGACCTTGTTGTTTATCTATTTTATATATATAGGTAGTATTTGCAAATCTCGAATTCCCAATTTATCCCTTCCTACCTTCTTCCCACAGGCTTTATAAAACCTGAATTTAGCACTGATTGGTCAAATCAGTTTTGTTAGTACAGAAATAAACAAAACATGTTTTCTTGGTGCAAAATTTTGGAGGTGCTTGTTATGCAAATCTGCAATGTAAATCTCTTAGAGAAAGTTGAGATACGCAATATTTCCCAAATGTACACATCTGTTTTTTTCATAAAACATCCCAGGCAATGGGTATCCTGTGGAAGACACTTTGGGAGGTTCTGCTCTGGAAACACCCACTCTCTCTGCTTCCTCTCCAGTATCCATCAGAGAGAGGACCACTTCTGTGACAGCTTCCGGGACACTCTTCAAGTGGCTGGAGTGTTACTGCATGATGAAGGGGACATGAAGTAGATCCTTTCTGATATTGATTGGACCCCCGCATGTTTGGCATGACTCTGGATGAAATAAGAAGAAAAATAAAAACCTTGAACACAATCTAACCTGCCCACAACAGGCAGCATTTTAACCCCCATCAGTCTCCCCTTGGTGAAGGAGGTTAGAAAGAAGAGGGCCTGGACCATCTTGATCTTGGATTTAATCTGCATTTTCCAATCCCACTGCCCTGGTGGGAGCTGTCCGGAACTAAACAGTAACCTCAATGACACCTAAAATGCATTTCAATGCAATTGCCAGTTGGAAGCTATCACAACCCTCCAAAAATTGTCTTTAAATAGTTTCAAAATGTTTTATTGCTAAATATAAAAAAGAACTGTGACTTTCCACAATATAATTAAACTAGACAAGACTCACCCCAAACACTAGATAATAGATTTGTTTAAGCAGTTTAAATATCTGTGTTAGAGGGAAAAGTGGTTGGATGGTGGAAGTGAAATTGTACTTTATCCACACCGGGTGGCATTTTAAGTAATATTTTCCACAGGAAACGTGGTGATGATTGTGTGTGCACGTGTGCACGCCCATTTATTAGCAAGAAGCAACTTGTCTCCCGATTTGGCTCTCTTCTGATGTCCCATCCATTTTTCTAACTCTTCGAGTCCTTTCACATTTACAGTATCTGATTCGCAAGATTATTCACTTTCCTAGCTCAGACTTCATGGCATTTAACAACTCTAATCACACTTTTCAAGTGCTGCACCCATCTTCAGTATTACATTCGCTGGCAGGGATATTAGCTTTCAAAAATGCCAAAAAGCTCCTGGAAGTTTCATCTGTAAAGATGGGTTGTACTTAATTTTGATGACAGTTATTTTGCTTATAACCACACTCCAAAGATCAGTCTCATTAAATGTGTATTACAACTAGCAAATCCAAATATGATGGACTAAGTCCTATCATCAAATTTGTAGAAATGGTCTTAGAAATGAGCGCTTTGGAGTTCTAAGAGGAGAGGCGATAAAAAATAAAGTTTTCTTACTTGCTGGGTAAATACGGAAACATTGATCCAGCACTTCCTATGTGCCAGGCTTTATAGCAAATATTTTCTATTATTTTATTTGTCATTCAACATGCCTGTGAGTTGGAACTTTTATTACTCCCATTTCATAAATAAAGGACCTGAGATTAGAAGAGATTCAGGAACTTTCTCAAGAGCTCAGAGCGGATGATGGGCTTTCCCGCCAAAGTTGGGGCTCACCGCCACCTCATAGTATCACTACAGATGAGTGATAACGCTCACGGAAGCTGCAACGATAGACAGTCTGAGGCTTTGCAAGTGAGCGCCCTTGAAAGGTGATATAACTGATTCAATTTCAGGACATACGTCACTACTAGGTTCTAGTTTCTCTCTAAATTAATTTCAAAACCTTTTTCATTGCTCATTTCATGACTGGATGCCCCAGTATCTTCTCTACGAGGCTAACACCACCACTTGTCTGAAGTAAGTTTGCATTTCATGCTGAACTCCTTCTGATTTTCTGGTTTAAATTTATTATTGATATCAAGATCCTTGGTGGCTTAAACTAGCTCAGCCTTGCCAAAAAAAAAAAAAAAACAACAAAACAAAACAAACCAAAACACACTTCCCTCCGAAACAAAACCTATCCACTAAAGGAACAGATGATAAAGCAGCTTTCTCTGTACCTTGAAAACTGCCAGTAGATTTGTAGCTATGAGCTGCTTAATAGATGTTGTAAATCTCTACTGAAATGTTCTATTGAGAAGGTATCTAGAAACCAAAGCTTTAATTATTGTCAGTCACTGTGTTTAAATCCAGTAGCTTTCACTTTGAGGAAAAAAATTGCAGTTTGGTAATAGGTTTGTGGGAAACCACACCATAAGCCCCCAGGCTTTATTCTTTAAAATTTTTACTAAAACATTCTAATTGCTTCAATTTTATTTGAACTTTGCCGTAGGGGAAAAACAAAACAAAACACAATATGAGAATATGAAAACTCTGGGATGTCATAAATGCATAGATTTCATTTCTCTTTGAGGTTTAAAATTTTTATTTTGAACATAAAAAGGATAGAGTTTTTAACTTTATCTTATACTCTTAAGCATATCGGACTGTAAGAAATTCATGTTGTGAAAGTACATTTTTAAAGCCTGTAATTTTTCTTCACCACATGATAAACAAATACCTTATATAGTCAATCTATCTCTTTGCACACAGTAAGATTAATAGTTAAGTCTGAAATTTCAATGAATATGAGAACAGTTCAGGGAGTTAAGTAATTAAAAATAAAAATTCTCTGTTCCAGTCCCAATATTCTAAGTCAGCACATTTGAAGTGGGACTCGGAAACTATACGTTTAACAAATATTTCAGTATGTCTAATGCAGGAACTCTCGGGATGACACTTGGTGATACACAGATAACATTTTCTTTTTTTTGGCCAAAGTTTTTGGATTGAATTCTTTTACTAATGGGAGCAAGATCAACCAGGAAATTTATTATTTCAATTCAAAATTTGTGTTTAGAATTGCACTGCTTTGCTTTTAAAATCCCAGCCCTGATTTCTGACCTTGATAGTCATGAAATGCACCTTGAAAACAACTAGTTAATGACATAAGACGTCAGGTTGAACACTGTGGAGTACTGCCCAGGTAGTTAAGGATTGGAGGAGTTAAGATCTTCGGAGAAGAACAAAAAGTTGAGACGGATATTTGGCATTATTTTCCTCTCTCAGTAGTGACTGAGAGGCTAGGCTTCTGGGCAGAAGTTTTAGGAATTCTACAGATCATGATGGGAGTATGGATTCTGGGGTTCCAGGTCCTACAAGGAAAGAGAACTTTGGTGACGCTGTACACACATCTATATATCTGTGTATTTCTCCCCACCCTCTCTTGATTAATGATACAGCTGCTGGATCCAGAATAAACCGGATTTAAGTCATGAGTGTTCTGGGATCCATTACCTAATAGTTTTTATCAGAACCATTTTTCATCTGTTCATTCATCTGATAAATTTGTAATGTGTGTCAATTACATTCCAGAGACTTTGGTGTACATTTCAGAAGATAACACCTACTTTATTAGATCGTTGTGAGGATTATGATTTAGTGACTTTCAGTATAGATCACGGAGACTGGTGTATAATAGTGCTCAAAATATGTGCAAGAATAAAGGAAATGATGAAAGCAGAAGTATCCGACTTCCAAGGGGAATCTCCTTTGTCTCAAATGCTTTCACTTACCTTATCTAGAAATCTAAATGTTATATGTTGCTATTGTCTACTGCAATTTTCACACTGTAATTATCAAGAAGTTTGTCATCCTTAATTTTACTTCACACGTGTAAACAAAAAGTAACTCAAAGAGAGATGACAAGTTCATGATACTTGCCCTAAATCGTATTCAAACTTACGTTCTGTTTTTTGTTCGTTTGTTTTACGCTAGATTCTTCTTTTTTATTGTGATATAACTGACATAGAGTATTGGATTAAGTTTAGGTGTACAATCTAACAATCTGGCATATGTACATACTGCAGAATCATTATTGCAATAGGTTAGTTGACATCCATCAATCATACAGGTAAACATATTTTTGTGTGTGATGAGCATTTTGAAGATTCACTCTCTTACCGGCTTTCAAGTACACAGTCTATGACTGTTAACGGTAGTCAGCATGCTGCGCATTACATCCCCAGCACCCTGTTGTCTTACAGCTGGAATCTTGCCCCTTTTGACCACCTTTATCCTTTCTGCCCACCTCCTAACCACTGCCTCTGGCCACCACCAGTGTGTTCTATCTGAGATTTTCTTGTGTCTGATTTTAGATTCCACATATACAAGAGATCAGATGCTATTTGTCTTTCTCTGTCTGACTGACGTCACTAAGCATAATGCTCTCAAGGTCCATCCATGTTACTGCAGATGGAAGAACTTCCTTCTTTTTCTGGCTGAAGAATATCTCATTACATGTGTGTGCACCTTCTTTATCCATTCAACCACATCAACGGACACTTAGGTTGCATCCCTGTCTTGTTGTGAATAACGCTGCAATGAACATGGGGGTGGAGATATCTCTTCAAGGTAGTGATTTCATTTCCTTTGGAAACATACCCAGAGTGGAACTGTTGGATCATAGCCTAGATTCTTGACATTGTTCTTATGAAAGTTTTTCTACTCTCCATAAAACTCTTCTAAATTCAGGACAAAATTCATCTTAAACCAAGGCTAGGCTATCGAGGGTTTAGTTTTAGTGCTATTTAGTGTGCTCTCCCGCAATGATACATCAGATTATTTGACTACTGGAATTTGTGTAATGTCAGCTCTTTTTAGATGCAAAGCAGAAATGCTCATGTTTGCTAGGTATGGGTGAATAATTCACATAAGATTTCCAATAGATAATAAAATATGCATCTGAGGAATGAATACAATTGGCATTCTGCAAACATTTAATAAGAAAACCATATGAATTTCAAAATATTCTTTCTATGATAAAGCTGATCCTATAAGTATAAAGTAAAACAAATTAAAATTGAGAGGACAAGAGTCAATATGGTTTTTAAAAATATTTCTTTGATTCATCTTAGAAATCTTGCTTAATTGGGATCCCCTTGGGAACACCTTCCAGTAAGAAAATGCTGTATCCGCACTGCTGTGCCTCTTTTTCTCACAAATTGAAAATCGTCTTTATTTTCTCAGCAGGAGTAGTTCTCCCTCTCTACCTTGTATCATAATTTTTAATAATAAAGCTGCTTAATTTCGGGATTCCTTACTTTTTCACGTAGGGTTGTGTTAGTATCATTTGGTGGACGTGCACAAAACTTTAGTTACTCTGTATGTTTTCATTCTTATTTATTTCTTCAGTTCATTTATTCATTCATTCATTTATTTATTCCTCAATATTTATTGTGTGGAAACGACTGACATCAAAGTTGCAAAGTCCATGATATTTGCTGCCAGGAATCGCAGTCTGTTAGGGGTTGGAGGACTGGGGGAGATGACTACGAGGGCTGACATACAAAGAAAAAGTGCTGAATCTTTAGGAGTGAGGTTAACTCACAACAGGCTTCTGTATATCTCTCTATTTGCTTTCAAAATCAATGGAAGAAATTTACAGACTGATAAAATATTCAAAATGCAACATATTGGAAGTTTCCTATATGGGTCTATATTTGAAAAAACATTGAAGGAAAGCAAAGCCAAACAACAGCTTGCCTTGATGTTTAGTGCTTTACACGCATAATTTCCCCAAATTTCAGGAATTATGGAATACAGAGGAAATGTGCAGGCTGCAAATGAACTTCGTTTTTTTTGGCCAATTAATAATACTTGATCCCTTAAGCCTCAAGGGCTGGGTCTTGGTTATGCAATGTCACCAGGGGTTGCCCCAGTTCTTAAAGTGTAGTAGTTAAAAAATGGAACTGTTGAGTTGTTTATTGGCTTGGAATTCATTATAATCAACAGTCAAGAACAAGGATTTTTGACTTAAACTACATCAATCTTTCTCCATGGTTAAATTTCAAGAGGCTGTGTTAAAGGTGTGAAATGTAAGCAAATATTTACATATACTTATGAGGCTTTTAAAAATAAATTTATATATTGGAGGTTTATTTTATTATTTATGCACTGTAAAAGTCCATAATTCTAGCCGCCTTGAAGAAATAGTCTGAGGCAATTGAGCAGTTACTAAATTAAACATATTTGAAGCAATGACAAAGTTGTATCAGTAACAGTGTGATTATATACCTCTTGTGAATAAGATTTGTCCACACCATGCCATGCATCTGAATAAAACTGAATAAAAGCTTTAAAAAAATCTACAATTTTCTACATATCTGAACACATGACATTTTGAAAATCAAATACCTATAGATCTAACTGAAGTTTTATCTTGTTGAAGAATCATGCTGAGTGAGCAGTAAGTAAAGAGAGCCCACACTGCATCTTCCCCATGCTTGTTCAGTGATGAGCAGCAGACACATGGGTTGGTTATCACCTGGAAAAGCAGGCCTATTTCAACTACTAGGAAATAATGTTTTGCTACAAAATGATCATCATGAAATGCATCTCACAGGTCAGTTCCATCAGCTCTTCGGGGTTTTGCAGGTGATTCCTCTGTGCGGGACGACCACATGCATTAATGAACAGGACTAGGATCCTTTCTTGACTTCAGTATCTAATAAACCCTCTCTTCTGTATCCTGTCATATGGTCTAGGACCCAGCACCTGCCAAACGCTCGTGAAGGTGTCTGGAGCTTGAGATGCTTAATGAACCCATGCACTTTTTTTTTTTTTTGGCCAGGATTTCTGCAATCATCTTTGGCTTCTTCCAGCACAATTCTGGTCTTCTAAAGAAAGGTGGAAACACATAACAATTCATAGGAAGTGTAATTATTGAAGATATGAATTCAGTTTAACTATTACTTGATAAGTTCTTTCTACCTGCTAACTTAGAGAATTCTGATTTTTAACACCTTTATTGTGGTATGGTTCCTGAATAGTAAACTGTACATATTTCAGATGTACAATTTGATGAATTTTTCTAAATGTGTACACCCGTGAAACCACCACCACAATCAAGAAAGCTAACATTTTCAATCGCTCCCCAAGAGGTGCAATTCTTGAGTTCCCAGTTTATCCCTTTCCACCCACTTTAACCCCTGGTACCCATAAGTTTGTTTTCTATGTCTCTGAGTCTGTTTCTGTTTTGTAGGTTAAGTTCATTTGTGTCCTTTTTTTTTTTTTTGAGATCCTACACGTAAGTGATATCATATGGCATTTTTCTGTCTTTCTGGCTTGCTTCCCTTAGAATGATGATCTCCAGGTCCATCCATGTTGCTGCAGATGACATTATTTTAATCTTTTTTATGGCTGAGTAGTATTCCATTGTATATATATACCACGGCTTCTTTATCCAGTCCTCTGTTGATGGACATTTGGACTGTTTCCAAGTCTTGGCTATTGTAAATAGTGCTGCTGTTAACATTGGAGTGCAGGTGTCTTTTTGAGTTATATTTTTCTATGGATATATGCCCAAGAGTGGGATTGCTGGATCATATGGTAACTCTATTTTCAGTTTTTTGAATAGTCTCTGTACTGTACTCCATAGTGGCTGCACCAATTTACATTCCCACCAACAGTGTAGGAGGGTTCCTTTTTCTGCACACCCTCTCCAGAATTTATCATTTGTAGACCAGAGAATTCCTATTTTTTTGAAAAAAATTTTCCAAACACATTTTTATATTTGTATCCTCTGAATGACTGGAAATCACATTAGGCAGGCTGCCTCCATTATGTGGTGATCAGTTCTGATTAGAGTAACTGCCCCTAAAAATGCAGGAAAGTCCTGCAGTGCAGCTCCCACACACCAGAGTCTTGACTTCTCAGAGCTTGGAAACATAGCCTCGAATTCAGGTTACAGTGGAATTTATACCCTGAGCCCTTATAAAGCAGCCCCACAGTGCCTTTGGTAAAGCCATGCATTTTTCCCTATTTTAAGTTTATTTTATTTTATTTTTTATTGAAGTATAGTCAGTTACAATGTGTCAGTTTCTGGTGTACAGCACAGTGTCCCAGTCATGCATATACATACGTATATTTGTTTTCATCTTCTTTTTCATCAAAGGCTATTACAAAATATTGACTATAGTTCCTTGTGCTATACAGAAGAAATTTTTTTAATCTATTTTTATATATAGTGGCTAACATTTGCAAATCTCAAACTCCCGAATTTATCCCTTCCCACCCCCTTTCCCTGGTAACCGTAAGATTGTTTACTGTGTCTGCGAGTCTGCATTTTATACTTTAGGTCTTTAAATAGTTTTAGTGACTGTAATTTAATTATTATATAATAGTTATTCTCTTTAGCACCTACCTTGCCAGTTACTGTACTGGGTGGTTTGTATATATTACCTAAAAGCCTCAAAAATCCCTGTAGTTTTTCCCAGTTCAGATGTGGGAAAACTGAGGCTTAGATGAAATAGATGCTCAAGGTCAAATCATTTGTTAGCAATCTGGCATCGGACCAGAGCCAGGGTCCTTGCTGCTTAGACTTCCATCACTGACAGCACCTTGCCTGGTTTCCCAGCAGGCTGGAGGCAGAGGTGTGGACTGGAAGGTTGTCTGATGCCAGCACAGGTGGGAAGAGAGTAGATGGAGATCTGGAAGGTTGAGAAGTGCTGTATCCTGTATCCCTAAGACTCTGGCTCCCCTCTGGAGGCCCTGTGAGGTCACCATAGGAAGCACGAGCCATTTCTTAGACCCTCATGTGATCCGTTTACAACCCAGGGACAATGCCCTGGAAAGAGCAAGCTTGTATCCCCAGCTGCTTTGGGGGAATTATTTGTGGTGAGTGTCACAGGTCAAGGTCATATATATTAATCCATGTATATACAATCCCTCTTTAATGGGAAAATTTCCTCATTGACCACTAAGCTGAAGTAAACTGCTTTAATTTTAGTATCCCTTAAAAGCGAACCAACTTCACAGCAGGTATAAATTCCCTATGTTTATAGTTCTTATACACCTATAAAGCAAAAATATTGACAAAGATGGTACAAACAATATAACCAGATGAATAAAACCACTTCATATAAGCATGTTAATATTAACACTTTCTTGAAGCACAACAGACATGCCATAAAGTGCATGAATCAAGTGTAAAGTTACATGAATTTTTTTATGTATTATTTAACGTTTATATTCATCTGAGTAACGACCTCATTGGTCAACATATAGTATTTACAACACCCCAGAGCACTCCCTTACGGTCTTTCATCAATACTGTCCCCCAGCCACCCCCCGGCCACAGATGGGTGCACTATTTTGAGGTTGGCTTTGCTTCTTTCTGATATTCATATAAATGGAATCATACAGCATGCAGTCTTTTGTGTCTGACTTCTTTCCTTTATATACCGTCTTTGACACTCTCCAAAACAGCGCTATCTTAACATAATAAAAAGTGCTTCTTGTTAAGATATAGTTGCTACTCGAGAGATGAATACAAGACCGATGACCAAGGCCAGTGCTCTGTGGCACTTGGAGCTCCGAGACCAATGTGTGCCACGTGATTGTGCAACCCTTCTGCCATTTTTGCCTAGTTTTAATTTTTTTTAGATTATAATCATCACAAAAGTACAAAATTAAAGAATGTTAATGGATAACTGTAGAAGTCTGAAACCTATGGACCCAAAGTTGGTCTGTCCTGATTGAGAAGGAGTAATTATCTGATACCTAGCCATAGCAACCTTGACAGATGCTTGATTAACAGCGGGTCCAGATGGCTTCCGTTGGGAAGCTCTTTCAGAAGAGGAGAAACAAAAGGTCTCTTTTACCACTTCACAACTTGTCTGGGGGCTGGCGCTGATTCTAGAAGACATTTATTTTTAACCTAATGGGTTGTTTTCTTTTCAGCCTACTTGGACAAAATTTGAGCTTGTCCCATTAATGCCAACAATATTTGCAAGTTCTTCAGAAATCACGTCTGTGTTCAGCACTATATTGGAGAGAACGTTCCGACAGGGACACTGCAAATAACTTGAACAATGCCCATAACGCCAGGATAATGCTCTTCTTTTGTAACCAAGTGAATTGATGAAAAGGATTGACACTAGCCTAGCTCTGCTCTCCGGAGGGCTGTTAGAAAGGCTATGGAATGAAATTGGGGACAATAAAAGGGCCCTGCCATGCCATTTGTAAAATTCTTTATAGCAGCCCTTGAAATTAAATGCATTCTTTATAGCTATGCTTATATTGTAGTTTTATTCAAGTACTTATTTGAGATCTTTGGGGAAGAGTGTTCTTACAGGCATTGAAAAAGCTGTAAAAGTGAGGTGCAAAGTAGAAATAAATAAATGGTAGTGCTTAAATTAAACAAGATCCCCCCAGCTTAGGACGCTCAGATAGAGATCATAGAAGCCAATAATTAATAATTTGCCAGTTAGGTAATAACCTTCTCCTTTATTTATGTGTGGAGTCAAACTCTCTTTTCATCTCGGAAACAAAACACACACATGGACGTGCTCAAAGTCAGACTATTGAAGGAAACCACCTGAATAAAAAATACGTTTTACTGGTTTTCAGTGCAGATCACACCACCTCCACCACTTACTGGAAAATTATTATATAGTAGAAATCATAGCAAACAGGGTGGTTAATTTTGATCACTTTAATCCCAAATGGCCCTGTAATGGATGAAAAGCTCTAGATTTTTTCTCGAGACTTCGCTTGGCTGCTGCAGGTAAACACCTGTGGCTTCTCAGGGAAAGATTGCTACCACAGGTTTCATTATTGTCTGGTTGCCTAGAGTTGGGTAATACCTACCTTCAACACAATCAGACCGCTAACTAACCCACCGCACCAGCCAACCGACCAATCACCAGACAGACATAATTTGGTACGAAACTCTTCTGCCATGAAGAGTAGAAACTGTGATCTTTCAGATGGCTGAAGGACCTATAGCTTTCTCATCTTCTAAAACTATTTTTCTTGAGTAAGAAAGAAAAGAAAAATGAATTTAAAGGAAGGAATGAATATATGCCTAAAATGGTAAGTACCAGGAGGGGTCATACTTCTTGTCATTGGTGCACGCAGCTGTAAGGAACCACGCCATCTGTTGTTTGGGTTGTACTTTGCAGTAGTCATTAGTGGTATTCACCAATATTTGTCACCCTCCATCTTCAGATGTGACTGGTGTCGGTCTTTCTCTCTGATCTGCTGGCTCCAGACAATGGGTTGCTGTGTTAGCTTGGCCCCCAGAATGAGGAGGATGTGGGGCAGAGCCCCAGTTAGACGAGGCTGGACCAGGAGCATGACGGAGAGACACACCTTGTTGTTAAAGGCACTGAGGTTGGGGTGTTTGCGATTCTGAGTCCCTTCTGAAGGCGTCCATGTCATCCGCTCTCTGTGGTGAGAATCAACCACAGACGGACAACAGCTCACTCCCATCTATGTGCTCAGAGCCTAAAAGAATTCCCATGGGAAGAAAGGCAATGAGATAGAGAAAAATAGACATGAGTGAAGGTTAAGAGAGGGAAGCAAGATTTAGAGAAGGGAAGAGGAAGACCAGAATAGATTTTAATTATTTTTAATCCAAATAATTATTATCTGGGGTGTTCATTTTTCTCACTTAAAGAATATATTAGAAAGAAAAATACTTGAGAAGTAAATTCCTGTATCATTTTATTTCGCTACACATTGGAGTACTGGATGATTGGAGAGTAAAAGAGCCTGTAAAATTTCATGTTCCAGAGTGAAATGATTGACTGTGGTCTTAAAAGTCTCTATGAGATGTTCAGAGACCACTCATTGTGACTCCTGGCCAATGTAGCTAAAGTACACAAAGGCGAAGATACCAAGTTGGCTTGACAACAGATACAATGTATGGTGCAAAGTGGGACGTTCGGATCTTGAGCATTTTTTTTCTGACCATCATCAGTCAGCTGCACTGGACTCAGTGTTTATTTTGCTCTAAGACTCTGGTAAGAAGAAAGAAATTCTAATTCTAAATAACTCAATTTGTTTGCTCCTGAAATTACCCATTCAGTAGCAACAAAAAAAGATTGTACATATTAACTATGCTGTGAAGAAACAAAAAGAATCAAAACAAAAAGACAGATGCCGTTAGACTCTCCCATTCGCTTCTGAAGTGAATTCAAGAATCATTCAGCGTTGGCAACTCGCTTTGTTCACAGACCATGATCTATTGTTCCCATCATCCGACAAACAAAAACAACAATAAAAATGATAAGAAAACAACCACCGCAGTGAATTCTCAGAAGGCTAACTAATGACTGAGACTTAGAAAAAGGGCTTTAACATAAAAAGTGGTCTAACCCTCTCGGCCACAGTGTTGAGAAGCTGCTACTGAGCTTGCTTTATAGAGAAAGACACTGGGGCGGAGAGACGGCAGGTGACTTGTGTACAGTCTCGTGGCTAATGAGAGCAGAAGCCAACAATCAACACCAGACAGCTGCTTTCATGGAAAGAGGGCAGCGAATTAGAGGAAATCCAGGCAGAACGTCAGAGTCTGATTTCTAATGAAGGTGATTGATCATTATTTTGTATTTAAAATTGTGCAATAGTATTACAAAGACAATATGATTGCATTTATTTTTATTTTTAAATTGTTGTTTGCCACCTAAAAATAAATTGCATTTATTTATTAATGATACCAATGCATATCTGGTGTACTTCCTTCTAAGATTTTTATTTTTTAATTGAAGTATAATCAGTTTATGATGTTGTGTCCATTTCTGGTGTACAGCATCATGTTTCTGTCATACAACAGCAATATATATTTAAAGGAAAACTATCTTGTATCTTGTATCGTCTCACCCTCCATTGTTTTCCATTGTTATTCTAGATTTTTTCAAATGCATACAGAATGTTTATATGGTTGTAAGTTTCTATAACATATAATTTTATATTCTATTTATTTTATGTTTCCACTAAATGATTACATATACCTATGCTGTTTTTAATAATTTTACAATTATAATAGCTGTCTAATGTTCCACAGAGTTGATATACCAAAATTTATTAAATTATTTTCTATTCCTGGCCATTTATATTATTCTTATTTCCTTTTATAAATAATGGATTTTCATGAACTATTTCCTTAGGAAAGAAATATTATATTGGATCTACTTATAATTCATGAATTTTATTGCCAAATTATGTTCCAGTTTATTTGGTCATTGGTGTATAAGTGCAATATTGTGACCATAACTTAAACAGCATTTGGAATTCTTCTTCTTCTAGATTTCTGTTAGCTTCGAAGGTGTGAGATGGGATGTGCTATTTAATTGGTTTCTTTGATGTCATGGAGTCATCAATTGATGTCCTATCCTCTGATACGCTAAAAACATGTAGCATCTTTATTCCCTGCCGTGATCTGATGTTTTTTACGTGCCAGTTCACGCAGCATCACTTTCTGTTTAAATGTTGTCTGTTCAAAGTTAACTTCTTTATTGGGACTGATTTAGCTCGTTAGGTCTGCTCAGTCTCTTAGGAAAATGTTTCGATGTTTACAGTTGCACCCAACCTCCTCCCCTTTGCATATTGGAGTCTGGAAACCTAAGGGAGCTATTTTGTCCCTGTAGTGGAAGGGCAGCGCTGATCTGGTCCTACTCTTTGCACTAGTGAGCACTGGGGTGTGACCATGCCGCTGATGCAAGGCTCCCCACCTCCACCCAATTCCCCCTCACCGGTGCGCGCGGCGGTTGTGGGTTCCCTGCACGCACCGCGCGGGGAGCCGGGGTGGGGGGGCCGCGACCCCCAGGCCATCCATCTGCACAGCCTCTGTCGGCCCCCCCCACCCCCCCCCCCCCCCGCCTAGCGCTGCTCACCTCCCCACGTGACCGTGCATCCCGCCTGCGGCGTCGCCTAGAGGGTCTAGGCTGCGTGCACAGGCCACCGCCGAGAGAAGGCCGCAGCGTCGGCAGCCTTCCCGGTGGTCCCGGCCTCCCTACACAGAGGGTGGTGTATTTTCCCGGACACCGCCCCTTGGAGGTCCACCAAAGACGACGAAACAAGGACATGCACTGTATCCACGCCCCCTAACTCCTGTCTTTCTTTTTTTTCCCCCTGAAAGTTGCTAAGCAACAAGGGGCCGATTTTCCTTTTCTGTTCCTGTATGATGTCATACCCTGTCTCGTCTAAAGGGCCCTTCATCCTCTTTCTGAGACCCAGTGACCAGCAGGACGCGGTGCGGGGGGCGGGGAGGCGGCAGAGAGGGGCATGCTTGCTAAATAAGAAACAAAAATTTAGAGTTATTTTTAACCTTGTAACTTGAAATGTCACGTACATACTGTAAAATTCACCAATCTTAGACTCTATGAATTTTCACACAGTAAAAATACCTGTGTAACCATCACCTGGGTCAAGATGTAGACCGTGAACAGCATCCAGACACCGCCCTCCTCCTCCCTCCCACGCACCACCTGTCAGCCCTGGATGCTGGTGGCCAGGGGTGGCCGGCCTGCCAGACTTCCTGCCTCCCTGCCTTCCTTTTTTTTTTTTTTTTTTCTTTTTGTTGTTTGTTTTTCTCTGCTTGAAGTATGAAAAGTTTCCTGAAACTTTGGGTTGATGTCTGTCATCAGTTTTGAAAAATTTTGGCTAATTCTCTCTCTCTCTTTTTTTTTAATTGAAGTATAATCAGTTACACTGTGTCAATTTCTGGTGCACAGCATCATGTCCCAGTCATGCATAGACATACATATATTCATTTTCATATTCTTTTTCATTAAAGGTTATTACAAGCTATTGAATAGAGTCCCCTGTGCTACACAGAAGAAATGTGGTTTTTTTTTCTATTTTTATATGTAGTATTTAATATTAGCAAATCTTGGCCTCCCAGGTTGATCCCATCCCTCTCCCCGCCTTGGCTAGCACTCCTTTTTAAATATATGTACACATTTTATTGAAGTAGAGTTGGTTATAATGTGTTGATTTCTGGTGTGCATCATAGTGATTCAGTTTATATATACATATATATATACACACATATATATATTCTTATTGTTTATCTATTTTATATATAATAATTAGTGTCTGCAAATCCCAAACTCCCAA
Organism: Vicugna pacos; assembly: GCF_048564905.1. Classification (NCBI taxonomy): domain Eukaryota; kingdom Metazoa; phylum Chordata; class Mammalia; order Artiodactyla; family Camelidae; genus Vicugna; species Vicugna pacos. The sequence goes on from NC_133016.1 coordinate 35,977,272, forward strand.
TTTATCCCTCTCCATCCCCTTCCCCTGGGATAACCATAAGTTTGTTTTCTATGTCTGTCAGTCTGTTTCTGTTTTGTAAATACATTCATTTGTGCCATTTTCTTAGATTCCACGTATAAGTGATGACATTGGCTAGCACTGTTTGCTGCTTCTGTCTCATCATCTCTACTTCGTGGACTTCAAAAACTTTCTCCATATGTTATCTTATCTTTTGCACATTTTCTACCTTAAGGCTACACTAATCTTAGTTTAGGCCATGTCGAAGGGTTTAAATCTGTTGAATTCTTATTTTCAGTGATACTATTTTTAATTTCTACTATTTTTTTATTTTTCATTATAGATTCCAGTTATGCAATAAAATTCCCCATTTACATCTATGTTCAAATGTATTAATATACTTATTTAAATTCCACATCTAATAACTCCAGTATCTCAGTGCTCTTTGGACCTGTTACTATTCTTTTTTTTTCTTTTCTTTTTAAGTTATTTGCTTCTGTGTCTTAGCATGTCTGGTAATTTTTGATTCTGTTTCTAGATATCATGTAAAACTGTAGAAGCACTGGTGAATGTTTTCTCCTCTGGCCGGAGTTAGTCTTCATCAACCAGACCTACTTTATTGATCATATTTTATAACCTTCAAGGTAATCAATGACTCTCATATTCTGTGGGCATTTGAAAAAGGTGTGGTCTTATTTTCAGTGACCAAAATCCACATACCTCAATTAGATTGACCTTATTAATTATATTATTTGAGTTTTCAATGGACATTTATTTTCTCTAATTTAATATGTGATAAAATGAAAGACGTGAAATAAAAACTTCTTGCTGCCGCTCTTTACATCTATAATTTCTGACATAACATTTTTGCTCTTATTTGATATTCTGATGTGCCATTCATAATTGTACTATGTTTATTATTAGTTATTGCTTTTGGGATCAGGAACTTTCCTTTTTGCCACGTTTAATACTCTTGGGTTGAAATTCATGTGGTTTTATATTTTGATTGCAACGTTAATTTTTGTTTGTTTGTTTACAGTTGCTTATTCTTTTATTCTTAACTTTAAAGGATCACTATTTTATCTGTGTGTCTCTTACAAACATCCGAGAGTTGCTATTTAGCTTATGGTCTAATCTGAGTATTTTTTCTTTAATAGGTGAGTTAAATTCATTTCCATTTCGTTATGTGGGGTTTTAATTCTGTCATATGGGATATTTTCTCTTTTTATGCTTTTTTTAAATTGAAATTCTCTTACTTTATTGTCTGTTTTCATTTATTGTTTGTTTTCATGATTCTTATTAGTTAGGAAGTTTTCTATTTGCCTCGACTTCTTCCCTCCTTTTCTCCCATTATTGTAGTCAACAGTATGTTTTTTCCTAGTGTTTACCTTTTTGATTCTTAAATATGCTATTACTCTGATTACTTTATTTTGAATGATATTTTTATTGCTTTCTAACTTTTAAAATGTATTAAATAGCAATCATTCTATTTTGCAACTTTTTCCCCTTCTGGTCCTGAAATTTAAAAATCTTATCGTTTCTACATAAAAAATTCATTAGTTTTTTTACTCCTCTCTATTATTTCTTATTTATGCAGTTAAATATCACATGCTCATTTCTAGCCTTTTTGCTGATTTCTCTAGCTGTATTTTAGTCGACAAAAGTTAAGCACTCAGCAGTTTCTTCAAGAAAAGCTCATGAGAACAATTTTACCAAAGCTCTTGCATGTTCAGAAAAGTTTATCTACAGTGTTCATAACAAAGACAGAGCTTTGTTGGATATAAATTTCAAAGCTCAAACTTTCTATCTTGAATACTTTGTAAATATTAGTCAATTACCTTCTGATACAGAATGTTACTTCAGAGAAATCTGAAGTCACTCTGTATTTTCCCTTTGTACACAGAGTGATTTTGTAATATATCTTCAAGAATGAGACAGGGAATACAGCAGTTGACTGCACAGACGCTGGGTAAACAGATGCAGCCCTGGACTTGCCTCATTACCTCACTATGCACTGACACCTGACTTCCTAGAGCACTTGCAATTATGGAGAGCTGGTTTTGTTTTTCTAGAGAACTCAAATTATGTGAATGTGGGTTCTCTTTTGATTGTACATATTTCAATTATTTAATCCCCAGTAATTTAAACATTTTAAAAATTTTCATTTCATTTTATTTATTTCTCAGTATCCCTTATTGTCTTTTCCAATGTTTAGTCTCTTTTTATTTCTTCCAGTTTTGTCTTTACTGTGTGTGTGTGGTCTATATTTTTTTATATGTGAGTTCTGCCAACACATTTTAATCCACTTGTTAACTTGCTATTTCTTTGCTAAATTCTTTTCTTAGAAACAAGTAGAGTCTTTTTTCTTTTATTAAAGGAGAGTCCTTTTATTAAAGAAAAGTCTTTTATTGATCAAAAAGAATACACATTAAAATAAACACCATTGTATTTAATAAATACTACACTGACTATTGGAGCTATAAAATAGGCCCACAAAAACTTAATCATATATACGGCAGCCATACACCCACACACACATAGAAATCTATTTCCTACTGACAGGAATATCCTTTGATTTTAACTTTCCAGGTACCAATCACTGAAATGTACTACATTTTAGATGATGAGGAATAGTTCAATAAGAATAAAATATAAAATAATCCAGACCCTTTTTGCTGACCACAATGCAATAAACCAGAAATTAATAACTAAACTATAAACACAGAATCTTGGCAATTAAAAAAACTTTCTCTAAATGACTTTTGGGTGTAATAAAAACTCAGATTGCCATTACAAAACAGAGAATAACAATAATTAGTACATTGTGTATCATAACTCATTACATATAACCAAAATTACTCAGATAAACATTCATAGTTTTCAAAGCTTATTTTCTTATATTAGAATAAAAATAAAGCAACAAAACTCTTTTCACAAGAGGCAAGAAGAAAACAACAAAACTTATCTGAAGAGAGAAAAGAATAAATAGACATAAAAAATGAGAATCAATATATTGGAATAATAGAAGAGATGTTAAAAATGCTGGGCTGATTCTTTGGAGAGCAAAGTCAGTTATGAAATCAATAATTAGTCCAAATTTTAAAAAAGAAAAGTTAATTTCTAGGTTTTGGAAATTGTTTTAGAGAATCTCAAAACAGGGTTTCATTTGAAGAAATGATTAACTAATCTTTGCCTAATCATGTCTAAAAATGAGGCCTACTCTGAACTCCCTTTTCAAAGCAGGATCATTCCTTGACCACTTCTTACATTCTCCTTTTAAAAAATTATTATTTCTTGGGATGGGGAAGGAGATAATTAGGTTTATTTATTTATGTATTTATTATTTTTTAATGGAGGTGTGGGGGATTGAACTCAGGACCTCGTGCATGCTAAGTGCACTCTACCACTGAGCTGTACCCTCCCCTCCATCCTTCTCTATTTATTTCCATCATACTTCTCACCTAGTAATATAGTATACAATTTATTTGCTTATCACGTTTATCGTGAATTAATCTTTTTGCATATCTGACCAACACATTTTTTAAAATAAACTCTAAAATTCAGTGTGTTTACAAAATATGAATGAGAACCTTTTAGATTAGTTTTCCTTTGTAGACAAGGGGCCATTTCAATATGAAGAATGGAAACTTCTTTGATTTGGGGGAACTTTTCTTGAATTACATTCTCAATTCCTGTTTGCTTTGGATTTTGTTCTCAGGAAACTCCAGTTACGCTGGCTTGCCTCTGCATGTCACCTGTATTTTTTGTTTGGACCAATCCTCTCCCTCCATTTCTGCCTTCATTTCCACCACATTTTGTTCTTTCTCCTAGCTTTCCATGTGTCTCTTACTGGGATCTCCATGGGACTCACTGTCTAGGGAGTTCCTTATATTTTTGTCTTCCTTTCTGAATATAATGGTTTTGATGTCTGCTTCTATTTTCCCAAATTGCATCAGTTCCTGTTTCTTAGCCTCTTTTTATGGGGATCATCTTTGGCCATCTTTCTAGAATTTTTTAAAAATGGAAATATAGTCAATTACAATGTGTCAGTTTCTGGTGGACAGCACAATGTCCCAGTCACACAAATACATACATATATTCATTTTCATATCTTTTTTATTAAAGGTTATTACAAGATATTGAACATTGTTCCCTGTGCTATACAGAAGAAACTTTTTAAAAATCTATTTTTATATATAGTGGCTAACATTTGTAAATCTCAAACTCCCGAATTTATCCCTTCCCACTCTCTTTCCCCAGTAACCGTAAGATTGTTTACTAAGTCAGCGAGTCTGATCTGTTTTGGAGGTGAGTTCATAGTGTCTTTCTATTTTTTTTTTTAAGATTCCTCATATAAGTGATATCCTATGGTATTTTTCTTTCTCTTTTTGGCTCACTTCACTTAGAGTGATGATCCCTAAGTCCAAATGGCATGATTTTGTTCTTTTTATGGCACAGTAGTATTCCATTGTATAGATATGCCACAACTTCTTTATCCAGTCCTCTGTCAATGGACATTTAGGTTGCTTCCATGTCTTTTATATCTACTCTAGAATCATCTTTAATAGTTATGCTTTTCCATTAAGAGTATTAGCTTCCAATTTCCATATGCTTTTTGGAAACGTGACTTTTTTTCCTGGTGAATTTTCCTCATCTGTGGGAAGGCTTTGCCACTTCTTCATATTTTTTCTTCTTGTACTTTGGTATGGATGCTGTGTTTATTTCTTTTGTTCTTACTCACTTTGCAAGGAGTTGAATTTTCCTGGACTATCAGCTGGGGCTCACCACAATATGTAAAATGGGGTCAGAGTCGCTTTCCAGTCCTCACTATTCAAATGATCCCTTCACCCATACTGATGGAGTGCTTCTGGGTCAGCACACCTGCTGAGTCTCAGAAATGAACATTTCTACATGACTTCTGTTTCCATCACTGAGTTTCCCCAGTTTAGACAGATCTCCAGGTCTATGTATGCTGCTGCAAATGGCATTACATTATTCTTTTTTTTATCACTGAGTAGTATTCCATTGTATAAATATACCAGAACTTTTTTATCCAATCATTTGTTGATGGACATTTAGGTTGCTTCCTTGTCTTGGCTATCGTATAAGGTGCCGCTATGAACACTGGGTGCATGTATCTTTTGAATTAGAGTTCCCTCTGGATATATGCCCAGGAGTGGGATTGCTGGATCATATGGCAAGTTTATTTTTAGTTTTTTGAGGAACCTCAAAACTGTTTTCCTTAATGGCTGCACCAAAGTATATTCCCATCAGCAGTGTAGGAGGGTTCCCTTTTCTCCATGGCCTCTCCAGCATTTGTCATTCATGGACTTTTGAATGATGGCCATTCTGACTGGTGTGAGGTGATACCTCATTGTAGTTTTGATTTGCATTTCTCTGATAATTAGTGATATGAGCATGTTTTCATGTGCCTGTTGGCCACTTGCATGTCTTCAATGGAGAATTGCTTGTTTTGATCCTTTGCCCATTGTTGGATTGGTAGGTCCCTCACCTTCAACAAGTAAATAGTTGCTAGTGAATGCTGGGATTTACTGCTGGGTCCTCTCCCCCTTTTTCCTGACCCTGGGATCCCAGAGTCTCTGCTTTGCTTCCTCTCAGCTCTGTTTGAGCTCAGCCTTATTCACAACAGACCCCACTGGAGTTGTAGTAGCAAGAACCCCCTCTTCAGGGTAGAGCTGCCGCTTTGGGAACGTGCTATGGCTCAGGCCCCTTGACAGTCTTTGCGACATTTTGGGCATGACTTTTGCTAATTCTCAGATCTTTCTTGGTGCCTTATGTGTATTTTGGATTTGGTAGATATTTCCTTAATTTCATTGAAAATGGAATTTGTGTGTCCTCTTTTTATTTTCCATCTTACCTTGTGGGCTTTCCAGGAAGAGAAGGGGGACATTCTGAAGCACATGGTCAACAGGCTCTTCTCAAATTGTTCATCTCAAATAATCTTGTGTTCAATTTGTCCTAGGATTCACAGTGTTTCTTAACTATTTTCTTGATGATGAGAAAATGATTATGCCTTTGAAATCAAGTGCTCTGTTAATTTCTGCTTTTATTCATATACAAAATAAAATCTATTTTTTTCTTGGTGATCTTTATATGATTTGTCGTAACTCTAACTTTTAATATCTACATTTCCTTGTAGGAGAAATCAAAAGTACCCCTGCTGGTGACACTTATGTTGTTTTGAATTAAATGTTGCATCTATAAAATATTGTGTTTTAGCCTCAATGAGGATATTGCAGAAAATATGTACTGATATGTTATCCCCCAGGATTGATTTAAGTTGTAAAAGAGAATTAACTTTGGAAAAACTCTTACCTTTTTTCTTTTTAATTGCAAAGAAAAATATCAATAAATTAACCTAAATTGAGTGTCCTGCTTTCTCATCAGGAACCACATCCAGGATCGGGGTTACAATGGAAGACAGGAAAGCTTAAAAAAAAAAAAAAGGCACGTCTTGGAAGTCACATTTTAGGAGTCATACTTTCATCAACAAGAGAGAGCGAGAGTCGACTTTCCACAAACCCCTACCTCTTTAGCAAACTCGAAAGGACAGCCGCCTGCTACAGCAGGGGGGAAGTTCGTGGTCGTCTGACTGTGGGTCGGTATTTGCCGTCTCTGTGTCTCACTTTTCCCATCGGCAAAACAGGGTTGAGGAGAATATGACTTGAGGTCGTTCTGATGATCAAATGAAGTGATAACATACATGTTGCAAAGCATAGAGCAGATTTTCTAAAATGGAAGCTATCACTATGTGCACAGGGTTGGAAAGAACACATCTCTTCCACCCACAAAGAACGCAACTCTGTGTCCTGGGTGCCGTGCGGAGTCCTCTTCGGTGACCGAGGGCCTCGTTGGGCCAGCTGCTGGCTGGGACTTTGGGCTGCTCACAGACTCCAGCTGAGCTCAATGACCCACTGACGAGGAGTCCAGAGGCCTGGTCCCGTCGCCTCACCGTGGGCACCCTGGAGGGGCCACCTGGCTCCGCAGCTCCCGCGGGCCTGGCTGAGGCCTCCCCGCGCCTGCGCAGATGCTCAGCTCCGCCCTCCACCACGCCCCGCCCCGCTGGCTTCACTGCTTCGCAGGAGCTCCCCCCTGGGCGGCGCCCACAGTAATTTTCCTTGAAGCACATCTGCCTTGGAGCCCGTGTCCAGGGCACCACGTCCGTGGCAGTGTCCCTGGGGGAATGTTGAATTTCTCCCTACTGGTGTAACTGACATGTCAGACACTCATGTCAATCATTTCTGCATTCCACACCTATTTTTCCGTTCCCCGGGGACCTCCTCCACGCCCAGAGCGGCGTGTCTTTTTCAGAGCATCCTTAAACGTGCCTTTCGAACTGGGATGAGGCACTTCTCCTAAACAGGGCAGAGCATTCTAAGGCTTGGCAGCAGTGGAATTTTGTGATTGTCCATTACCGATCAGTGTCAGCTAGCAGGGAACTGTGTCAGGTTTACTAGAAAACATTTGCTAAGTAAAAGCAGTCTACATGGGATTTATGTTGAGAGAAGTAATGTAGCAGCATGAATAAATTATGAAAATATGCCTTTATAAGCACAGGCGGTACATTAGAATAACAGATGCAAACTTGTTTTGTGAATTATGAGGTTATTCTCAAGTTATGTATGATTTTGTTCTCAAGCTGTTCATTGCGTTTTTTCCTCCTATTTCATTTGATTTGAAAGCATGTTTTTCTAAATGGGGACTGGTTTAGGCTCTAAAATTAGAGGGAGCAGGGTAAAATGGGACAACACGCTTTAGTGTGAAAAGATTTGGAACTGAATTCCTTTGTCACTTTACAGTTGTGACCTTGGGGAAATTACCATGTGTTTTGAGCCTTGGTTTTCTTATAAGTTAAAAGAGGGTACTAATACCTACTCCATAGGATTTTTATGATAATTAAATGAGATACTGCACGTAAAAAACACAAGGTCACTTTAAAAGAACTCTAAAAATAATTGTTATTACTGTAATATTTGTGTTCATACAGGTGTTCATCATATGATAAACCTCTCTATACAATGAATGTGTTGCTAATATGTGGGAATTCAAGATTTTTGAAAGTAAATATTCGATCTGAGAGGTCACATAACAGAAACCTTTCACCTAGGTGAACGAATTCAAGTTTGTGAGGATGACGAGTTGATATATGTGTAAGAATTGATGGAAGAAATTATCACAAATTAAGGTATGAAGAAGTCAGTCTGGCTTAGACATGATTTGACTTGAACTTTAGGCTAACCGGAACAGCCTGTCTGTTGTCTATCACACATGCCATTGTACATCTGCTTCACCCATTAAAGAAAAGAATGCACTTAAAAAATCAAAATAGAGTGACTTTGGGTGAAGAAGTTATGGTGTATTTATACGACTTTTCAGTTATAAAAAAGAATAAAACAATGCCATCTGCAGTAACATGGATGGACCTGGAGATTGTCATACTAAGTGATGTAAACCAAAAGGAAAAATACCATATGATGTCACTTATATGTGGAATCTAAAAAAAAACCCCACACACATACAAATGAACTTATCTACAAAACAGAAACAGACTCACAGACATAGAAAACAAACTTACGGTTACTGCGGGGGAAAGAGGGTGGGGAGGGATAAACTGGGAGTTCAGGATTTGTAGATATTAACTACCATATATAAAACAGATAACCAAGGTCCTACTGTACAGCACAGGGAACTATATTCAATACCTTGTAATAGCCTATAATGGAAAAGAATATAAAAAGGAATATATATATTTGTGTATAAAATTGAATCACTATGCTGTACATCAGAAATTAACACAACATTGTAAACTGACTATACTTCAATTAAAAAAGTAAAATAAAATAAAAGAAAAAGAAATTGACACAACATTGTAAACCAACTATACTTCAATTAAAAAAAAAAAGAAGCTTGCCATAAAAAAAAAATGGCATAACGGTGGTTCAGGCATTCCAAATGGAGCCAGGTGGCCATTGTGGTTGTGGTTTCAGACACATTCTGCATCACTTAGTACTCGAATTTTCTGAACTGTATCAAACTCAAGAACACCACCAGCTGTTCTCAAAACAGGATCTACTAACAGCTGCCACACGCAACTTTATGGTCTCGGGGTCTCCCCTTTGTAACTATGCAACCATTTCCAGCCCCAACCAATCCTTGGTTAACAAGCGCACTTCCTCCTTGCCAGCTCCACTCCTCATTCATGACAAGCAACTCAAGTAATTTAGTGGTTTTTACCTTTATAAGCATCCCTTATTTTGGAGTCTGGCAAAACACAATTCAAGTGCTTCTTGAATTTGTGTCTCCTGAGCTATAATTCTCAGTTTGACTCAAATAAAACTCTTTTTAAAAAAATCCCTATTATAGTGGTTATTGACTATTTGTGTCAATAGCACTGTAGATGGCAAAGCACATGACCAAAATCATCTATTCATAGATGTTAATGGGCACCTCCCTCAAATAAAACTTTGTTAATCACACAGGCACTAAGATATTTGTGGAACTAAATAAGCATTTTGCTTGATTATTAAAATGGTCAATGCACTTTATGATAATAGTATAGAACTTGTAATTTTTAGACTTTAACGAGGAAAGCAAACTGTTCTAAAAAATGTTCTCACCTGGTCACAGAGCAGTGGAGCTATGGCTGTATCTGTTAAGTAGTTAAACTCAGTAAAATTACAATAGAAAAATTATTGAATATGACTTCTACTTAGATAAAACTTTAAAAGAAATGTAATTTACACTTGTTTCCCGACCTTTCCAGAAACTAGGACTTTCTTCAAGTTTTCACAGCCTATGGAAAAATGTATCTTGAAGATTCCTACATTTGGTCCAGACCAAATGCCTTGGCACCGACTGAAACATGGGGCTCAGTTCATATCCAAAGTTCCAGATGCAAAAATGTTTTCTTTCGAGTGGTCTCCCTCCTTTGGGAGTTTTAAGCTATTTCTTAGAACATTCTTTCTAGAAAACGCAACTAAGGGTATGACTCTGATGCACTTTGATGGCAGGCCCACTGTCGTCACAGGTCTGAACTGAACACTTAGATATGGCTTCACGCTAGAGGGACCATCTTGGGAGATTTATGAAATGCATTAGCTTGAAGCAATGGAGCTTTATGTATCTTGATCTTCTCATACTTAAAATTCTGCTCTAATTGTGTATGGTGTGGAAAGTAAATGTTTTGATAGTCATCGTAACTGAGAATTTCCATGTTACATGGACAGCATACATTTGGAATGGTTTCCTACCATAAATCCTTTATAAATTACATGTGTATGCGGCAAAGGCTTTGTGTTCCAACCTTAGGGTGACTATTCCAGTGCTGGTGAGGTCCCTCCTGTCTCAGGAGGCAGGAGGCATCTTGTGAGGGGTCGGCAAATGTCAAGGTTTCCCTTACGGGGCAAGTGACCCAATGCTGGCAAAGTGACAGTGAGGGAGTCCATGCAGTCCTGGCTCATCCAGGACCGTCTGCTGGTGCCAGCAGTTTCCTCTGGAAGGTCGGAGGTATGTGTGAATCCTGGATGTTTGTTAGAAGAGATTTATACTAATTAGCTGTGCTCCTTCATACAAGGAACTTGAAGTCTTGATTCTCTCTGAGAGACAATGTAGTTCAAAGGATTTTGAAAAACATAAAGTGCTACAGAAAGTGATCACCAGTACAATTTAATTCATTTGGGTTAGTTTTTCAATGTCCAAGATAGCTAAATGTTTAATTTCCTTCTAGATTGACATGGTGCTGAGCACACCTCATCCCAAGGTAAAGGGCAGAGCAGCATTTCATTTGCTTTGTTTAACCCTAGAATCCTTCTTTTCACGAACAGTTTGTGGCGGTGCAGCCAGAGGGGCTCCGTGATTGGTTCACAAGTTGTTTGAGAGAACTTTTCCAAGGAGATAGTGTTGGAAGTTATTAGAAAATGATCATAAATTCTACTTGTTTTTTAATGGCTATTCACCCTAACGAGTTCAGAGCAGAGAGATCTCTATGGATATAACAAGAAGGAATTTTTAAAAATTGAAGTATGGTCAATTTCAATGTTGTGTCAATTTCTGGTGTACAGAATAACGTTCCAGTCATACATATACATACATATATTACTTCTCATTTTTTTCATTATAGGTTACTGCAAGATACTGAATATAGTTCCTGGTGCTACACAGTAGAAGCATGTTGTCTGTCTGTCTATCTTTCTATCTATCTATCTATCTATCTATCTATCTATCTATTATGGAAGTTACGATGTGTCAATTTCTGGTGTCCAGCACAGTGTCCCAGTCACGCACATACGTACATAGATTCATTTTCATACTCTGTTTCATTGTAGGTTACTATAAGATCTTGAATATAGTTCCTCGTGCTACACAGTATGAACTTGTTGTTTATCTATTTTATATATAGTAGTTAGCATCTGCAAATCTTGAACTCCCAATTTATCTCTTCCCATCCCCTTTCCCGCTGGTCACCATAAGTTTGCTTTCTCTGTCTCTGAGTCTGTTTCTGTGTTGTAAATAAGTTCATTTGTGTCTTTTTTTTTTAGATTCCACAGATGAGTGCTATCATATGGTATTTTTCTTTCTCTTTCTGGCTGACTTCACTGAGAATGACGGTCTCTAGGTCTGTCCTGTTTGTATAATTCTCCCCTGTTGTACTGGGATTGATTTTCTGGCCACTTTGCTGATATCCCCGAGTCAGATACCGTTTTCTTTTCTGAACTCGTCATACTATTACAAGGACAATGTATGACAACTGAGCATTCGTCCTCATCACTCATATTTGTCATTGAGCTTTCAATAAGTTTTCCTTCCTATTTCATTAATATGTGTAATTGATTTAACTGCTCTGGGAGAGCAACGGCAAGTGAGCCTCTTGAGTTTGGCAATGAACACATCCTTCTCTTCTGGCTTTGAGAGGCTGTTATTTTCTCTGTGGTTGAACAGCGTTTGGAATACAATTCTCCAACATAATTCAAACCCTGAAGTGTCAATTGCATTTGAACAGTGATTAGTCACCTCCTAGTGTGGCAGGCGCCCTTGGCTGGGACCCAGCCTCCATTCTCTACTCCTTCCTCCTGGGTCACCTTGCAATGAATGACTGGTGTAAGGGTGGTTTCATGTACTGATTCCAACCAAAGGGATATACGCTGAAATAGGCAGAACCACTGCACGGGGAAAGCTTTGTGACTGGCGCAGACGCCGCTGGCATCACCCGTTGGGCTTTGTCCTTTGATTTCTGTCTGCCTGTAATATGCTACGAAACGCCTAGAGGAGAGTGTAAACTAGGAGGGCAAAAACCCATATCAAAGAGATAATGAGTCAGGGCACCCAAGTTGTACCAGTTCTGGACCATTTATCTTCTGAATTTAAGTGAGAAAAATGGAACAAAAGCAAACACATAAAAACCTTTCAGTGGATTTAAGCTTCTGTTTTCAGGTTGTTGTTTGCAGTCAATTTTTTTCCCCCTAATACAACTAAATTCCACTTATAATAGTGTCTGAGTTATTATTCTCACAATACCTTCTTCAATCAGCAAGTCAAAGAGATACACACTATGGGAAACCAGTAGTGAGTGAATTTGAAAATGGCTTTATTTCAGGAAAGGTCAACTGAACTTGTTGCCTTGCTTTGATGAGCTCAACCTGGTCACTGGACCTTTAGTCTAAGCTTAGTAGCTAAAGCTCTAAGCCCCAGCATGATAATAGAAAGGCCATTTATTCATTGATTTATTCAATATATACCAATATACAAATTTTTAAAAATGTTTACCTTTTTGGTTTTGGTACAGCCAAATACTAGCCTTGTAAAACACATCCGATAGCATTTCACCTTTTTCTATATGTTGTGAACCAATCAGATACATGGAGATAATCTGTTTCTTGAAAATTTGAGGAAATTTTTATATAAATATTTTTGAGCCCTATGTTCTCCTCAGAGTGAATTTTTTGAGAACTTCTGCGATTTTTAAAAATATTTTTGTTCTACTTTGTTTTCAACTTCCCCTTGAGATAATTTAGATATTTTAATTTTATTTAAAAATGATTTTATTGTTTTACAAATTTATAATTTAATAAATACAATTCAGTTTCACCTATTTGTCAAAAATTTTAAATGTACACAATTGATATAATTCTCACGTGGCTTTTCATCATGATTGTGTTTGATTTTTGTGACTTGGTGGTCAGGGTTTTGTAAAACTGAATACATAAGAAATTCCATTTGGCTTTTAGAGCTAGAGGCTGGAGATAACAATGGAGATTCTAATGTAGGGCAAATTCAGATGTAGATTGTAGTTGGGAAACCCAAATTCTGTTATTTCTATTTTTACTTTTGCTCTACAAGGATTGTTAAGAAACTGACAATATTTTTTATTAGAGAGATGGCTGTATCTTAGTTTTTGTTTTTTATTTCCAGATTTCCAGTTGGTTGCTCTTATACCTGTTTTTTCTTGCAAATTTTTGAAAAAATTAAAAACAGTATCTCAGGATGAGAAAGTGAAATACAGACATCCTGCATTCCTTAAAGTCATATAAAAACTCAGTAATTAGAAATACTGATCAATCTAGGTTGATACACTTTTCAGTCAACTTATGAGCTGATGCTCCTTCCAATGTGTGTCCACATATTCATGGAGGCCAGATTCTTAGTACGCTTCCATGAAAACAATTCACCCGGATGAGATGAGTTCTTATTGGCATGGAGCCCTACCCTCAGCACGTCTTCCCTAAATAGAATTTCCTGTCTGAAGCCTTGGCACTGAAACATTTCATTCTCAGTGAGGTAGGGGCAAGCTGCAAAGTGTCTTCTCATGGCCCCTGGCATTGATTAAGTAAATGAACTCACCGTCATGTTTCTAAGTGGTTTATTTAAACAGTTGCCTGGGACAATCAGGCTGAAAGTTCTTTATAGCAGGTGGCACTTTGAATGTATTAAAAAAATTTTTTTTAACCTTGCAATTAACCTTTGTTGATATAATGAATCTCTTGTATTAGCTGTGTATAATTTCTATCCTCTGCACACACAAACACACACAAAATGTGTGTATGTGTGTGTATATATATATTTATTTATTTATACATGAATGTATGTACATGGTCCCTCTATTTCTCTCAGCAGCTGTGCATCCTTGGGTAAATAAACTCTGTGGCCCTGCAGAACTCATGGTGCATATCTCATATTTCCAGATTTATACACTTTGCAATAAGAAAACATACATAATAGGTCAAATATATAACTTACCTAGGAAGGCTGAACTATTTCAAATGATTTTTTTAATTTATATTTTTATCAAGTTATAGTCAGTTTACAATGTTTTGTCAGTTTCTGGTGTACAGTACAATTTTTCAGTCATACATGAATATATATATATATGTATTTGTTTTCATATTCTTTTTCACCGTGAGCTACTACAAGATATTGAATATATTTCCCTGTGCTATACAGTATAAACTTGTTTATCTATTCTATATATACTTGTCAGTATCTGCAAATCTTGAACTCCCAGTCTGTCCCTACCCACCCCCCTCCCCCCTGGCAACCACAAATCTGTATTCTGTGTCTGTGAATCTGTTTCTCTTCAAATGATTTTTTTTTCAATGGAGCCGTTTTAAGTGGCTTACTTAAAAGGACTCAAATCACAACTGAGCGTCCTCTGGGATGGAAAAATATCCACTGGAATTTTTTATAATTAGCAGAGGGCCTTACACTTTAAGTATCTATTTATGACTAAAATACTATAAAACACTTAATCTAAATTGGCTCCTCTGTCCAAATATTTTGTATGTGGTGACAGGTCAAAAATTTGAAACATCAGGTACAAATCCAATATCATATAGTTAACTAGTCTTGGTGCTCTTTTGGAAGTTGTTCCTGACTCCCCTAATCTTTCAGCAGCCAAGGCTGTTGTACCTGCACCCCCACCCTGTGCACAGACCCTCCTGGCAGCCAGGAGGGAGAAGGGACTAAGGCTCACCCTAGGAAAAGTACTGGGAGAAGGAAATTTTCTTTAAAGTAAAGTGACCTGATTTGGTATTTAATTCTTTTACAGGCTAGGAATTTTGCTTTCTCTTTAAATTCCAAAGCACAGCCTGATGGTAATGACTTACAGTCATTTAGAAAGCTGGAGGTAGAGACTGAATCACAAAAGGGAGTGAGGCACCTCCTTTCCTCATCTTGCAAACACTCATCTGATTTCTGCTTGGAAATTCCCTCCTCACAAGTCTATGAGAATGATTCCACAGCAATGCCAGCTTCTTCATCTGCCTCTAAAATGCCCGGAGCCCCGACTGCTCAAAGTGTAATCAGTTGCATGGAAACAGACAGCAAATAATAGGTAACCTGCAAAAGAGATCTTTTTTTAGGATCGCATAATAACCCTTTTAGAAAGGATGATAATAAAGTTTATCCATAAACATGTCAGAAAAATTATTTAACCTGAATATTAAGGAACTCTAAAACTGAACTAGAGTCGTTACAATTACATCAAGGGCTATTGTTTCTTTTATAGGGACTTAAATCATAGGGAATTAAAGTTGCAAATGCTTTATTTTGTACTGGGAGCGTCAGGGAAAATATCTGATAAACACAGAATGTATGGACATGGATGACAAAGGAGGTCAGGGAAATTTACATGAAATATCATGATGTGCATTGTCCTCACTGATACAAAGTTTATAGTAGTAAAAAGCGAGTTCTATTTTAAAAAAAAAAGGTAATTTCTATCAATTATCAGTAGACAGGATGCTGACTTTTAAACCAATTAAATTATTCAGTTTTTAACTAAATGACCAATTCTTCCATGCTATATAGACATAGTATTTATTGAATAAATATAATTCAATTCAATATAATTTCTGATAATTAGAGATAAAATGGTGAACTTTGTAATTCTTTGGAGGAAAACATAGTCTGGTATGTAGCCATTAATTGCTATTGTATTAATCTTCTTTTTTATTTCAAAGGAAGAATTGCTCAGATCCCTTACAAAGCTTTATCTTTTTTCATTATAAATTAAGAAGACAAAGAATTTGATTTTTTTTAAGTAAACGAGAAAGTTAAAACCTAAATCATACCAAACAGTAAACAAACAAAAATCCTTGTAGCATAATTAATTTGTGAGTCTCTCTCATGAAACGTTTTAGAAAAGAAGCTGGCATACTCAATAGACTTTTATCTATGTTACTATTTTAAGTGAAAATGACTATATATGTATACTTAATATACATATAGTTTTAATATATTAACTAATATATTAATGTACAGTGTTAGTAATACATGAAATACATACTTCATACAGATTTAAAATTGTTCTTCAGAGTAATGATTTTTTTTGTGGTTTGGAGGATGGCTACTAGACTATGAAATAAACAAATCAGAAATCGTCCAGCTGCCATTTGCACAAGGAGTGGCATCAAACACAAATATTTTTTGACAACATTATTTGGAAAAGTAAAAGTCTGTTCCTGAACCTGTAACTGCTATTTCCTGTGAGCTAAAAAACAAATACAAATATTTAGAATTTGTTCTTGTAAAAGATACTTGTATTCAGTATTTTTTCCATTGTAATTACATATAGGATTACATTAGAAAATAACCATACATGTTCCTTCAGTAAAGTTCTAGCCAAGCAAGTGCAATCTTAACCCTGTTTCACTGGATTAGGTATGGAATAGTTAATTACCTTGGTGAAAAAGAATTTATTCACAGCTTCTGGGAGTATTGATGCCTTTAGACTCAAAAGAAAAAAAATGTCATGACTAATTCATAAAAGAACAAGTAAAGGAGGGCAAAACACATACATATCAGCAGAAATTTATCCAAAAAAAAAAAAAAAAAAGCTGTGTTCTTCAGCTGACCTTTCGAGTTCTTTAGAGCCAGTCCTGGGTGAGATCTGTAATGCCTTTGGGAGGGGGAGTGCTGTAAGCTGAGTGCATGAATCAATAACCCGGGGTGAATCTATACACACTTGTAGAGCTAAAAAGACCCACACGGTCGATTTCTTCATTCTTAGCTAGAATCCACCCTGGGTTAAAACAGGGATAAACAAGGAAGGGCCAGTCTCTACCACTATTAAAACATTTTTACAAGTGTTTTCTCTGCTTCCACACTGATGCAAAACCCGTAGTTATGGCCCTGGACAACCCCTGAGTATACAAGAAATCAGAGAAGGTAATTCAGCTCTAAGAGGATATAAAGGAGTTGATTTCTCACCAAATTGAATTGAATGATTCCCGTATTTGCCAGGATTGACCCTCTGCTCATTCCTTTGAACTTCCTGAGAAAGGATAGCAGGATGGAAAAATATGATTTAATTTGAAAATTGTTTTTTCAGTTTTTATTGGTAAAATTAGACCATATAAATAATTTTGAAGCCAATGTGATGATCACATTAAAAATATATTTATATATGCATATGATTTATATAAATAAAATTATATAACTTTTATATATAAAAGTCTCCTTAAATTGAAAGTGAACATAAAGTATTATATTGTTGGCAAAGGTAGACTTTGGTAACTTCCTGAAAATCTTACTGTGTTTTAGTTCTGTCTGTTGCATCACCACAAAAGTGAAGAAAAACTAAGTCATAAGGTTTAGTTATTCATTCAATAAGCACATATCGTAACATCAGAGTTCCTACCATGAGTCTGTGTACACTGTGCATGGAGCTCTCTATCTAATGGGGAATCACTTGTACACAGTTGTCTCAAATTGTGACCCTGTTTTTATGGATAACATTTGGAATTACTGAAAGGAAGTTTTCCTCCATAAAAACTTTGCAGTGGCTTCAAGATTTCTTTTATCAGGAGAGTCGGTGGTCTTCATGCAACTTCTGGATCCTGCTCAGCTTCTCTTTGACCTTTCACTATTTTTATTTTTATTATTTTTTCTTTTAATTAATAGAGGTGGTGGGGATTGAACTCAGGACCTCACACATGCTAAGCATGCGCCCTACTACTGAGCTATGTCTCTTCCATCCCCTACATCTTCCTCATTCAGGGAAGTCTTTGATCATCTTCCACCAAGCAAAGCAGTTGAGTTTATGCTAGTATGCTACATCTTCTATCTTCTAAGCTTGCTCATTACTTTCTGTCAATTCTTTTTCTTGTCCTCTACATTTGGCTTCAGATTCTAAAGTTAAGTCATCTTGAAACTCAAAAAACCCTAACAAAAGCATTTTTTTCTCTCCAACTTTAGAGCACTACAAATGTGAAGTGGCTTGACTTCAGACTCTTATGTGTGCTCTAATCAAAGAAATTCATTCAGCCTTTCAATGTTCTAATGTGTGTTTATGCTATTCTGAGAGTCAAAAAATGAGGCAGAGCTTTTGTGCTAATAAGAAAACTGACCATGGAAGAGGGACTTTCAGTTTAGTCTTTAAATATTATACCATTTATACAATGAAATACTAGTCAGCAATAAAAAAGAATAAAATAATGTCACTTGCAGCAAAATGGGTGGACCTAGAGATCATCATTCTAAGTGAAGTCAGCCAGAAAGAGAAAGAAACATACCATATGATATCACTCATATGTGGAATCTAAAAAAAGAAGGAAAAAAGAAAAAAGAGGACACTACTGAACTCATCTACAGAACAGAAACAGACTCGCAGACTTAGTCAACAATCTTATGGTTACCAGGGGGAAGGTGGGTGGGAAGGGACAAGTTTGAGAGTTTGAGATTTGCAGATGTTAACGACTCACTATTTATAAAAGTAGATTACTGTAAAATAAAATAAATATTATCCCATTAGATAACAATCACCATAGTTCCCCCAGTTTTGACCAGAAAAGCTGCAGCTTGCCATTAGGAGGCCCTTTGCGTTTTGTGAGCTTGCTATTACATGGTTTCTGGAGGAGACACTTCAAACGGAGAGCAGATGAGAAGCCGCTCAATGGTTCGATGCATTCGCAGTGCTTTCTGAATTTACATTAGTTGCCATCTTCCATCCCTCCTCATTCCCTCTTTAAAATTTTTGCTCCAGTGTTTTCTAAGACTTAGAAACGCACGGGGAATGTGGTATTCAAGTCAGTGTTGGAATATTTCCCGGTGCGGATGTGAGTCAGAGAAAACAGCAATAAAATACATTAAAGAGGATGATTTCTATTAGAAAATAGACGTGTCCTAGCATATTGGCTGTGGATGCGAATGCACTGCTCCTTTAGTGTAGAGATTTCAGCTTAGAGCCAAAGAGACTGATGCACAGACTGACTGAGTGACGGAGGCCGGGAAGCACAGATGGTGTGTGTCCACATTAGACATGAAGTTAGGTGTCTGACTCTCCTTGGTCGGGGAAACATCCAGCCTCAGATGAAGAATCCTGGGGAGGAGGCATAGCTCAGTGGTAGAGTGTGTGCTTAGCACGCACAAGTTCCTGAGTTCAATCCCCAGTACCGCCACTAAAAAAACTGAATACATATAATTACCTCCTGCACAATAAAATAAATAAATGATAATTAAAAAAAGAAGCAGCCTGGGGAATAAATAATAAACTGTCCCTACTTCTTTTCTCCCAATCTGTTGTGGGGCTTCATACTGACCAAAGTAGCAGAAGCCAGGGGCAGGGAACCCCTTTTACTGATGATACCATCTGTCCAGGTCAGAGACAGAGACAGATGGGTAGGGATGGAGGATAAATCTGGACGGGAAACGGACTTCCTCACCATGCCGTGTGTTTTCCTTTTTCCTTTAAGATTTTTGTCATGAATTTTATTTGATCAAAAATACTTAATTGAATGTTCTATTCTGGTCATGATTCTTTTACACTTTTATCAATCTTGTAAGGTACAGAGGAAACAAATATATTTTTCTTTAGAAAAGCCAGACCACCCTATATTGTCTCCATCACTCTTACCAAGTTTAAATGGCATGAGACAAAGATGTGACAGATAAGGACCCCATGACATCAGCAAAGTAGAGAATTGAGTCATATAGTGGGGGTCAACTTCATCATGCTGATAATAATTTAGTTTACCTACTGCAGTGTTTAAAAGTAATCCTAAATGTGAGGAAATGTTTTTCCATATTCTGTAAGGCACCCTTTGTGCTATCTATAAGTGGTTTATTTTTCCTTCTTAAAGTATTTTTATGCTTGAGAAAGTAACTCCACCACATCACACAAAAATCAAATGCTGACTACGTGGGCAAAAGGAATTCATTTCTGACCCATGTAGGTGAACGGTTTGCATCCTGAATTTAATATTTTATTACCCATATCATTGTCCTACCTTGAGAATATCTATGCGTGGTCATAAAATTAGCTATCTCTTTTCAAATATTCAACCTGTAGCATATCTGCTGCTGACCAGTCATCCAGTGGAAGGTACTGTCCTGATTGGCTGTTTTCTAGATCTTATTTAAAAAACTGTTTCTTTTTATTGGCTTGCAACTTACCTCACCTTCATTTGATTAAGTTTCTCATCTGTTTTCACAATTTTATATCATGAAAAAATTCAAGTTGAGAGTGTCACCCATTTTCATGATATCCTTCAAAATAATTTCCAGCCAAATACATTTTCAAGTTAAACTGTTTCAGACAACAAACTTAATGCACGTGCATATTTATACAAGGAGAAAAATCAGAAAAACCAATTTATATGTATTGTCTTAATAAGAAACTAATTGCTCCACTTAGCATCTATACATTTTCTGTCAAAGGAAAGGTTACATTCAATGAAAGTCTTAATATTGAATTTACACAATAGAAATTATGTCCTAAAAAATAGAGTAAGTCAGTTCAAAATTCTGTTGTGTTTAATTTTTGAGTGCAGTAACCAATTTAGTCCTTTAGATATAAAGGTGATTTATCCCTTCCCCCCAAGTAGCCATAAGTTTGTTTACTATGTACAACAAATTTCTTCTGTACAGCACAGGGAACTACACTCAGTTCTTTGTAGTAACCTATAATGAAAAAGAATATGAAAACAAATATATGTATGTACATGTATGACTGAAACATGATGCTGCACAATGGAAATTTACACATTGTAAACTCACTATATTCCAAATGAAAAAAAGAAGGAAAGAAAGACAGAAAGCTGAGATCTGGGTTAAACTGCTGTCACTTCCTTTGGGCTGTTCAAGTCCAAGGGGCTGAGGAAGAAGGAAAAAGGATGAGAGATAAAGAAAAAGATGTGAAACTGGCCACTGCGTCACAACCTGCAGAGTGAAATAGGGCCTTGTTCAGCGAGAGGCACGTTCTCTGGACACATGAGACCTTCCTCGGAAGGGTTAAAGGGAGAAACCCCACCCAGAGAAGAGCATGAAAAGGCAGAGGAGGGATGGGTCTGCGTGTTTTTTGTCCCGCTGGTGTCTCACTGGTCAAGGAGCGTTCTATGCAAGGACATGTCTTGCGTGTCTGGGCTGCGTCATCCTTCCACTTGGCAACCCCTGAGGGACGACAGCCCGTGCTGGACAGGGTGACATTCCGTCTAAGACAAGGCAGGCGTGTGGGGAGCTCAGTGCCTCAGGGCAGGGCTTCCATGTGCACCCCATCCAGGTGGGTGAGCTGGTCAAAGGGAAAGTGCTTCAGAGAGAAGGAATGAAGGGAAAGAATCTAAGAGGCACACAGTTCATGCCCCGCAGAAAGGAAATGAATGGAGATAGCTTGAAATTGAGGATGGCTTTGAAAAGAGGAAACATTCAAGACTACGAAACAGCCAATGCTGAACAGCAATCGTTATATTAGAATGACATCTGTGCTCGTTTCTCCCAATGAATTGTGAATATTTGTCCAGGATATTTCTTTCTCTTTGAAGTTTACAATCCTCATATGCTAAAGCTGTATAATTAGTGGACACAAATATCATTTCAAATAGCAGGGTTCCCCAACTGTTTTGGAATGTGTGTAAATGTATCATCTCTGAAGGTGGTAATTTGGAGAGGAAATTATGCTGTTGCTTGGTTAAAATTTTAGGTAGTGTTTGTAGGGAAACCTTGCTGGATAGCAACACACCTAGGAGATAGAAGAAGTTGGAAACTTAAAGCAGCGAATGAAAGAGGAACCACGCATCTCATTTTACACGGTCTTAGTTGGATACGATTTATTTTATTCATTAAAAAGTCTATCCAATAAAATCCACTGTATTCTGTATCCTGCACTAGAACTGAAGATCTCAAAATGAGTAAGACAATATTCCTTCCAGAAACTCGGAGTTTAATGAGAGAGAGCATCATGCCGTCAATTCATTATTCATTACAATAACTTATAAGAGGTTCGTTAATAAGCAAAAAATAAGCAAAGATCCCACAAGCCCGCTTTTACAGCTGCAAAATTACTCTGGACTAGTTCCACCTAAAATCATAGCCATTGCAAATAGAAAATCAAAATCATGTTGAACATTTACAACACCTCCAACATATATAATGAAGTGAACAGAATAAAAATGCTAGAGTGAAAATCTGGCACGTAGCATTGGCAATTCATAGTTGAAATTTAATACGTGCAGATTGCTATCATTTTCTGTAGGATAAATGAAAATTTCCCAACATTTGTTAAACGTAAATGTCTGTAAGTACAAAAAGCCTGTATAATTTACTGAAGAACAAAACCAAGTTTCATTTTAAATATCGTGTAGTCTGAAGTTTCTCTGAAGGTATTTATTTAATTTTTATTTTTTAGGAATAACCTTTTTTTCTTGTTCTTTATTGAAGTATAGTCGATTTACAATGTTAGTTTCAGGTGTACAGCAAAGTGATTCAATTATGCATACATATATATATATATTTCAGTGTCTTTTCCATTATGGCTCATTACAAGAAATTAAATGTAGTTCTCTGTGCTATATCTGAAGTAATTTTAGCCTATGTTTTTATTTTGGGGCCCAACAGCAAGGGCAGATGCTTGAGTAAGAAGAAAAGATGAAATGCTTAGCTATAATTTTGATAGTGTGGGATTAAAATCTTGAAGCTGAATATACTTAAATTTCTTCCTCATTCCCCTGCCACCTCAAAAAAAAAAAAGATGCAAGGCAACTTAATAAAGATGAATCAAATCAAAGCTAAAAAATCTAGAAAATGAAAGGTAAAGGGAAAATAAGGTGGAAAAAAATGCTGTAAACAGCTTATTTAAGTTATTTGGGTTAGTATATAGGATGCTAGGATGCTTGCCAGGAGTGTGGCACAAGTGTGAAATTAAGCTTTTTAGCAGATGTGTGTGTGTGTGTGTGTGTGTGTGTGTGTGTGTCTGTCTGAGAGAGAGAGAATGTAAGTCCTGAAATTTACATTTTATTAGACAGCTTTTTTTTTAAAGAGAAACGTGATTATTTTTGATACTGAAGTTCAAGTTATACCAAAAACCTGATGACCCATTTGATAGGGAAGTTTCTTTTTTCTTTTGATTTGAATTGAAGTGTTATTGACTTATTTACAATGTTAGTTTCAGGTGTACAGCAAAGTGATTCAGTTACACATATACATACGTATGTATTTTTTCTTTTCAGATTCTTTCCCATCATAGGCTATTACAAGACATTGGATATAGTTCCCTGTGCTCTACAGTAGGTCCTTGCTGTTTGTCTGTTTTCTTACTGTAAGTTGGTGGCGTAGTACCAAAGCACAAAACACACGTAGAGAAGAAAAGTAATGAGACTCAGGTGTGTGGCTCCCTGATGCTCCAGCTTATTTCAGGGACAGACTGTAAATTATCTAAAGAGCAGGAGAGTGGCATACCCTTCCTGCTATATTGCTGGAACGAGAAACTGAATGCCCATGAATTCTGTTTCCATCTGCTGAGCTTTTGAAAGCTCCCTGTTTGGTGACCAAGCTTTTGAAGTCATACTCATTGACAGGTAGCTGGAGAACTTTATGTTCTTTATAAAATAAGTGCACAGCTGTATGTTTTTAATCGCTGAGACGGGCATAGGGTAAAAATTTCAGAACCCAATAAAGAAAGGGGGAGAGATGTAATGTCTGTAATGCTATGTCATGCCAAGTCTTCGTGGAAGTGAGAAAAAGAGACTAATTAGAGCCGCATTTCTATTTTGAATGATTTTTGGCTTCATAAATTTCCAAAGCAGATAAAAAGACAGTTTTATTTTATTTTATTTTGTTTTATTTTTATTGTGGTATAAATTACATATCACATTGTATAATTTCAGGTGTACAGAGTGCTGATTTGATGCACGTGTTACAACAGGATTACCACCACATGGTTAGCTAGCAGTCCCATGTCATCCCATGACTGTCACTTCTTTTTTGAGGCGAGGTCAGTGAAGACCTAGCCTCTCAGCAGCTTTGAAGTTTATAACGTAGCCTTGCTGACTACAGCTGCTGTGCTGGGCGTTAGATCTCCAAAACGTCTCCATTTGTCAGTTTGCACTCTTAAAGAGAGTCTCCCACATTTCCCTACCCTCTTGCTCCTGGTAACCTCATTCTCCTCTGTCTCGATGACTACAGCTTTCTTAGATTCCACATTGTAAGTGAGAACATGCAGTACTTAAAGAGACAGTTATTTCAGCCGTAACAAAAGTCAAGACACACACACACAAACACAGAGCACCTAGAGAATATTGAGCTTGAAGCTATGTAAGCTATTTGTGTACCTTTTATGATAAACTAGTGATGAAAGGTATATGGGGTGGGGAGGTAGTATAGCTCAAGTGGTAGATCACATGCTTAGAACGAACAAGGTCCTGGGTCCAATCCCCAGTACCTCATCTAAAAGTAAATAATAAAACCTAATTACTTCACCCACTCCTGCCAAAAAATAATACAATAATACAATAAATTTTAAAAAAGAAAGAAAGATATACAGGAATAACTAACTGAAGTGACTTGGATAATATAGTGGAGTATCTTTTCGGTTAAGGTTTTTTTATTGAGGTATAATCAGTTTACAATGTTGTCCATTTCTGGTGTCCAGCACAATTCTTCAGTCATGCATGAAATGTACATAGATTCCTTTTTATTTTCATGTGCCAAATTTTTTTAAAAACCAAATTGTAAAGATGTTTACTAAAATGGCTTTGTAATAATGAACCCATCATTTGGGCTGTCATGCGTATACAGCACTGGTTTCTGAAAATAATTAGATAACAAATGCATGTATCCCCCAAAATATTTCTAAGTTATGATAATCACCCCACTTCATCTCTGTAAAACATGTAAATCCATATACAAATAACAAGGCAAGAGCTTGCTTCTGACAGTCCGACATGGTATGAAATAATTAAGTCACGAGTTAAAACACACAGGTCAGTTCCCAGGCCTTTATACCTGCAGTGTCAGGATTGTATCTTGAAACACCACCTTTAAAACAATAATCATCCACAAAACAGAAACAGAGTTGCAGACATAGTAAACAACCTTATGGTTACCCTGGGGAAAGGAGGGTAGGAAGGGATAAATTTGGGAGTTCAAGATTTGCAAATGATAACCACCATATGTAAAAATAGATAAAAATCACATTTCTTCTGTACAGCACAGGGAACTATGGTCAATATCTTGTAATAACCTTTAATGAAAAAGAATAGGAAAATGAATACATGTGTGTATGCGCATGACTGGGACACTGTGCTGTGCACCAGAAATTGACACATTATAACTGACTGTACTTCAATTAAAAAAAAAAACAATCCCAGGGGTTCATATTGCTGCTCAGCCTTCTGTTCACTGAAATGGAGGAGGTCTTTGTTTAGGGAAAGGGAGATGCAGCCGGGGAAAGGGAACAAGGAAGTTACAGGCAGCTTTGATTTTCAAAAATAATGTTTACTACCCTAAGAAGGAAAAAAAAAATGTAGCCTTGAAAGTGCAGATTTCTCTTGCAGAAACCAGAATTTTGAAAGAGTAAAGATTTGTGGTCCTCTGCGCCAGAATAAAGCGAACGCAGAAAATGACCTCAGGGAAGTTTCGCTGCGTGCAGGGAAGATGACGGTGCCTTTTTCGGCTGCAGGAGATGAACTGGGAGAGGTGAGCCAGACAGATATATAGACTTGGAAGCTACAGGTCTCAGAGATGGCGAGAGCCTGCTGCGTCCTGGGGCTGCAAATTACACTTCCCTGGTTTCCCGAAGCCCGGAAAGAGGAGGCTTGCACACCAGTGAGTTAACTGCCCTCCCAAAGGCTCCCCGGCAAGAATTCTCTAGCAGAGAAGCGCCCCGTCACAGCCTAGATGGAGCCGGAGGCTTTGCCTCCCAGGAAAGTGCTGTCACCCCAGCTTGAGGACAGAGCTGGAAGGTGTGCAGGTTTGAGGGCTTGAGTTACGCCGGGATGAGGGGGACGGGGCCGCGGGGGTGATTATCGCGCGCTGATGGCTCTGAGGGCGCAGACCCCGTCTTACGCATATCACAGCAGCTGGGGAGCAGGTGGGTTGAGGCCAGACTACGGTCCCCTAAAGCATCACGTCAACTATACCCTATAAGAAATGATCTGATTGCTGCCACCTAGTCCTCATGACCTTGGCTTGATGGAATTTGCTTGTGGGATCTGTAAGCTCACGGGCAGCCACCGATCTGGAGGGAGCTCAGGGAGGCTGGGTCATAACGGATTTCTGTCCACAGTGTCAAAGAGCAAAGGGCACGGACAATCCTGTATTACTCGCAGAGGGACGGTGCGCTCCTTGGATTATGCATCGGTTTGAAAGATCTGCAATTTAACAAAAGAAACATCTATTTAGGCTTCTATTCCTACATTTTACCATTTACCACGACTCCCCAGGCGGATGCAGCTTTTGAAAAGGCAGAAGATACAGGCTACAAATGTCTAAATGTGCAACAGATACACAGTGAAAAATACTTCCACCTTCCTGTTTCCTAATTTTTCATCTAGCTTCCTCTCTCCAAAGGCAGTCTCAGTGACCAGATTTGCCTTTCAAATTGGCCTAATCTAATCTGGTTTCTGGATCTATCACTCCATAGGAAAAGGTATCTTGGCTTAAGTCACTAAGCCAGTACTCTAACAGGCATTTAAATCTGCCTCTCGCTGGGCCCTCTTAGTAAGAAGCAATGCTGATCTTTGGTCTCCTTGGCAAACTCACGCTCTACTGTTGGGAGGGGTCTGAAGTCCTGAAGGCTTGGCTTTAGGACTTCTCTCCTTCCATGGGCCAAATCGTCCACATCTGTAGATAAGTTACCATCAGACCTAGAAGACTCACATTGTAAACTCATGTTCAGGTCTATATATCCAACTTTTCCCTGGGTACTTTCTTCGGATAGCCTAAATCCATCTTAAAATCATCACAGACAAAACTGAACTCAGAGCCTTCTCTTCCAAACTTGGTCTTCACAGCCCAGTGAGCACCGCCACCTTTCAGAATCCTTAGCGCAATCTTCAGTGTCTCTTTTTCTCTTGTCTCATTAATTCCAATTCTTTAGTGATATCCAGTCCCTTTATCTTCATAATATTGACTGTTCTACTTCCTTTTCTATGTCCAACCACAACTACACCATCCATGATGGCTTCCTCTTACACCTGGATTACTGCAAAAGCCTTTGAACCCTACTCATATTTCATATATATATTTCAAGGCATTAGAGTTCATATTGCAAGCTTGATTGTGTCACCCTCCCTCCTTAAAATATTTAATATCTTGCTTTGGTCCTTAGATTGAAGCCAACATTCCCTGAAATGGCTTATGAGACTCTGCATATAAAATCATTTTCAGCCAATGTCGCAACTTTGTGAAAGTCAGAATAAAGTGCCTCTTTGCAAAAATATATTTCTCTGGTAGTTTCTAACTATGGTTCAAGAGAGAATTGTTTGTTTGTTTGTTCCCTGAGGACACTTTATTGCACATCACTGGATGTAGGGAGAACTCTCCCATTACTGACTTTATACGTGGAGCTCTGTGGATTCAACTCACCCCCACAAGGAGAACTAAAAATCCCAGATGTTCAAGTTGCAATTTCCTTATGATTACTCAGGGTTTGACTTATATTAATAGCTTCAGCATTGTCCCCTTCGGGTTTTTGGCACTTGGAAATTTTACATCATTTCCCTTCCAGAAATCTGCTACATATTTTAAAATATTTTATATTTTACATAATATTGGTATGATATACACTTCCTTTGTCTTATCAATTAGAAGTTCACTGATAGATTTCTAGTGTGGACCATTCTGGTCTTGGGGGGTGGCTATAGCTCAGTGGTAGAGCGCATGCTTAGCATGCACGAGGTCCTGGGTTCAATCCCTGTAACTCCATTAAAAAAAAAACCAGAGAGAGAAAAAAGAAAGTTTATATCTTTCTGAATAAATCCTGCTTGGAAATGATGCATTATTTACTTAATATACTTTTGGCTGTGGTTTGAACTATTTCATTTAAAATATTTTATCTACAATGATAGGTGTGATTATCCTATTATTTGATTTAGTTTTTCTTACACAGTTTTGAAATAAACATTTTGTTTGCCCTGTAGAATTGGTTAGCTAGCGTCCCCCGACTCCATGCTCCAGAACAATCTACGATAGTTAGAGTATCTGTTCTCTAAGCTATAGAAGAGTTTGTGAAAGTAGGGATTTCTTGAACTTTGGATAAAGCCATCCAGGTTTTCACACTTTGGGTAGATTTTTGGCTATTATTTTGATATTTACTGAGATTATGATCTGTTAATGTTACTGCCACTTTTAGCCAAGACGAAGTAACAGGGACTGGATTTAGACCCCAGCCTGAAACCATTAAAAAACGGAACAAAATGTATGAAGCAATGCTTTTCAAATGTTGAACATCAGACAGTAAAGGACAATGATCTTGAGAGAAAGGAAAAAAATAAGGGGAAACCTTATTAATTGTCACAATTGACTGCTGGAGAGTGTTTCCTGAGCATATCACGTTCCAGGGGAAGCCGAGCCAGGTCAGTGCGAGTTGACGAGACAGAGTTGAGAGGCAGGAGAGACGGGGTGACAGGCGTTCACAGGGAAGATGAGTGGAAAGAGTTGCCGGGGGTGGTGACAGCACTACAGGTGACAGAGAGTGAAAGGATGATAAGGAAATATTATGAATGGTTTTATGCCAGTCAGTAAACTCGGGTAAATCCCTTGACAGACAAGCTACAAAAGCTCATGGAAAAATAGATGATCTGCTTTTGCCTTTTATTCATTAAAATTTTATAGTTTCACAATGTCCTATAATGAAAACTCTACCTCTTTATGGCTTCACTGGTGAATTCGGCACTACATTTCAGAGCTACCAGATGATGCAAATGCTTCTGAAAAATTGACGGGGAAAGAATATATTCCCACTTATTCCACAAGGTCGGGTTGAGAAGGGTTGTTCATCATCCTTCGCTGATTTAAAAATGCATTTTGGGATTTCTCACTATCTTTCTAATGATAATTACTGCCATGGAATTTTATGGGCATTATTCGAGTTACAGCTGTGTTCTCCGTTTGTTTTTTTGTTTTTTATGATGAGATGCTCTTAGGATTTTATTTCAAATAGACCAAATGTCTCTTTCATTTGAGAATTTGCAGTGGAAAATTGCATCTTGATGAATCTGAATTTGAAATTTCTTTTATTGTCCAAAGTGGTTTGAGTTTGTAAAGACTTTAAAATATATATTTAAATATTTTTATTATTTGTGAAAACCAAGATTAAACCCTATACATTAAGTGATTGTATGAGCTTTGTTTCTCATAACTTTCTCACATTTTATGATTTTAAAATTGTCTATAAACATGTGCTGAATTACATAAAACAAAGCAATAGTCTTCCAGATTATTGACTTGCAAAATGTTGTCATCTGAATTATGGTTATAATATTAAAATCTAGTAATTTTCTTTGACAATTTAAGAACATAGCCACATTGGTTGTTCTCTTTCTATAAAAACAGAGGAAATATCAACACTTGTACAATATTTTAGACAATATTTTGGATAATTCTAACATATAAATATTGTAAGCAGAGTAAGAAAATAGACATATCAACATGTATCAGAAAAATACTATTTATTATGAAGTACAGCTTTAATATTCTACACAGTACGGAAGTTCAATAATGATTCAGTTTGACGTATCATGCCTTTTTTACAAATTCTCAAATGTAATTTGCATATAACATGAGTTTTTTTTGTTGAAGTATAACTGACAAAATTTTAAGATATTTAAAGTGTGCAATATCATGATTTAATATATGCATACACTGTGAAAGTCTTTCTCTATCAAGTTAATTACACATCATCTATAATCTCACATATTTATTTTTTATTTACTTATTTTCTGATGAGAACATTTAGGCTCTACTCTGTTAGCAATTTTCAATTACATAATACAGTGTTATCAACCATAGTCACCATGTTATACATTAGACCCTCAGATTTTATTTATTTTTTAACTGAAAGTTTGTACCCTTTTATCAACTTTCCCCTATTTCCCTGAGCCCCAAGCCCTCTGGCAATGACTTTTCTACTCTCTGCTTCTATGAATTTGACTCTTTTTTTTTTTTTTAAGATTCTACATACAGTTGGTAACATGCAGGATTTACCTTTTTCTAGCTGGCTTATTTCTTGTAGCATAATCCCCTCCAGATTCATCCATGCTGTCACAAATGGTGGGATTTCCTTCTTTTTCGTGGCTGAATAATATTCCATTGTATATGTATCCTACATCTGCTTTGTCCATTCATCTGTCAATGGACACTTAGGACACTGTTCCTATATCTTGGCTATTGTGAATAATGCTGCTGTGAACATGGGAGTGTAGATAGCTCTTTGACATTTCACTTCCTTTGGATATATAGCCAGAAGTGTGATTGCTAGATCATATGGTAGTTCTATTTGTAATTTCTCAGGGACCCTCCGTACTGTTTTCCATAGTGGCTGTACCAGTTTATAATCCTACCAACAGTGTACGAAAGTTCCCTTTTCTCTGCATTCTTGCTAGCATTTATATATCATCTTTTTGATACTAGTCATTCTAAAGGTGTGAGGTGATCTCTCATTGTGGTTTTGATTTGCATTTCCTTGATAATTAGTGGTTTTGAGCACTCTGTGGGCCATTTGTATGTCTTTAGAAAAATGTCTATTCAAGCCCTTTGCTCATTTTTAAATTGTTTTTTTTCCTCTTGCTATTGAAACATATGAGTTCCTTGACTATTTTGAATGTTAACCCTTTATTGGATATGTGCTCTGCCAATGTTTTCCTCCATCCCTTAGGTTAGCTTTCATTTTGTTGATAATTTCTTTGCTGTGCAGAAGCTTTTAGTTTGATGTATTCCCATTTGTTTATTTTTGCTTCTGCTGTCTTTGCTTTTGTGGTCAAAAAAATATATTGCTAAGAGCAATGTCAAGGAAATTATCCACTATGATTTTTTTTTCTAGGAGTTTAATGGTTTTAGGTCTTACCTTTGAATCTTCAATCCATTCTGAGTTGACTTTTGTGTTTGGTGTAAGATAAGGGTCCAGTTTCATTCTTTTGCACGTGGCTGTCCAGTTTCCCAACACCATTTATTGAAGAGACTGCTCTTTCTCCATTGTATGTTCTTGGTTCCTTTCTCATAAATTAATTGACCACATATGCATGGCTATAACAGGAGATTTTAAGCACTACTATGGGACATTTTACTATTATTTTATTCTTGGTTTGAACTATGTTTAATGGAGATAAATCCTATCTATAATGTGAACTAATGATATAATGGATCAAAAGTTTGGGAAAGAAGGTTGTTTCAGAGAGTGATGACTGGTTGGAAATATTTTTCAATTTTTCTCTTTAGCATAGACATTATTATGTTTTCAAATATAGCCTTTGGGACCTAACACTCCAGTTTCTCCCATATCATAATGAGTCAAGATTTGGGGAGTCTTTCCTATTGGAATGACTACCGTGTATTTTTATTATTCAAGAGGTGTGTTCTTTTTATTTGTCTGTAAGCTGTCTTAAAAAACTAAATTCAAAGTAGAGTTTTAGTGGGAAGTAGGCGATGCCAAGTAGATGATACCTTCCCAGAGAGGTCATTTTGTTTGTCAAGCAGGTCAATCCAGATTAACTATGTTTTGAAAGCTGAGATAAATAAAACAACAGATTAACAAATGTAAGTGCAACCATTTTGAAAATACAAAAGTTTATTTTAATGACTACATCAGGAGATTTCAGTAACAAAATGCACATTTAATTATGTATTTTGAACAAGAATGTGCACAAAATGGAAGGATAGTAAAACTCATTACTAGTCTACAGATGTCTTGTGTAATTTTTAAGCTGTACATGAAAACTGATGATGCTTCTTTGTCTATAAGCCATCTGGTCATATTTTATTAAGACATCTGTCTGTTCTTCTTAGAAAAATATAGTGAAATCAGAATGGATTTAACTTAAATTGCAAACTGTGGAGATTGAATTTGTAGGTGTTCAAAAAAACTCAATAAAATAAAATATACACTTTTTCTCTATTGGCAGTGTACCGAAAAAGTTGACATAAAAATTTCAGGGACAGCACAAGGAAATACAAATTTTCTACCTGAAATACATTTCTTCTTTTCTACTCACTAAATCTTCCCTTGCTCTGATCTTGTATTGCTCTGCCTTTGCAGAGCAAAGCTACTGAATCACTCTGTTTTAAAATTTAATGTAATTCAGCTAGCTGGCAACTCTTAAAAGCTTGAGTGATCTAGCTGATGTGAAAAACTTTTGCAAAAATGGTGGTTTTTATTGAGTTGTATATCGGTTTTGTTTATGTGCTCCATTGGTTTTATTTATATACATTATATATATTTACATTTATACATTGTATACATATATACACATTGCATACATTATAATGTATATTGTATATCTATATGTTACATTTATGTGCATCATATATACATTTAAATACATTGGCTTTATTTATATGCTGCATGAAAAAAAGTTCATTAGCTAGTAGCTCTCGTCTCCCACTTGTCCATTTCTTATCTCAGATTGGGAATATGGAAAATTTTATTTCCCAGAAGGCATCTGAGGCTGAAGCCCAAATGGGTGAAACTCCTGGTCTGTCCTCTGTTGCCTCTGGCCGTCCTTTCCCTAGTCTGATCTGTGGCCTCGTTACGAACCCAATGTTGTGTCTCTTTAAAATTCATACATTAAAATACTACCTCCCAATGTGATGGTATGAGGAGGTATCTGGGAGACACCTTTGGGAGATATTTAGGATTAGATGAGACTATGAAGGTGGAATGCGATTAGTGTTTTTATAAGAGTCACAAGAGAGCTTGCTTCCTCTGTCTGCTCTCCACCATGTGAGGAGCCTGCAACCCTGAAGAGGGCTCTCACCAGATCCTGAATTTCTGGTACCCTGGTGTCGGGCTCCCAGCCTCTTGAACTGTGAGAAATAAATTTATCTTGTTTATAAGTCACCCAGTCTACGGTACTTTGTTGCAGCAGCCCAGATGGCCCGAGACACAAATTGGTACCTAAAAACATGAAAGTGGTTTTGGAACTGGAAAATGGGCAGACGCTAAATGTGCATGCCAAAAATATGAATGTTAGGGGGAATTCTGGTGAGAACTTAGAGAGCTGTAGGGAAATCTCAATTTTTTAGAGAATACATAAATGATCATGAGCAGAATGGGTGGTGAAGGTTATTCTGATGAGCTCTCAGACAGAAACGAGGAAGGTGATACCAGAAGCTAGAGGAAAGGAGATCCTTGTAATAAAGTCACAAAGAATTTGACTGAACTGTGTTCATGTTTTATTTCTATTTTATTTCTCTCTTTTGGTATATGACTGTGGTTCACCAAAATTTCAGAAACAGAGACCCGATTGAAATAAAGGGGTGTTTATTTGAAGTTTATTAGGATTGTAACCCAAGAGACACAGATTCAAGAAGCATTTAAACTCTATTTGGACAGACTACAAAATGGGGGACACTTAATAAAAGCAAAACCCCCACAAGGTTACATTAATTGTCAAGATTTAGGATTGGAGGTGGCAAGAATTAAGGGTGCTTGTTAAGCATAGATTGGTTGGGGTTTAAACCGATCACATATTTGCAAAAAGGGGGAGAATTTTGAAACTACAAGGTTGCAGCCAAAACATTTCCTGTTTTGGAAATGGCTGGTGCTGTCCTTGAATTTGATACAATTCACGTAAAATTCCAGGTCTCGGTGGTGCAGAGACGTGTCTGAGACCAGATCCTCCACGGCCACCTGACTCCATTTTTGTATGCCTGAACTACACAGCTCTGTAAGCATAGAACTCCATGGGTAAGTTCACCTTGTCACTAGTGTCTGTTCTATGCTTGTCCACCATTGTGTTTTCAAAGCATGTAACTTGTCTGGCTTCACAGGTTCACAGCTGGAGGAGAATTTTGCCTCAGGATGAGTTGTACCTTGAGTCTCACCCATATTTGACCTGGATGATGTTTTGATGAGACTGGACTTCAGACTTCAGAGCTGATGCTGGAATGAGTTAAGATTTGGGGAGTACTGCAATGGAATGAATGTATGAATGTATTTTACATGCGAGAATTACATCAATTTTAGGGGTTCTCGGGCAAAATATTATAGACTGAATGTTTGTGTCTCCTCCCATCCCCAAATTCCTATGTTGGCACACCACACCTGAATGAGATGGTATTAGATGGTAGAGCCTTGGGTGGTACCCACCCCCAAGTTCCTATGTTGTTGGAACACCACATCTTAATGAGATGATGCTGGGGGGCGGAGCCTTTGGATGGTAATTAGAAACGGCTGAGATCATGAAGGTAGAGACCTCACAAATGGGATTAGCGCCCTTATAAGAGCCACCCTTCACTTCTACTGTGTGAGGATACAGCGAGATGTCAGCAGTCTGCACCCCTGAGAAGGGGCCTCACCACGACTACCGTGATGACACCCTGATCTTGGACTTCCAGCCCCCTGGACTACGTGAAAAAAATTCATGTTGATTATAAGCCACCAAGTCTACGACACTTTGTTGTAGTAACCAGATCTAAGACAGCATCCTCGTGGAAATGTTCTTGCTGCACACATCAGATGGCGCGGCCGACCGTGTACATGTGTGTGATCAAAGGCAGCTCACAAGACTTTGGTAAATGCTGAAAATAGGCAGAGAGACCTGTTAGAAAAATATGAGGAGGAAATAAAATTCCAAAAGGTACACAACAAAGGCTCTTTGAGCCACCTGGGACTGAAGGTAAAAAAGCTTGTGCTATGAAAGACAGGGCACATCTCTGTGGTGTCTGACTTTAGGGCATCTCTCAAGACCAGCTGAAGTCTAACTCTGCTATTTGATTTGTCCTCTAGAGGTTGGCCAGAAAGTGACCAGATCAGCCTACGAAGAACTCATCCCTCATCATCTCAGGAAGCCACCTTCAGAAACCTGTGTGGTCCTATTATTATGGAGCTCCCTGGCTATGTGACTGAGGGCTGTGGGTAGAAAACAGGTCGCTTATATATTTTCTAATATCGCCTGACACATCCAAGCAGCTGTCCTGTGCTTTAAAAGCTTTTGAATTAAGTTTATTTCCAGTAGGGGGAAAAATACATGAATGATGGTAGATGCAGAGAAAGGTAAATTATCTCTTTGAGAGTTACAGTTAATCTTGAGAATAATTTACAGTTCAGTGTCCATTAACTGTAGCGGCAAGGAACGTTTGCCCTTCATCAAGGGGCCAGTGGGAAAGGACATGAAATCATTTAAGGGTCTCAGTTCTCACTGAATGACACCTTCAAATAAAAATCTCCAAGCACATATGGAGACGTCATTATCTTAATTTTGGGCAGGCTGATAGGTGGTGGATCCAAGCAAGTGGGACTTGGAATAGGGGTCAGTCTCCGCCGTTAGGGAACTGGACTGAACCTAGCCTGCCCACATCACCAGGGCACGCGACTGGGGAGCTGGGAAGAAAGAGGTGTCAGCTGCTCCAGGAAGGCTGCCGGGTGCTGCCCTTGCGGGAATCAATTTCCCTCTGGAGCCCACTTGGTGATTCATGACGTGGTGATGGGCTTGGGCAGGATCAGCTCAGACTTTGGTGACAATGATCTTACAAATATAAGGTCTGGTAACTGGAAAGAACTGGAAAAGGGAGGAGACTTGATGCCTGACCTTAATTACCACACATTTTAAAACTTCAGCAAACTTTAAATCCATTTATGCCTACAAACACCATTTGAAAATGAAAACTACTTGATGCTCTCAGAACATTATAACAACATAAATAAATATTTGCTGTGTCACCCTAAGCTTTTTTTTATTGCTTAAGGATAGTATCTGACCAAGCTAAATAAATACCTAAAAGCATTTATGATTTTGTTTAGTAAGAAGTTAAAAATACTTGATACCTAAATCCAACTTGGAGTCATGTGAAGAGTTTTGACACTGGAGTAAGATTTGAATATCACTCATTCTTTGAAAACATTTTTCTGAATTTTTTCTCCTATGGATTGTTCCTTTCCTTGTTCACGTCTTGTGTGCAAAACCCAATTTGCACAGATCTCTCATCCAAAATGGTCTCTGGACAAAGACTGAAAGTCACCACCATCCTGTGTAATGGTGGGCACCGCAGGTTGGCCACACACAGAGGAAGCCTCGCCCAACTCCTTTCTTCAACAAATGCTTTTTTAGTACCTTCTGTGTGCCAGAGACTGTGTACAATGCCGGAAATTAAGTGAATAAGAAACAATCATATAATCTGGTGGGAGAGCTTGGTACATATACAAGCCGATGAATGAGTGTAGTGAGTCCTAAATGAGGCAAACAGGGTGACTTAAGGAGCCCTCTCTGGCCCTCTTCCTGCCCCCTTTTTGATGTGTGGACAAGGACTGATGGCACCTTTGATGTGTAAATAATAGACTGTCTGAGTCTAAAAGTGTCTAGTCATTCCTTAACCGGTCAGATCCATCTTGGCGTACCCTTGCTTGGGCATGCGCCTACCTACTGCATACAATGTGCATCTCTTAGAAACTCTTATGGTGGGATCCCCAAGGATCTGAGCAGTCCAGTAGTAAAGACATATGTTTAACTTTGTTCAACTCAGTATTTCCCAATTTATTTCAACACAAAGCTTTGTTTTTCCCGCAAAATCCCTACTGAAACTACATGGAACAAACATCCTTTGAGAATCACTGGACAAAACAGTGCTGTAGAGTTCACGTTATCTCTTCTTTGGAGAGGTTTGTAAGTATAATCCATTTATCATTCATTAAAAAAAAATGAACATGGTCTCTTTTATTGTCCAAAGACTATCTTTTCACCTTCAAGGGGGAGAAAGTCCAATTTTCTAAAGTAAATATCTGCATTTCATTCATTGTCTTGAGAATTTGCGTGAACATTCAACACAGTTATATCCTCTAGAATAAGATGGAAGTCTCTTTTTTCTCATCCACTTCCCTAAGTCTCCATTCATAAGGCAAAATCGGATTTGTAGAGAACTAACGTTCGTGGAAACTGAGGCACTTGCTCTTTCTACACAAACTAGACTTCTCTGGAGGAAGCCTAGCCAAAGGGGATGCCATGCTATTTAAGATATCAAGTTAGCCAAGACGGGTGGGTGGGATTGTGACTATTAGGTAGACATAGCCTAGCCCTCAGAACCCCAAAATTTTGTCCTCTAGAACATGATAAAAAAAACAAACAGTGTCTATTTCATCTACACCTGAAAACTAAATTACATCTTTTTCTTTTTTTTTTTTTTCAGCCAGTTAGGGATTGAACGCTTTTGAGTGGCTCAAGGGATAATTTGGGATGACAAATGAGGCCATGACTAGTGATGCTTAGAGAAAATTCTCTGGAAATATTTCCATTAATTAACCTATAAATAAAAAAAAAAGAAAGGGTCAACTTTCAAAAGGTACTCTCCTCAATCCAGAAAATCATATGAGGAATATTGACTACTTAATCTTAGAATGGTATGTTTCAGATGAAGAATTTAAAGTGCTAAAAGCAAAGTGCTGTTTCAGCAGCTGATGCAATGCAGGGAGGGGTTTCACAAAGGTGGGGCCATGTTTCTTCCCAGACCACGTTAGCAAGGACTTTGGTTGGCTTCTTACTTGTATGTGACTATTAAACAATAAAAAGCAATAAATACAATAATGGCTTATAATAAAAGCAGAGGCATAGATTTTTAAAAATTAGTTATTAAATGTTTAATTATTTAATCAGTATTTTATGGTTAAGTGGCTATTTAAGGATAAAAGCCTCCGACCTTTAACAATGGAAATTATGAAGATATATACATGTGTATATATATGTATATGTATGTGTATATATATACATAAAGGTATTAAAAAGACATATATATGTTTAATTTGGAGAACTCAAAGCTCTTAATAGTTAATCAAATTTGATGTCATAATATGAAATTTATAAAGTGCTTAGTAGGCACTTCATAAAATATTTGTTAACTGAGTGGATGATTTTAATATTGGTATTCAATTCTAATAGGTGTTATTGAGTGGAATAAAATCATTGTAAGAATTAAAGACTTCAAAATATTTACTAAAAAGAGAGGGGAAAAAGCTTCCAAAAAAGAAATAAACAATGTGTTTCAAGTTACTTGTGGAGGGAATGGAGGATCATGCATTTTTGTTTCGTTTTGTTTTTCCCTGAAGTACAGTTACAGTGTGTCAATTTCTAGTGCGCAGCACAATGTCCCTGTCACACATATACATACATATATTCTTTTTCATTAAAGGGTAGTACAAGATAATGAATATTGTTCCCTGTGCTACACAGAAGAAACTTGTGTTTTTAATCTATTTTTATATGTAGTGGTTAACATTTGCAAATCTGAATCTCTAGTGCCTAACAGTGTCGGACACAGTGAGTGCTTGAGTGTAAGTTCCACCACTTGCTGTGTAGCCCTGGGCAGTGATCTCATTTACAGAAAGACCATGATAATACTGTCAAGATTAAATGAATGAATATATGTTAAGTGCTATATTTAAGTTTAATATGGCATTCTGTTTTGCAAGTTAGGGACAGTTTCTATAAAACTCAAAGAAACTTGGCAAAGAGAATAGGAAATTGATCTATTATCTTTTTCTTAGAGTAGTTAAGACAAATACCATATGATATCACCTATATGTGGAATCTAAAACAATGAGACAAACTTTGTTACAAAGTAGAGACCGATTGACTCACAGATAGAGAAAACAAATTTGTGGTTACTCGGTGGGGGGGAAAAGTGGGTGGAGGGGTAATTTGAGAGTTCAAGGCTTGCAGATACATGCTACTATATATAAAATAGATAAACAAGGACCTACTGTATAGCACAGGGAACTCTACTCAACATCATACAACAGCTTATAATGAAAATGAGTATAAAAAAGAATGTATGTAAAACTGAATCACTATGCTGCACACCAGAAATTAACACAACATTGTAAACTGACTATACATCAATAAAAAATTTAAAGACAGAAACAAAAACAAAAGAAAAGAAGATCAGTTGCCACTGACTTAAAGAGACTCTGATCAGATGTGTGAACAAGTTATATATAGATGCTATGTATGATGTATAATGTTTGACTTTATAATAAGTTCTAAATGTTAGTAACAGAATTTTTAAAATGTGGGAACTGGGAGATTCTTGGTTAAAGTCTTTCATTTTCCAAATAAGAAAATCGACTCAGTGAAAGGACTGAATATTTCAATGACACAAAGCCACAAGTCTGGAATAATTCTAGGTCTCAATGCCTTTTTCATTACAGTGTGCTGCCATTGAAACACAAATCCTTTTTCTTGACTAGCATGCAGCCCTTTCAGGAAAACAGAACTTGCAAATGTTATATATCTAAGCTATATAAGTCTTACTTTTTAACCTTTTAAAATAAAAATTTGTTAATCTATAAAAATTACAAATGTACCTTATAGTATTTCAAACAATGTAGAAAGGTGAAAAAACAAGTTTCTACAATGAACTCCAACCCTATATTTCAAAATAATAAAAATGAATAGAAGATAAATACACATCCATGTATCTTTCTAAGGACAAATACAGGTACAAAACCAAATAGTAAGACATACAGAAATTATTTTGTAGAAAGACTACAGTATTTCTATATGTTAGTATATATTTGAAAATTGTTATTAAGCATATTTAAATTTAATTTGAATTTTACTTGAAAATTCAACTACTTTGAAACTAAAAAGAAATCATTGGATTATAGCCAGCTTCTCAAAACTCAGGTTCTTTATTTTGATTTATGTTTCGGCTGAATGAATTTCATCATTGCATTGTTAAGGGTTCTTGGCCGCACACAATAGAAACTGACTTGGTAACATGAGGAGAGAATAGATTTATTCTAACTCTATTGAGTAGCTCAAAGGATTTACAGGATCGTTAAAGAACCAGGCTTCAGGTATCAAGGGGAGTAAGGTATGGACGAGATGCACCAGAGGACCAGATCAGCATTCTTAATACATAACCATTTGACAGTTGGACATTTGCTACCAATTTGATCATTGAAATGATTGGATACACGTTGTCATGATGATGGACTTTGAGGCCCTTG
Source organism: Vicugna pacos (assembly GCF_048564905.1). Lineage (NCBI taxonomy): Eukaryota > Metazoa > Chordata > Mammalia > Artiodactyla > Camelidae > Vicugna > Vicugna pacos. Next base: position 36,017,647 of record NC_133016.1, read on the forward strand.
CATATTCCTTTCCAGGCTTTTGGATGTTTATTACCTTTCAACAATACATTTCTTCTTCGATCACAGTATCCATGAAAATGTCTAAATATCCTTAAACTGGACACCACATTGAATATTGAATGGGACCATCTTGACCACACTCAGTATATACCCGCAGACCAGCCATCAGAGCATGGAGAAAGGAACCAACTAAAATCCCCTGTATTCTGTAGAGGCGACCTGACACAGAGCTCACCTACATGGGATTCCTTCAAAATAGGCAGCGGCTCCAACAGCTAGAACTCCAAATTGATAATTATCCATGAAAAGAGTCAAGTTTTTACTTTAAAAAAAACATTTAAAATCTCAGTATTTTCAGTTATTTTTTTGTTTGAAGATTGCTTTTTATTATCCTATCCTCCTAGTGCACTCTGAATTGGTAATGTGTAAAATTTTGATTTATACTTGCCCTTCAGATTTTGAAGATATTGTTCTCTTAACATCTGTCATCAAACATGACTAGGTCTTTTATCACAGCTTTTTTATTCAAGGTGACTTGCTTTTGTCTCCCTAAAGTATTCTTTGTTTATCCTTGGAAATCAGTAACAGAATGAGAAAATGTTTTTGATATAACATAATCAACATTATTTGTCGTAGAACATAGTGTACCCTTACAGTGAGTGGATTTTATCCCCCACCCCCTTAATTTAAGTAAATATTCTCCACTGGAGGTGCGTGAAATCTTTGTTGAGTGGCCTTTTTTTTTTTTTCCAGAATTTTGTGAAATATCTCACGCCAGGGTTCAATATACCAAATTGGAAAACTATCTTAGATGCATCCAGGATGCTGTCTGTATTAACTTATTTTCAATCCTTATCAAAATCCCAATGACTTTTTTACAGAAATAAAAAAGCTATTCTAAAATTCTTATGGAACCACAAAGGACCCCAAGTAGCCAAAATGATCTTGAGAAAGAAGACAAAAGCTGGAGGTGTCACACTTTCTCATTTCAAAATATATTACCAAGCTGCAGTAATTAAGACACAAAGACGGTCACAAAGATGGCTGCATAGACCTGGTGGAACAGCATAGCAAGGCCAGAAATAAGCCTGTGTATATGTAGACAACCGACTGGGAACAAACGTGCCAGGAACATACAACGGGAAAGGGCAGTCTCTTCAACCAGTGGTGCTGGGAAAACTGGATAGCCACCTGCAAAGGAGTTAAATCGAACCCATAATACACAAAAATCAACTCAAAGAGGATTAAAGTCTTAAAGACAAGACCTGGTACTATAAAACTCCTAGAGCGCTACATAAGGGAAATCTTGATGACACTGGTTTTGGCAATATGTTCTTGGAAATGACACCAAAAACACAGGCAACAAAAGCGAAAGCAAACAAGACTGCATCAGGTGAAAAGTCTTTGCACAGCAAAGGGAAAAAACATCAAGAAAACACAGCCAACGGAATGGGAGAAAGCACTTGCAAACCATATATTGGATAAGGAATTACTATTCAAAATGTATTTTAAACACTCCTACAACTGAATAACAACACCATCACCAAAAAAAAAAACCCAAAAAACAAATAACTTGATTAAAACACTGATAAAGACCTTGAATAGAATTTCTTTCTCCAAAGAGGATGCACAAATGGTCAACAGAAATATGACAAGATGCTCAACCTCACGAATCATCAGGGAAATGCAAATCAAAACCACAATGAGATGTCACCTCATACCTGTCAAAACGGCTATCACCACAAAGACTACAGACACATATCGGTGAGGATGTGGAGGAAGGGAACCCTAGCACACTTTTGGTGGCAATGTAATTTGGCACAACCACTATGGAAAACAGTATGGAGAGTTCTCAAAAAACTAAAAACAGAACTACCATACCATCCAGCAATCCCACTCCTGGGTATTCATCTGAAGCAAACAAAAACATTAATTAGAAAAGCTATGTGCACGCTTATGTTCATTGCAGCGTTATTTATAATAGCCAAGACATGGATGCAACCTAAGTGCCCATCAAGAGATGGACGGATAAAGTTGTGATGTGTATATATGTATATGAATATTATTCAGCCATAACAAAGAATAAAGTTTTGAATGGACTTCTAATGTATTATGTTTAGAGAAATAAGTCAGCCAGAGAAAGACAAATACTTTATGTTTTCACTTATATATGGAATCTAAAAAATAGAACAAACAAATGAATATAAGAATACAGAAACACACACCTATATACATGTATATGTGTGTATATATATATATATATATATAAAAATAAACTAGTGGTGACTACTGGGGAGAGGCATTGGGTGAGGCACGAGATATGTGAAGGTGGTTCAGAGGTACAAACTATTAGGTATAAACAAATGACAAAACTACAATGTATAGCACAGGGACTAAAGCCAATGTTCTATAATAACTTTATATGCTGTATAATCAATTAAAATATCAAATCACTATGTTGTACACCTGAAACTAATATAATGTTGTAAGTCGACTCTGCTTCAACTTAAAGAAAGAAGCGAGCAACAGGCCCAAAGTGGAGTCATTGTGCTAAGCCCCACGTCAGCAAACCAAGACTTACTGCCTAATCTAACTGCCCCTTCGGCCCCGCCCAGGGATGCTGAGGCTGTGCCCCCTCAGGTTATCAGAAACTGGTGACTAACAGAAAAAATCTTTTTAATTGGAGTATAGTTGATTTACCATATTGCATTAGTTTCAGGTATAAAACATTGTGATCCTTTTTTTCCCCCGGGTTATATTCCATTATAGGGTAATACAAGATACTGGGTGTACTTCTCTGTGCTCTGCAGTAAATCCTTGTTGCTTATCCATGTTGTATGCAGTCGTTTGTATCTGTTAATCCCATGCTCCTAATTTATCCCTCCCCACTCCCTCTCCTGGTTAGTAACCGTAGTTTGTTTTCTATGTCTGGGAGTCTGTTCCTGTTCTGTATATAGATTCATTTATGCTATTTTTTAGATTCTGCACATAAGTTTGCATATAAATCTGCATACTTGTCTTTCTGTCTGACTTACTTCACTTAGTATGATCATCGCTAGGTTCGTCCATGTTGCTACAAATAACAGTCTTTCATTCTTTTTTTATGGCTGAGTCCACATCTTCTTAAGCTAGCTACCTGCTGACAGGCACTTAGGCTGCGTCCATGTCCTGGCTAACATGAACAGCGCTGCTGTGAGCACTGGGCTGCACGCCATCTTTTCAAATTGAAGAGATTTCACTTTCTCCAGATACATACCCAGGAGTGGAATTGCTGGATCACATGGGAATTTTACTTTTTATTTTTTTGAGGAGATTTCACGCTGTCTTCCATGGTGGCGGCACCAGTTTACATTCCCACTGACAGTGTAGCAGGGTTCCTTTTTCTCCACACCCTTTCCATCATTTATTATTTGCAGAGAGCTGCCTGCAAAAAGCTGCTTACAGAAGCACTGAGTCACTCCGATGAAGACCTTGGATGCCGTAGATACCCCTCCTGGAATACAGGAGAACAAAGCTGCCTCCACATTGGATCTGCTCCTTTAGTTTTGACCACTGTGCCCTGTTTTCCAGGCTCAGTCTTGCCAGCTCTGCACCTTTTGGGAAACAATGTTGCCTTTAGCCTGAAATAGACAGGAGAGCCTGTTCTCGGGGCTCTGACCTTTAAGGATGCCAGCACTTCTGCACTTGTGTGGAGCTGGCAAGTTGCAAAACAGAGAATAACCTTTGTTTTGTTGGAGATTTACGGGGACACCATGGCCTGGCTCAGTGGACGGCCGCAAGAACAAAGCATGCCTGCAGCAAGAAGTTTGCAACAACCAATCACACCCTGTCCCTTGTTTTTTTTTTTGTTTTGTTTTGTTTTTGTTTTTTCGTATAAAAGGAGCCTGTATTCTGACTGGAGCAGGATGGTTCTCCAAGACATTAGTCTGCCATGCTCTCGGTCTGCCGGCTTTCGGAAAAAAGTCGCTATTCCTTGCCCCAGCACCTCGTCTCCCGATTTACTGGCCTGTCGTGTGGCAAGCAGAACGAGTCTGGACTCAGTAACACTCCCTTCCCCCATTTTGAGCTGCAACTGTGGGTCCTTTTGGAAATCAGAATTGATTAGTCATTCTGTTTAATAATTATTCTCTTTGCCTGTTGATTCAGTCCGGGATCCAGTTGATCCAAAGTCTGAGAACCAGGACAGAGCCAGGTAGAATAAAAGGTTTCGAGGACAAAAAAGGGAAATTCAGGATTTGGAAAGAAGGACCTGATGGTGAGAGGTCCCAATCGTCCTTTTCCCCCTTGGCTCTGGACCACAAACTCTAGCTACCTGGAACACAGCACAATGTCTCACTGGTAGGTGAAGAATACACATCCATCAAGACAGACAGGGCTCAGCCCTGCGGAGCTGTCACTTTAGCTGAGCCTTTAACAAAGCTTTTATTGTTCTGTCCATCAGAGGTAAGATAAACAGACCCCAGGGCATGCACCTATTGTTACAACTCCTTTGCTTTAACATAAGTCCCTGAATCTGTTTTAAAATGAAGTCCCTGAGGCAATATGGTATGAGATACCCTGACGATATACCAGACGTTCTGTAAACTCTCAGATGAGGACACTGGTGGGGGTATTAGGGGCAGAAATGAGAAACCACAGTCTGACTTATGTCTACGTGGGTACATAGCCAGCCCACACAGAGTGGAAGGGTTCTGAAATGATCCACACACCACCATGTGGCTCAGGGCTTCTCCAGGAATTCATCACTCCGAGGGCTCACAGTCAGTCCCGCCACTGGCAGACTGGGCTCCAGTAGTGGCAGGAGCTAGATTAACCTTTATGAGAAGATGCACAGTGGTTGGGTCCATGAGCTGATTCCTGCTTCTTTGCCTTCTCCACCCTTTGGCTGTTGCGTCAGCTCTGGGGTGACGGCAGAGACAGGCTGGCTCTCACACGAAGGACAAGCATTCCCATCCATCGCATTGTTCGGTGCTGTTTTTCTGTGAGATGGATGCTCTCTGAGGAGCATTACGCGGGACACGAAGATGTGTGTCCACTCCCGTGGGTCCATCCCCATGTCTCTTTCCAAAGTTTCCTTGTGACCTGTCTTCATGAAAACTACCTTTCAGGTAATTAATCTGTGCTTTCTGGGTCGATTGAGGTCCAATCCCAAATGTACCTTTTCCTTTACAAACTGGATGCCTTCTCTGACTACTTTTATGAATTTATGGTTGATGTGGGGAAGCTCTAATCACACGGTTTTTGGTGTCTTTAATCAGATGCTCAGAAACATTCCAGGAAATGATTTGCATGTGAAAAGTTTTCTTTTTAATAAGAAGGCAAGGTCTTGCTCCAGAATCTCAGGAGTCTGTCCTGTGACTCTGAGGTTTATTTCCACGTACAATATAGGGAGTCACCAATATCCAGAGACCTTACCCTCCCCCAAAAGCACAGCAACTCTTTATTAATTGTAGGGGTGCAAGTTGAAGCAATTTGTCCTTTCCTTCGAGTGTATGCCCTGGCATTCTCCGGATCATCGAACGCCTGCAAACTTCACAGATGATACATTACTCTGAACCGGTAGGGAGTTTGCCTCCAACCTTCTGCAACGCACGTTATCTTATTGCCTGTTTTCTAAGAACCCTTTTAACTTGAGAAACAAGATGGCCTATTGAGTTCCCTCTTACTACTATTAGTTTAGACAACGTATCTAAGAAGCTTCAACAAATCTTGAGTACTCCCCTTTCTCCAGTGCACAATTGATGAAGCAAATGGTTTTAGATCTTTTGGAGAAATGATCACAAAGTTGCTTGCTGTACGTAGGTATACGCATTGTATGTATACACATTGGCCAAGGAGACCAGGTCTGTTTCAATCATTAGATTCTCGGTTTGTGAATGATTAATATCTAGAAACTAAGTGATGGGCTAGTTTTTCAGCCTGGTAGCTAGTATCTGCCTTCTGTTAACCGACTTTCCATTTCTGGTTCTAAGCACAGGATTTGAGCCACAGCTTTGGCATGAGTCCAATTAAATCGCCATCAGAGCACAGTAGGAACGTGTTACGCCTTGTGGTAAGTTTATTCTATGCTATTATGAAACATATAGATTTGGTGTTTGCCCCTGATTCCTGGCAAACAGCTCCTAAAACCTCTGGGAATCCCTGAAGTGACAAATGAATGTCTTTTGTATGTTAAGAAGATGCCTGGCGGCCGGGCTCCCAGTAGCTTCAGGGTGCAGGCTGGACCCCAGAAAGGCCAAGGCATGATAGAAAGTGGGAAATTTCACTCCCACCTCCTGACCTGGGGGGAGGAGGGGAGAGAGGTTGCAGTTTGAGTTGATCACCAATGGCCACTGATTCTGAGACAGGAAGGGGGCAGGGCACAGCCATTCAAGGAACACCACAGCAGTTAACATCAAAGTGGTGAAAGATTCAGGCCCTAGGAGGCCTTGAGGCTCAGGATGGCAGGAGATTTGACTTCTGGCAGAGCTTGAGCTTCATTATACACCCATTGTAATTTATTAACATGGTGAATAACACGCCCACAGGCACCATGGCAGTCCCAAGGCTAGCCACAAAAGGTCAAAGAGTGGGAAATGGCCAACTTCCTAGGAATCCCTGCCCCTTCCCTGGGCTAGTTAGACTGGTCCTTCCACTTAGTAGCATATGAAGCCACTGAGCCCATAAAAACTGGCGACAGTGCCTCACGGCCACAGTATCCCCTCTCTGTCTCCTTTAGGAGACGGCCCACACTCTGCTTATGGAGTGTGTGCCTCTACTTTTAATCTGAGCACCCAACCCCCACATCTTGGGGCCTTTCTCTTGCCTTTCGATGTTTCTCTTTAAATAAATCTACCTTTACTCAACTGTGGCTCGCTCTTGAATTCCTTCCTGCGCGAAGCCAAGGACCCACACTTGGCGGGGTGCATCCCTGGGGCTCAGCCGAAGCCTGGAACACAGCCCTCCTCACGCTACACATCTGTTTTTCCTGCATCAATTCAATCAATTCTGCCTACTTAGTGTAACCTCCATAAAAATCCCTAAACAATGAGACTCAGAGTGCTTCTGGGTTGCTGAGCTCAGTGAGGTGCTGGGAGGGTGGTGCACCCAGAGAGTGTAGGAGCTCTCACACCTCCCCTCTGCCCTTTGCGCCTCTTCCATTTGATTCTTCCTGAGTTATGTCCTTTCTAATAAACCAGGAATAGCCAGTAAGTGCTTTTCTAGGTTCTGTGAGACGTTCTAGCAAATCATTGAGCCCGAAGCGTTTGCGGGACAGGAATGTGGGTTCCCTGGGTACGTGGTACTTGTGACTGTCCTGTGGGTCTGAGCTTTGAACCTGTGCAGTCTGATGCTAACTCTGGGTAGTTAGTGTCAGAATTGCATTGTAGGACACCCAATTGGTGTCTAGAGAGTTAGAAAATCTGTTATTGGCATGGGAAAACATCAACATATTTGGTGTCAGAACTGTTGTAGGTAAAAATAGCTCATATTCACATTGTTTTTGAAAGTAGGGTACTGTCCCATTTCGCCTGCCCTTGCAGAATTCCATAATTCCTTTTTTTTAAAATTGAAGTATAGTCAGTTACAGTATGTCAATTTCTGGTGTACAGCAGTGTCCCCGTCATGCATAGACATACATATATTCATTTTCATATTCTTTTTCATTAAAGGTTATTACAGGATATTGAATATAGCTCCCTGTGGTCTACAGAAGAAATTTGTTTTTTATTTATATTTATATATAGTGGTTAACCTTCGCAAATCTCAAACTCCAAATTTATCCCTTCCCACCCCCTTTCTCCCCTTTCCCCCAGTAACCATATGATTGTTTACTATGTCTGTGAGTCTGTTTCTACTTTGTAGATGAGTTCGTAGTGTCCTTTTTCTTCTTTTAACGATTCCACGTATGAGTGATATGCGGTATTTTTCTTTCTCTTCCTGGCTGGCTTCATTTAGAATGATGATCTCCAGGTCCACCCATGTTGTTGCAAATTTATTCAAGAAGAATAAAATAATGCCATAGTTCCCCTTGGTTCTAGGGAGCATATTCGGTGGGGACGCTTCCCTTAGTCACCCTGGTTTATAAATGACAGCCACAGCTGAGCTTCCTAAAGGTACTGGGGCCCCTTTCAGTAATGTATTCTGTATTGCGTTAGGTAAGGAATTGTCTTATTGGCCTTTTTGGAAAACACAGTGAGTACCCCTGATCTTATGTAACAGTCATTTCTAATTTCCCACCTACTTGAGCTCCCTGTTTTCCTCAATACTAGGGTAATGTAGTTTTACTATAAACACATCATTTGTTGTAGACCATGTCTTGAGAAGCCATTTCACCCCCTGAACAGTCTACAGGCTGCTCTAACAGAACACCACAGACTGGGTGGCTTAAAGCGCAGAAACCTACCCCCCTCCCCCCAGTTCTAGAGGCTTTAGGTCCAAGATCAAGGTGTTGGAAGGGCTGGTTTCTAGTAAGCGCTCTCTTCCTGGCTTGTAGACGGCCACCTTCTCACTGTGTCCTACTGTGTCCTCTTTCGGCTTTTCCTCTGTGTGTACAGAAGAGAGAGAAAAAGAGACAGAGCACTCTGGTATCTCCAAATGCTACAACTTCTCTTGGGATAGGGCCCCACACTTATGACCTCATTTAACCTTAATTACCCCCCTAAAGGTCTTATCTCCAAATAGAGTCACATTGGGAGTTAGAGCTTCAACAGATGAATTTTGGGGGACACAATTCAGACCATAACAACCCTCATAAAAGGGCTAGATCTGGATGTCCTTCTCAGGACTCTGAGCTGTAAGTCAGGGTTGAGTGCCTTCATGTCAGGAAATCACCCTCCATCCAGCTCTTTGCACCATTGCCAACACTCACTCCCTGTCCAACCCCCAAAATGGTCCCCCTGTCTTCCTCCCCTCCCCACCAGAAAGTATATGCTGATGAATGAAAGGATAAGTGGAAAATAATACCAACTAATCAGAGGAACAGCCTCAACCCCAAATCAATGAAAACAAAACCTTACAGAACTAGGGGAGTGGCTTCAGGTTGGTCAGTTGCTTTGAGCTGTCATGAAACATGGTACCAAAGAAGACTATGTCTTGTGATGTATGAATGTAAAATAAAAATGAATGAGTCAAAGTGAAAAGGAAAACCCAAAGGCTGCAACATTTGAGTTTATTAGTCCTTTACTCTTTTTAACTTAAAAAACTAAAATGCTCACTTATTTCAACAACTTGATCAAAACAGAGGACAGTTAATTGGAACAGTTACTGGTTTTCCCTCATTTTCCCCATCAAACTACACCTTTGAATAATTATATTAACACTTAGAAGTACATTATATTTTACCTTTCATTAAATCCATGAAATATATGTCTGTATATATAAATATATTTACATATATTTTTTACATTTACTCCTATTCCCCCTCAGTTTTTAACAAAATGGAATCGATATGTAACAATTTATATTTTGCATATTTTTCTAGGCCACTCCTCACAGAGGTGGTACATGCTTTTAAAATAGTTTCACGGTGGTCCATGTTTTGGAATATGATGTACTGGACCTCTTTCAGGTTGTTATTTTTAAAAAATAACTGTATCTCCAGTGAACTTCTTTGTACATGTATTCTTAGGTACTGATGCTTTGACTTCTGAAGGACATATTTCTCAGAGGGGAATGCTCGGTCAAGTGGAATGAATATTTTAAATTTTAATAGGTATTGCCAAATTACTTCCTGTAAAAGGTTGCTGTAATTCACACTTCCACCTGGACAATAATAAATAATTATTATGATGGTAATGACAAGTAAATGAAATTAATAAACAAAATAAAACTAACTAAATAAAATTACCTGTTTTTATGCATCTCTCCCAGCTATGTGTACAATCTGTCAATATTTTGATTGGGATTAGATTGACATTAGAAGGAAATGAAGCAGGGAAAGTAAACACGATCATAAATGTAGACCCTAAATACATGGGCAGGATAAAACAGGGCTTCCTCTAGCCCTTAGAGAACCTCTTGAAAATGATGCCTCCGTCTGGAGGCCGATGGAACCCCCCAGCCAAGGCGCCTGGTGCCTTGATGAGCAGAGGATGAGCTGGATTTCAGACACGAGTCAACCTTTAACACGAGCACCTTTCTAGAAGACACAGCACACACAGCCCTAAGTGACGGCCCTGGTTGCAAGTAACTGGGGTGAAACCTGACTGCAGAACAATTGCACCCAGAGAGGGATGTTAACGTCCAGGGAAGGTCACTGGAAGGAAACTGCAGCTGGCGTAGTGACCAGACTAGTCTTACTTCAAACACCCTGTGCAATATTTGATAGTGATGGAGAGAGGCTAAGTGTGAACATTACTTACTTTTTCAGAAAACTATTTATTGCTAATTAGAAATTGACACTTGAAACATGATGAATAATTCTTAACCAATTACTTATGATTGATAGGATCGATAATAATTATTTTTCATCCAACCTCAACGTTTGTCAGTGTTTCGGTTTTAGAGCTAAAGAATGAAGAGCATATCTGATTAATAGTCTTGGTGTTTCTATATAAAAATAATTTTAAAAGGTAGCAAAAATAGTACGTGACTCACTAGAGGCTGCCACTTCTATGGGCTAACATTAGGAAGTAAAAATTTTATATATCAGAATAAATAGCTATGGAACGTTTTTGGTTATCCTTTGCGTAAAAATTGCTGGATGTGCATCCTCTCGGAGTGTTCAGTGGAAGTATTTAAAATTGTGATACCTGTCTCATTTCTTAACTGTGTATACCAAGTATAGATACATAGACTATACTTATTTTAAAATATGGTTCAACACAAGAAGTATCCTCAATTAGCTCCATTTACAGTCTTGGATATTCAAACTATTTGCTTTATATGATTTCTTGAATATGGATAAGCACTTTTGACTGTCTGTTATGATTGAATTCCTGCCTTCTGTTGATTCTTGTTTTGTGGTTGGCTTTATTCCTTTGATAACTATGTAAGTTTAAAAAGCTAAAGCTCTAAACTGTTCTTAGAAACAATGAACAGTACATATATGTAAATTTTTAAATGGTTTTATCTCTCAATAGTTGCTCTTCCTAGAATAAACTTTGCTTACATAAAAATTAAAAATGTACTACACACACTCTTGGTTATGGTAAACTGTATCTCATAATTTCATGATAATTTAAGATAATTAGAATTAAACCTATAATATATGAAATCCTCTGTCTTCAAAAACAGTTGCCAACAACCTCCCGCTAAGACTCAGGTCATGGCCATGGGAAAAGACTTCCCTAAATTAAATCAAACTGAAAAAGGTATTGTTGCTCTTTAGTCAAGGAACTTAGGGTATAAACTTCAGAAGGCATTACTGAATTGCAGCTGATATACAAAGAAGGCATAATCTAATCTGCAGTATTTTAACATTTTGAAAGAGGAATGAGAATATGTTAAGTGGTGGTAGACGTTCTGTATGGAGTCCACAAAGAGGCTAATAAAAGAACAAGAACGCATCAGAGTAATTTCAGCACTGCCCGAGGATGAGGGACGTATATTTCCACGGCTGCCTCTGACAATTACAGCCTGGTGACGCCAGCCATTACGACCATCTTCCTAATTGCCATTGCTCACCAGGCAGCATTCAGATTACACCTGCTCTCATAAAGACTTTATTACTGTGGTCTGAATGTACTGACCGGCGGACAGGAAGGCTCTTGACCTTTGAAACTTCTATTTCACCTGAATTAATGCATTAGCAATCTGTTTTATAGGTTAGCCTTTCACCAGCTTGGTTAATGTGAGCTGGCCACTGAGCCTGATGCAACATGGGTGTCCTGAAAAAATCAAATTTCTTTTTGACTTAGACCTGGAACATGGACTCTTTTCACAGTGCTTTTGGCTTTTTTTGGGGTGGAGGGAGCTGGTCTTTGCTTTTGTGACCAGACAGCCAACCAGTTAGGGTTCTCTCATCTCTTAAATGGAATATTCTATAGACACAAATTATCTGTCTCTTGCTCTAGTGTTCTTAGTGGGAAGTAAAAATTATGGTAAGTGGACAATACATGCATTCATCAAGAGAAAAACATATTAAGCATCCACAATAAATCTGGCACAATACTAGGCACTGAGTTATGGTAAAAAAAAAACAAACAATATTTACTCTTTTGTCATTGGATCTTGAAACATGACCAATATTCCAGACTGAAGCTTTGGTATTAAATTTTAAACTGCTGATTAAGCTCTGAATTGACCCTTGATTAAATGAAACATCGTATATAGAGAGCCTCACATGGTTCCTGGCAGTTGATGAGCACTCAATATGGGTTAATTTCTTCCTTTCCTTCTTTACATTTCTTTTCTTTATTTTGCAAATGATTACATATGAGGGCTTTTAGTGTTATTTTTTGAAAACCAGTCGTTTGTTTACTTGAAAGGAATGGAATAAAATGTTACATGTCTACTGTGTGATTTTTAAGGGAAAATATTAAATATACTAGTATATTTTGGTTCATATTTTGACTATTTGTGGATCATTTTAATATCATCTTATTTAATTTATCTTCATCTAAATATCCAACTATAATTTTTAAAATATGATTTTGTGAAACTATGAAGGCTGATGTATGTTAAAATGTTAAACATTTACTTCAGAATCCTATGTTTAATTTGCTAATTATTCTACTGAAGTCAGGAGATTCAAGAAATAAACCAAGGACATTTGTTACTAAAGAATTTGGAAATTTTCTTTATATTAGTACTATTTTATACTTCAGTTTACTAACAACTTATGGGAAAAAAAATCACAAAACTTATGGGTGTATGGTAAATAGTCTTCATAAAAATTAGGCATAAGATGTCAATTCAGTTGCTGATGGAGAAAATACAGCAAAAAATAACAGAAAATTGAGAGTTATCATCTTAAAATGTGTCAATGTATGAGACAAAATGATTTCTTTCTCTTTCTCTCTTTTTCTCTAGTTCATAAAACTTCAGCTGAGGTGAAACTGACTACAACAAACTGGTTATGAAGAGTATAATTTGATAAATCTTGGCATATGGGTATACACCTATGAGTCCATCACCACAGTCAGGATAATAAACATTCTTCACTCCCAAAAGTTTCCTGGTGCACTTAAAAAATTTCGTTGTTGTTGTTTTTTGGGGGAGTGGGGGTGGAGGACATAATTAGGTTTATTTATTTATTTTTTAATGGAGGTGCTGGGGATTGAACCCAGGACCTCGTGCCATGAAGGCCCTTCTCCATAGGGTAACCCTGCTTTAACCCATCACCAAGGCCCCGCCTAACTTCCTTGTTCCTGCACAATTTGACCTATAAAAGTCTCTCACCTTGCACAGCTCTTCAGAGCTCCTCTCTCCCTGCTACGTTAGATGCTGCCTGACTCAAGGATCCTGGAATAGAAGCTTCCTAGGTCAGTAAATTGTCTGCGGATCAGTTCCTTTAAGCAGTACCTCCGTTACACTTTCAGTTCAGTGGAATCAGGAAACATTTTTTATGAAACACAGTTATCAAATTTCAACAATGTGCATGCCTACTTAAAAGCCATGCCTTTCTTAGATTTTCTTCCCTTTTAATTTTAAAGCTTTTTTTTTTTTTTTTGAGAAGCTTTTAAGAAAAGAGTTAGAGTAGATATTATGGGACTCTTCCCAGTGGCCACCTTCTCAGTGACAATAGTGAGTGCTGAGTGTCTCAGTTAAGGACTGGACCACACAGGATGCCTGGGAAAGGCTGCCCGGGAAAGGCTGCCCCTCATGCTGACCTCTGGGTAAGGGAAGCACTCTATTCTCTGCATCAGTGATCCTTTGTCTTTAGCATGCATTTGAATGATGATTTCCTGGAGAGCTTGTTAAATAAAACACCAATTCCTGGGCCCCAACCCCAGTGGGCTGGAACCCATGACATTACATTTCCAGTAAACGAGAAGGTACTGATATCGATGCTAACGTTCAAGGAGCTCATTGTGAGAGCTGCTGCTCGGATCGGTGGTCCTCCGCCCTGCTTTGGAGGACCCCCACCCACTGCCAGGGAGTTCTGGGTGCAGGCAGTCCCCAGTTCGCATGGTAGCGCAGACCTGCAGAAATGCCCGCGCAGCTCCCTCAGTGCAAAGCGGTCTTAACAATCATTGGAAAAATTACACTGGCTCCCTGACCTTTAACCATTTTTTGTCAAAATATTAGAAAACTCTCTTACTGTCTCTTTAATGTTGGGTACATTTTTTTTTAAGTGAAACTAATGTTTATGACACTGCAATTTAAAGTGTCATAAATATTGAGAATAATGTTTTCCTTCTTTGTAGAAAATTTATCAGAAGTAATTGGAACAGTGCTTGCCTTCTTGTTCTAAAACATGATAGGGAACGTGCAGTTTTCTGTGCTCTGGCAAATTTTCATTCCCTTCTCCGAGTTTAGATCAGCTTCCAACGTTTTAGCCTTTGGACTTTCCACATTGTGAGATACCTCCGGGAGTTTATTTAATGTGAAGTTTTTTGCCACTGACACTTCCTCAGGGACACCTTCATCCTTTTTTTTTTTTTCCCCACAACCATTTTCCTCATTTATGTTATAACTTTGCCTTTGGTAAGATCCTCTGACTTCATGTCTAGAGTTTATGGAAAAGGGGATGGGAAGGGATAAATTTGGTAGTTAGAGATTTGCAAATCTTAGCCACTGTATATAAAAACTGATAAAACAACAAGTTTCTTCTGTATAGCACAGGGAACTACATTCAATATCTTGTGATAACCTTTAATGGAAAAGAATAGGAAAATGAATCTATGTGTGTACATGCCTGACTGGGACACTGTGCTGTACACCAGAAACTGACACATTGTAACTGACGGTACTTCAATTAAAACAGAAAGACTGAATAGAGTCTGGAGCAATAGCGGGACCCAACGTTCCCACGATCAGCTAATTCTCTTACTATTCATTTACACTTGACCTGTAGCTCACTTCCAGCATTTTCACTTTTCCTTTCTTTGCTGCCCTCTTATCTTTGTTGGCCAATCTCCTGTATTGATTATCCGTCTTTATGACACTATGTGGGGGTATCACTGAGAGACCACTTTGCAGTCTACGTCTGTGAACTGAGTAACAGACGTGCGGTGACCACAGAGCTGCTGTAGAGTGATGTGACCGGTCACTGATCCTAACACGCATTTGTTATTTTCATAGGGATCTGTGGGCTGAAGAAGTGGCAGTGGAGTTTACTTTCTGTGCAATGACAGGCAGTTAATAAGTCGCGGAACCAGAAATTTTAGCCACGTTGTTGGGGACTGGTGTTACTTAACTAAATGTGTAAATGAAACCTGCATACAGAGCAAAGGCTTCCTGGTGTCCCTTCCTCAGATCGACAAAATTAGCATCTCTGAGATGCAACTTAGGCCATGGTATTATTTTAAAACCTCCCCCAGGTGATAGCTTATATAAAACCAGGTTTGAAACAACTGCTCTAGAACAGAGCTTCTCAAAATTTAGTGTTTATCAACATCATTTGAAGGATTTAAGACAGATTTTGGAGCCCCGATCCCAGAAATTCTCATTCAGAGATCTGATAAATTGGTAAGTTACCTTTTCTAATTACCGGACAAATTACCTAGAATTTGAACTTTTCACAATCTCTTAGGTAATTATGCTGATTTTATTTAATTGAAATACAGTCAGTTACAATGTGTCAATTTCTGGTGTACAGCACAATGTCCCAGTCATGCATATATATACATATATTCATTCATTTTCATATTCTTTTTCAGTAGAGGTTACTACAAGATATTGAATATAGTTCCCTGTGCTATACAGAAGAAACTTCTTGTTTATCTATTTTTATATATAGTGGTTAACCTTTGCAAATCTCAAACTCCCCATTTATCCATTCCCACTCCCTTACCCCCTGTAACCATAAGATTGTTGGCTACGTGTCTGTTTCTGCTTTTCAGATGAGTTCATTAGTGTCCTCTTTTTTCTTTGTTTAGATTCCACATATGGGTGACATCAGATGGCATTTTTCTTTCTCCTTCTGCTGACTTCACTTAGAAGGACCATCTCCTCGTGATGCTGGTTGATGGCCACACTTGGACCAGTTGTCTGAATGTTATGAGAATATATTCTCTGAACATAAAGCTTGTAACAGAGGCACCTATTTTATTACGATGTAGAAAGACACTAGAGGATGTATTTGGCATACGAAGGATAACCGTGCTGAGAGAATTATTGTAAACTAAAGACAAAAATCTGGCAATCTAGGGACCCTCAGGATCAAAGCACACTTAAACTCCTTCCTTAGACTTTTTGGTTAAATAAGCCAATAAATCCTCTTGAATTTAAAGCCTTTTTCACTTAAATCTTGATATTTACATTAAGAATTCAGTCTCCTAAGAGGCTTGATTCACTGTTGTGTGAATTTCCCCTCACTTTACTGGTTCTGTTATTTTCCATTACATATTTAAGAAAAGGGCAAGTGTAGAAGACATTCAGGTTTTTTAGGTGACGTTTGAGTAGGACCTGAGAAGATCCCATTATCCATACTGAGACTTAAGATAAAGCCCTCACTCAAGTCAGGCTGTTGTGTCTTCAAAGGTGATTTTCACAATCAGGACTGAAAACATTGTCCATGTATCTATTCGGTGGTATCACTTGATTGATCTTTGAATGGCAGTAATTTTTTTTGTCTATGAGTTGATATCAACACTTTCATTAACGAAAAGTTAGGATGAATATTTCAGCCTAATTTATTACAATGTAGTCAACTTAACAAAATGACTAGAAAGTCCAATTATTTGCCCCTTTCATGTCATCTAATTATGTACATCTAAGACAGCTGATGAAAGTTACCCATTAAGTGAAACTTCTGATAGTCAAACACAAGTATTAAGTTGACACACAGTATCCCTTCCATTGCTCGGTGTTTTAGTTTGGTCCAGCTGCCACAAAAATGTATCAGAGACTGGGTGTGTGGCTTAAACAACAAAAAGTGTATTTTCTCACAGTTCTGGAGGCTAAAGGTCTGAGGTCAAAGTGTTAGCAGGGTTGGTTTCTTCTGAAGGCTCCCTCGTTGGCTTGTCGATGTCGAATTCTCCGTGTGTCTTCGTATGGTGTCCCTCCCTGTGTTTCTGTCCTAATCTTTTTATAAAGACTTATTACTTGGATTTGGGCCCACCCTAATGACCTCATTTTAATTTGGTTATTTTTTAAAGACGGTTTCTCCAAATAAAGTTACATTCTTAAGGTACTAGGGTTAGAATGTCAATACATGAGTTTGGGGGGCACAGTACACCCAGATGATTCTAACCTCTTGATCTGTCATTTTAGGCTCTGTTTTATAACTCCTTCTTGCCCTCCCCACTTCTTTTCTTCTGTTCTTTCTTTCATTACAAACTGTCTTCAGTTTCCATGCTTCCTTCTTAAAATGTGGAAACAGCTGTGGGGATAATCATCTGGTGCCCAACAATGACAGCTGTGTGACGCAAACTATGGGGACGTTTACTTCCTCACACATGGCTCTGTGCTTGGTGAGGTCCCAGTAAAGGTTAAAAATTTATCACAGCACAGAACCAACCTCCAAAAACCATTTTCTGTTTTCTAAGAGGAATGACAAATTACCTGCTCATAACCTAAAGGTGAATTTACACCCAGCCCTGCTACAAAGTTTCTGAAGGTGATGTGGGAATGCGTGCTTTGACCTTGCCTGAATGTGAGATTTGTGGATCACATAGCCCGGTGTGCTTGCGGTGGACAAAACATGACTTATTTCTGTTCTTGGCAAACAAGCATTTCCTGTGCTTGGAGTTTATTCCAACTTTAAAATAAAAGTCTTAAAAATATGGGTATATTACACCCCTGAATGATAACTTGGGCAAAGTTTGCAAAAAATAATCCCAGTTATAATTTATTCTGATTACCAGGTATTTCCCTTAAATTGCTATTGACTTTGCACTTACTAGATGATACAGCAGCTGTATCTTTTGTTAAAGTCTCCCCATTTGGGTGTTTTGAGCTACAGTCAATTAAACCATGTGGCAGAATCTGTTAAGAACAGACAGGCAGCACCTACCCTGATGAACACAAAGGATTTTACTCTTCTGTAAATTATTCTCACACCAAATGATCTTCCCATATAGTTTAGGCTGTAAATAGTCTGGTTAGTTCCCAGCTGAGCTGATATAAGAGATTATGCTATTTAGATGTAAAAGTCCGTAGAGAGCTAGTAGCTAGGAATATAGCTAATTTTATGGAGCATTTATTTATGGATACACTGAGAACAAGTATTTGAAAATCTTTGTGTGAAGAGACTAAAAGATTATGGAACTAAATTCTAGCAACTTAGAAGCAAATCATTAAAGAAGAGTAGTTGCCTAGTTGGAAAAAGAGGCCACTTCGTTTTGTTTTGATTTTTCTGTTTAAATCTAAAGTCTTAAAAGGTAATTTTATTTCATTTTTTCTCTTTTTAATTGAAATATAGTTGCCACACAATATTATATGAGTTTCAGGTGTATTACATAGTGGTTTGACATTTGCAAACATTGTGAAATGATACGTTCAGTAACCATCTGTCCCCACACAGAGTTATTACCATGATATGGAGTATATTCCTTATCCTGTATGTTATGTCATTGTGGCTTATTTATTTTGTAACTAGAGGTCTGGTCTCCTTCACTAATTTTACCCCCATCTCAACCCCCTTTCCTCTGGTAACCACCAGTTTGTTCTCTGTATCCCAAGTCTATTTTCTGTTTTTTTGTTTTGTTTTTTATTCCACATACAAGTGGGACCATATGATATTTGCTGTTCCCTCTCTGACTTATTTCACTTAGCGTAACACCGTCTAGATCCAGCCATGTTGTCGCAAATGGAAACATTTCTTTTTTGATGGTGAAATAACATTCTATCATACATACACCAAGTCTTCTTTATCCATTCATCTGTTGATGGACATTTAGTTTGCTTCCTTATCTTGGCTATCATGAATAATGCTGCTATGAACATTGGGGTGCATGTATCTTTTGGAATTAGTGTTTTTGTTTCCTTCAGGTAAATATCCAGAAGTGAAATTGTTGGATCATATGGTAGTTCTGTGTTTAATGTTTTGAGAAACCTGCATACTGCCCTCCATAGTGGCTGCCCCAATTTGCATTCCCACCAACAGTGCAGGAGGATTCCTTTTTCTCCTCAACCTTACCAAGACTTGCTGTTTGCTGTCTTTCAAGGAGAACACTTTTGCCAGGTGTGAGGTGGGATTCCCTGTGGTGTTGGTTTGCCACTTCATTTTAATGATGACACCCAGAGAGAGGCAGTGGCTCATTTAAGGCTAAATGGCCCTTTCACAGCAAAGCCAGGATGGAGGTTTTGTCTTCGCAACGGTCTTTCTACGTGAAAGAAACTAACATGAAATAGTCCCAGGTGATAAATAGGACCGAGCTTATGTACGTTAGGTATCTGGCCTGCATACAAAGTTATTGTATCTGCGCCAACGTTAAGAAATCTGAGTCTTGGTGACATTAAGTTGCTCCAGGTCCTCAGATGAAAAGGGACTGAGCAGGGTTTTGGACCCTGTCTGTGTGCATTCCAACCTGTGTTCTCTTTACAGTGCAATACTGTTTTTAATCTGAGATAATCACCGAGTTGACACTCTAAACAGACTCAGACAATCAGGATAAACTGGATTTATTCTAGGTCTGCTACTACATTTCGTTTTAGTCAACCACTTAGCTGTGGGCCGCCTTGCGAGCTCTTGTAGTTAGCACCCCAGGGTCCTGTGTCTGATTCTAGGACCACTTATCCCATTGCTTTAGATGAACATTTCGCTCTGTGTTTCTCCATCAATAAAATATTGTATTAGGGGCAAGATGGAGTTCAAATTCAGTAGCTGACTATTTCTAAAATACAATAAAAGCTGCCAACAATTCAGATTAACTCTACTTTGGGGTCAGATGTCTGAATGTCCCTCACTAGAGTTCATCTGTGTCTACCATGTACTATTTACTTCACGTCTTTTTATGTTCACTAAAGTTATCACCAGGCATTAAACAGACCGGATCATTCTGTTCCCAGTTACCACCTTGAGGTGATGCAGACCAGCCTCCGGTTGGTACCAGACAGAGACCAGAAGACTCTGAGAAGGAAGCCCTGAGTCTTAGATTCCCTGTCTACTGCTCAGCAATCAGATGGCCTTGGGTTAATACACTCGTAACCTTTCAATTTTTGTATGGTTGTAAGACAGGGACAATCATTTTGTCTGCCTCTCAACGTTACAAAAATAAATGGAATAAGTGTATTTTATAACAGGTTTTAAAATGGGAGATTATTATTAAACAGTATATTTTATTGCTGGGTCCACAGTCCATGATGATTTAATTTAAATATTTGCAGCAGGAACTTACCAAGCAGTAAGTCATAGAGTAAGCCCAGCTTTCAAAGAATCAAATAATAATTTGCTCTTAGGAAAATATGTCTCTTGAATGTGGCCCAGAGGAATAAAGGGAATGATCATCAGGTTTTTGGATGATTTAAGAAGAGTTTTTGAATGATTTGGAGGAAAACTCAGTGCCTTAAACGGATTTGATTACTATTATAATGAAACAGTAAATAGTTAACTTGGAGAAGAGAAAGTAGGGAAAAGGATGATCAAACTTGTAGGAAGCCAAATTCAACAGACAGGACTAAGAAAAATAAATTTAGAGTATTTTCATAGATGCACTCTAGCCACATTTAAAAAAAACCCTAAAAATATTCCTGTTAACGTCCGTGAAGACTACATCTTTTCTCCATTTGTGTCCCAGAAGATTTAAACTATACTGATTTGCTGACCCTGAGATTGGTCTCACTTAGAATCATTTATGGAAAGCTTTGACTCTGTTTGAAGAGAAGATATAATTTGAAACTTTGCGTAAAGGAAACAAAGATTCTTTTTTTCTGAATCTCTGGAGTTTGGTGCATTTTAAAGTGGACACGTGAGGATGAAAGACACTAAAGAACTCTGTGGTTGGAAAATGAATGCAGTTTTTTTTATTGAAGTACAGTCAGTTACAATGTGTCAATTTATGGTGTACAGAACAACATCCCAGTCATGCATATACATGCATATATTCTTTTTCATTAAAGGTTATTACAAGATATTGAATAGAGTTCCCTGTGCTGTACAGAAGAAATCTGATTTTTATCTATTTTAATATATAGTGGTTAACATTTGCACATCTCAAACACCAAAATTTATCCCTACTCACCCCTTTTTCCCCAGTAATCATAACATTGTTGACTTTGTCTATGAGTCAGTTTCTGTTTTGATGAGTTCATTAGTGTCCTTTTCCTCCCCTTTTTTCAGATTCCACATATAAGTGATATCATATGGTATTTTTCTTTCTCTTTCTGGCTGACTTCACTTAGAATGATGATCTGCAGGTCCATCCATGTTGCCACAAATGGCATTATTTTATTATTTTTTATGGCTGAGTAGTATTCCGTTGTATAAATATCTCACTCCTCACCAGTCAGAATGGTCATCATTAAAAAGTCCACATACAATAAATGCTGGAGAGGCTGTGGAGAAAAGAGAACCCTCCTACACTGCTGGTGGGAATGTAGTTTGGTGCAGCCACTATGGAAGACAGTATGGAGATTCCTCAAAAGACTAAAAACAGACTTACCCTATGATCCAGCAATCCCACACCTGGCCATATATCTGGAGGGAACTCTAATTTTAATATGAACACCCCAATGTTCATAGCAGCACTATATACAATAGCCAAGGCATGGAAACAGCCTAAACGTCCATTGACAGGTAACTAGGTAAAGAAGTTGTAATATATTTATACAATGGAATACTACTCAGCCATAAAAGATGATAAAATAATGCCATTTGCAGCAACGTGGATGGACCTGGAGATTGTCATTCTAAGTGAAGTAAGCCAGAAAGAGAAAGAAAAATACCATATGCTATCAGTCATATGTGGAATCTAAAAAAAAGATAAATGAACTTATTTATAAAACAGAAACAGACTCAAAGACATAGAAAATAAACTTATGGTTACCAGGGGAAAGGGGGTAGAAAGGGATAAATTGGGAGGTCGAGATTTGCAGATACTAACTATTATATATGAACTAGATAAACAACATGTTTTTACTGTATAGCACAGGGAACTATATCTGACATCTTGTAGTAACTGATATGAAAAAGAATATATGTATTGATATGTATGACTGAACTCATGCTGTACACCAGCAATTGACATATTGTAACTGACCATACTTAATTAAAAAAACAGACAGATTGAATGAAGGGACCCTTTACAGAGCCATAGACAGGCTATGGGACACTGGTAAGGGATGGGTGTTCTCAAAGCTTGCACAGCAGGGAGCTGCATCTACCCTTGGGGGCAGGACCCAGGAAGACAGCAGTTATGGGGACTGGAGAGGTTCCGGTTCCAGTAGAGAACTACCCAGCAACCTTCTATAAAGGTGCACCTCCCAGTAGGCAGGGAGCTGGGATCCACTTCCCACCACATTCTCCTGCCTCTGAACTCCTCCCCATGTCACCCATTGTCCAAACACACCTCAGAAGCCAGACAGCCAAAGAGCCTGGAGATGCCACCCATCTAGTTCAGCGTCGGGGGCTGGCGAGGGCGGAAGGTGCCAAGAGTGCTTCTGGGAGGTCAGAGTCACAGCACTGAGCACATAGTTGCAAACAGCTCAGAGACATAAAGGTGAAATGAAACATAAACGTAATAAACATTGCACTGCATTTTTCACACAAATCACGTTTGATTACCTTGTAAATTTCCTTAGATTAAATGAATATTTTAGTGCTACACATACTGGATTATTTAAAAAATATTTCCATCAGGATAATACTGACTTGTTCAGAGAATGAGTAGAAAAAAGTGTAGAAATTGGAACATTAGACCTCTTGTGGCATATTGTACCATAATATAGAAACACTTTCTTCTTTGGAGTGTTACTTTTTACTGGCAAGAACAGTATTGTGTAAATGTCATCTTAGAAATATATTGTGTGCATCAATGTCAAGGCTGTAATATTTTTTCCATATGGGAGGGAATAAGTCTCATAAGAGTTACCTTTGTTATAGATTCTCCAAGATGACTCGCAGCTGTCTGTGTGGACCCTTAAAAACCCTGCACAACTGAACGTAAATTATTTGAAATGCTTTTATTGGCAAATGCACTGTGAAATCCTTGTCTTGATTGTGGCAACTGCTTTTTAAGCTACTTGGAAATATTTGTTTCTTAAAAGCAGTATAAAAACTCAAAAATTGATCTACAATTTTAAATAGAATATATATATATATATATATGTGTGTGTGTATGTGTGTGTGTGTGTGTGTGTTCTTATAGAAAATATGTCAGGGTGATGCCAGCAATTATTCTTTTAATACTTAATGTGTTGTGAGATTATACATCACCTGTGCAAAAGAGTATTTTTTCTACTTTCTTACTGAACAAAATGCAATACTATGGAATCTACACAAAGTCTGAGTGTTTGGAAATCAGAAAATAAGTGTGAAATCCTAATAATGAAGGGCTTCAGATTTTTATTGACTATAAGATTCATAAGTTGCTATATATAAGCATAAAATTAAAATATTTATAAAATTTGTAAGATGCTATATATAAACATAAGATTAAAATATTGGGGCTCATGGAATTCGTAGGAAAGTATCTAATATTTAACTGTGTCTTTGAGATGCGTTCAAAAATGTGAGTAAATTAAACTGGTTGAAAAGGAAGTTGCACGCAGTGTATAGATACCTCTATGCAGAGTAAACTTGTAAAATTACCATCGATCAGCGGTAATTTCTGCTGAGGGGGATGGGATGGCTGTGTTTGGAACCAAGGATGTGTGTGTGTGTGTGTGTCTGCATTTGGGTTTGTTCGTGTCTGAACTCAGTGTTGTGGTTTTTTTTCCTGGATTGTTCTATCTTAAAATATTATCTCCCTCTGTGCCCACAAGTTTATTCGTATTTGTCAACCAATTTGTCTCAATTTTGGGTTTAGAAAAACGGTCACCACAGGCCTACAAGCTTTAGGTAAGATTGGAGCCATCCTCTCGCCTTCCTATTGTACGTCTGGTTAACACCTAGCATACAAATTAGACGGTGCACACTCCCAAAGTGAGGGCTGTCGCGGAACAGACACAGAAGGTCGAACAAACACTTGAAGCCGGTCAGGGGCACACGCTGTGCACCGGGAAGCAGAGAATCAATCATGGGGTTGGAGACGGGAGCTTGGCTCTAATCCAAACCAGGGTGAGCTAATGGGATGTCACACGGAGAGAGGTCTGAGGAAGATTTTAACCCAACAGCACTGAGAGGAAGCACCCAATTTGTGCTCTGATTTTTAAACAGAACATCCTTAGCAACAGATTTCTAAGTAGCACAATGTGAATGCCTCGTTTCTGTCACTTTGAAAAATCGTCTTATTTCACAACGCATACAAATTTCTAGGTAAACAAAACCCACTTAAGATAAAGCTAATGAGGCATTTAGCGAACAGGAGGATGTGTGAAAATTATACAGTGCTGGAAAAAAAGGTCTTTTATTCTTGGAGTTTAGGAGACGCAGAGCAATACATTGTGCCGTGAGGGTAGCTTCCCATTGTCATCATCTCCTATTGTGTGGGTCCTCAGACGTATGTCACCCATCACAGACGAAATTACTGCTGGAAGAATGGAGACGAAAAAATGGGACAAAGTATTCCACCTTAGAAAATTACATCCAGAATCTGTAGACAGCGTCTCAGAAAGTAGGTTTCATTCAAACATGAAAGTTACTCTGAATCCTTCCAAGAAATGCTCAGAAGTCATTTTGAAACGTTTCAGTTTCCGTGAACTATTACAGCACATTTATAGAAGGTAAGTGATTGTTAGTGGATCTTTAAAAATTATAGTGCTTTATTTTTCCAAGCATCTCCCTAAAATGCAGAGCAATGCCATCGAAGCAGCTATAAGATCTAAAAAAAAAAGTTAAAATCCTCTTTATCTAACCGTTGCAGACAAGGAAAAAAAAACAAACCCAAAAAACTGCTCAGTGCCTACGTATGAAATGCTCCCAAAGACAAAGATCTTAAAAACTGGAGATGGTAAAAATACAGTTTTAAACACATGGCGCCCTTTACTGCACAACCAAGCTCCATGCTGAGTTGGCAGCCTCAACGTATTAGAAAAAAATGGCCCAGAATTGTATGGAGTCACCCTCTTTCCTCAGAGTCAGAGTCACTATAATAGGGATGCTCGGTCACTCAGCCCACTGTGCTCACTCTGGGATGGTTGTGAAAAAACTGACTTGCAAAATTTCCCCAGACAGAAAAATACAGCAGACACATAGCTTTCCCTATCGGAAGGACTAAACTGGTTCTTTAGATTTTAAACAAATGTACTCGGTACATCTAAAAGCCAGATGTGTAAAGATTTGATGTTCCTGCCAACCAGACTGAAGGGAAGAGCCAAGGTGACTGCTCTGTTGTTTATATATTTATCCCTTGTGTTTGTATTTTTCACAAAACCGGTAGATCATCTTTCGTCTGTTTACAGTGTATCATGATGAAGGTTCCGATAATATAAGCATAAAAGGATGCCAGATCTTAATGTCTTGAGGCAGAGTCCAGATTCGGGGCTGTCTAAGAGCTTCGGTGTTGAGATGTGGTTTACGGGTGAGAAATCGATTGTGCATTATACGTAAAAAAACGTTCAATACGCTATTCAATTAACTCACTTAAAAATGTACACAAGAGCCCCTTTAATATTCAATTTCATTTGATAAGGAGCATTGCTCCTACAAAATTGTGGGTCTGGACCAAATGAAATTAATTTAAAAGTCAATATATCTTCCAATAATGACAGGTGGTAAAGTGATGTGCAAAGTACCCAGACAGACGTCTACAGTAAAACAATCTCAGATGATACAATCCTAGGTGGGAAACTAGTGTAAATTGTCTGCTGATGGAAGGATGGATGAACCAGTGCCCTATGTTTACATATTTTGTGTAATTGTCTCAATTTTTCCTTACAGAAATCCTTTGTAGTACAGATTTAGAATTCATGTTTTCCAGATTATAGGTTATGGTCCCCAGACCTCCAGGATCTGTTGCAGAATCACGAGGAAACAGGATGCACTGAATGGTTTTAAGGTAATAATGCAGAGAATGGCTAATTACACATGCTTCATTTAGTAATAAACAGTATAAGTAGCTACATTTTTGTAGTTTTGTAGATCAGTTCATTAGTGGCCTCTTTTTTCTTTTCTTTTTTTGTTTTAGATTCCACGTATGAGTGATATATGGTATTTTTCTTCCTCTTTCTGGCTGACTTCACTTAGAATGATGACCTCCAGGTCCATCCATATTGCTGCAAATGGCATTATTATTATTATTATTATTATTATTATTATTATTATTATTATTATTAATCATTGAGTAGTATTCCATTGTATAAATATACCACGACTTCCTTACTCAGTCGTCTGTTGATGGACATTTAGGTTGCCTCCATGTCTTGGCTATTGTTATTGTGTTGCTGTGAGCATTGGGGTGCATGTGTCTTTTTGAATTAGGGGTGGGAAGGGATAAATTTGGAAGTTTGAGATTTGCAAAGGTTAACCACTATATATAAAAATAGATAAAAACAAATTTCTTCTGTCTAGCATGGAACCATATTCAATATCTTGTAATAACCTTTAATGAAAAAGAATATGAACATGACTATATGATATATATATATGCATGACTGGGACATTGTACACCAGAAATTGACACACTGTAACTGACTACACTTAAGTTAAAAAAAAGTTTTAATAAGTGAATGAATTTCAGTGGATTTTTCATAATGTTCACACGGATGACGGTGACTAGGAAGCCTGTTAAAATTCTTTACATTCTAGGGCAGTCTTGTTTTTCCCAAGAGTGGACTGAGATGTCCCGTGGTGGTTTAGGGAAGGCATAGGGCACTTTTCACACTTGCTGGAAAACAAACTCTTCAATAGTCAGAAATTGCCCCACTGACTAATTCTAGCTGAAAAGTTAATTTGCCAATCTCTTTGTGTTTTTGAATCTCCATTTTTTCCAGGTTACGTATAATATAAACCAATAAGGGTTATTGAGACTAGTGATAAAAGTATCTCCTTCTTAAAACAAGAAATAGGTTAAATGGACCAGCAACTGTTAGGAAAGTTAAGTGTTACTATTCAACCACAAAAAATATGGTAAGAAACTCGTGTTCCTTACCTGTCAAGTGAAGAGGAGAGGAGTGTAACTCGATTTACCTCAACAAGGCATTTTGCATGTTACAAACATAAAAAAACAGTTCATTTTAATTAAGCCATTTTGACAGTCTTG
The DNA here is from genome assembly GCF_048564905.1 of Vicugna pacos. Lineage (NCBI taxonomy): Eukaryota > Metazoa > Chordata > Mammalia > Artiodactyla > Camelidae > Vicugna > Vicugna pacos. Next base: position 36,044,973 of record NC_133016.1, read on the forward strand.
TCAAAATACCTTGGCCAATTACATTAACTCACTTTTTTTTTGGTCATTGAATTAATGTGGGCAACAGACATCTCTTTCACCTTAATTCTCCCATTGTCTAAATGTTTTTCTTTGTTTTTTTAATAACAAGTATTATATTGTTTTAAGTCTGTTCTAGCTTGATAACTGGGGTAAGGGAACATTCTTCACTGAACAAACAGAAAATCAGTGGACAATTATCAATCTACTCAGCATCTTCCTGCCTTTCAGGGAGTTTCCACACTTTCTTCTCATCCTCTGCCCACGCTCCCTAATGAGTTTTTGCACCAGGTGAGTCCTCACCAGGAAATGATTTCCTGCCACAGCCCCGATATTGGCCATCTCTCTTGATGGCTCCCTTTATCAAATGAGGGAAGAAACCCTCCAGGGATTGGAGTCACCTCCTTCTCTGTCCTCCTCTTCTAAGTCAGTAAGGTAATTCAAAGTCAGCCCCGAGGAAGACAAAAAGAATTGGCTAGCTTGTCTTCACTTCCACATTGCCAATATAGTCATCACATCCGTCGCTCAAGATATCCTCGTGGAAAGGACAAATGATTAAATGAATGAGTAACTAAAAGTGATTCATCCTGTCTATACCTTTGAGGCTGCCTGCTTATGATGTGGTTTGATGTCCTCACATGCTCTTAGAGAAAATGCTCTAAGTGGAAAAGGAAGGCTATCATGGCTTTGTAGACAATGGAGAAATTTATCATTGAATACACGACTTCTTAGTGACTTTAGATTATACCACGGGGAGCATTTCACTGAATGGGCTGTATGCGAGTTTGGCCCATGACAACTATAATAATCAAAACTAGATTATTATTATGTTTCAAACTTGTCAACACAGAAATATATTTTTGAATAGATTTCTTCTCAGATAACAGATTTCTTCCTCCCCTTTCCAATTTACTATGCAAAAAAATATATTACATCATCTTTATTAATAGTTAATTTTTCTCCACTTGGGGGAAATAACATAAGGTGGAAAGGCCATATAATTCATCTGCAGAAAGAGTTAGTGGGATGAGAATCCCAAAGGAAGGATACAGAGAACCAATTAAAGTAATGCAACCCATTAAAGGTTTCTGTTGCGTGAGTGTTTTGCTTACAGTGTCAAATTAAGGAGTGTTCCATAGCGGTCAAGACCGTGGCTCTGCAGTAGACATCTGTCCATGTTCCAGGCTAAAATCCAGACTCTGCTACTAACCAGAGTTATGAGTTTAGCAAGTTATTTCACCTCAGCTTCTTCTCCAGTCATTGGGTTTATAAGCAAATGGTTTATTCAAAGGGATAACTCTTACTGAGTGTTCATAATATTATCTACAGGTAATGCACATTCAATAGCAATTTTAGTAGTATTAGTAAAATAAATATTATCCACTAACGCAGGATGCTGTAGCCTTTGGGTGAAGAAGGGTACGTATTTCTAAGAAACAACAGGAATCGACTGTTATTCTTTGACCACAAGGGTCATGCTCAAAGCACATGACAAGTGGAACGTGTACTGATGGTGGCTCTGATCTGTAGGATGGGGATGTATTTAAAATGCTCATTAGAAAATGAAGATACCAAGTAAGAAGGACCCATTGCAGCAATTTCCTGCGACCACAAACTTCGTGCAGTTTGGGTGAAGGTTCTTGACAATCATTTTCCAATCCCACTGGCCCAAATCCATATGTCTTCAACCCTAGATTATAATATTTTCTTTAAAATAGTCTCCTGTCTCCAGACTTTGTCCATCAAATCTAAAACTTGCTCATCAATTTGTAAATTAATGTTCAGAAAGCACTGTTTCAGTAGTGTCTCCCTTGAGTTTCAAAACCATCGATTTCTCCATTGCCTATAAAACAAAGTGCAAGTTCTTTAACCTTCACTCAGAAATCCCCATATTACCCCAATTTTCATATCTGAATCTAGCCTTTACTTACTATCCTTTTAAAACCATATTACAGCTAGCATAAACTTCTCTAGACATCTTGCCATTAGAGTCCATCAGATACGATACTGCACACGGCCTTATACATCTAGTCTTTTACATTATGTGTCTGATACATTCCTTGAGTTGGATGATGCATCTAGTAAATATTTGAATTTACGTGAAATACCCAAGAGAGTGCTTTGTATAAAGTACTTTTTGACACAATGATAGGACCATTTGTCAATGTTCAAACTCAGGTTGGGAGGCCCCTGTACCAGAGATTATAACCAGCTCAGACAAAAATCAGTCACCTCGTACCCTTCCCTCTTTCCCATCTTCAAAGCCCCTGGTAATCATTTTTCTTAAATAGATTTGTATATCTGGTTTCTCTTTTTCTGTATATCCTCCTTTACCTGGTTAATTGTGAGGATGTTCTAAGTGGTCTCCCTCCTTCCAAATCGGTCTGTCCTCCGCCTTGCTCAGTGCTTCCAGACTGGTTGTACCCAAGCTCTACTCTGTGAATATTCTGCAATGGTTTCTTATCCCACAAAGCACCAAATCCAAACTCTTTCACAAGACACTCAAAGCTCATAGGTTCTGATCTTCACCCTCCTCCACCTCTTACATTCTCTCTCTACTGCACATAGTAATTGCAGGCGTGCAATATTATATCATTTCTGAGCACTGATCTTTGCTCATTATGGCAGTCAGACCCCAGGGTACTGCCAATAATTCCCAAACTCTGGTGGGCATGCCTTCGTATAACTCCTGTCCCTGGTTGGTGGTTGGAAACTGTCATTTGATTCTAATCAATAAAATATGGCAAAAGTGGGGCTATCACTCCTGTGATCAAGTTACATTATATAGTAAAGGTTAAGGGATTTTGCAGATGTAGTTAAAGTCTCGTATCAGTTGATTCTGAGTTAATAAAAAGGGAGACTGTCTCAGGTGGGCCTGGCTTAATCAGCTGAAAGCCCTTAAAAGTGAGTGGCTACCTTTATGGCTTTGTAGAGGCGAACATCCACATTTGAAATGCCGATGGAGAGAGCCTTGGAGAAGGGAGCTTAGGGAAGCTTCCAGACCCCTGGCTCCATCCAGTGACAAGTCAGGACATCAGCCAACCAGCCATGAGAATATTAATTCTGCCAACAAACTGAATGAGCTTGGAAACTAGTTCTTCCCCAGTCGAGCCTCCAGATGAGAATGCAGACCAGGATAACCCTTTGACTGCAGCCACATGAGACCCTGGGTAGACGGACTCAGCTAGGCATGCCCAGACTCCTGCCACGGGGATGCTGTAAGGTAACAAATGTGTGCTATTTCAAACCACCTCATAGGTAGTGCTCTGTGATGCAGTGATAGATAACAATAAATCACACAATTATTTTTGCCTGCAACATGTTTTCACCCTACTCTTTACTCAGGTCTGCATCTCACTAAAATAATCCTTTGAGGATCAACCTAAATATTGCCTCCTCCGTGAATCATTTTCTTATTTACTAGCACGGGTTAATTACACCTGCTCTGCGCTTTCAGAGTGTTTTCTACGAATCCTTATTGATACTCATCATGCTTTACTAGAATTTGATTTTACACATATGTTTCTTACATTTAAAAAGTGATTTCCTTGAGAGGAGACTTCATGTCTAAGCAAACACTCAGCACATGTATTTGCATATATTTAAATAATATAAATATTTAAAATAATATTTAAATAATAATTAATATTACATTAGATGCTCTAATGTCATTTGGTATTATCAGCACAATTTTGTGGATTCTTATGGTACTTGAACTATCTGTTAAATATCTCAGAATTCTTTGCTTTAAAACAAGAAGGGAAATAGAATTCTTAGAAAAGGAGAGAACAGAAATTGGGAAAATTCAGGGAGAAGAGACAAAATTTCATCTTAAAGGATGATTTTTTAAAAAATAAATTGATGTATTTTATTAGACCCAAGAAATATTTGTTTATTTATTTATTTATCCAAGTACATTTGTGTTTTTTATTCAGGTTTTTTGAACTGAAGTACAGTCAGTTACATGTCAATTTCTGGTGCACAGCACAATGTCCCAGTCACGGATAACTTTTTAAAAATGATAGTTGGACATGAATATACTAGTTTCAAGCAGTGACTTGATCTCGATGAGAATGAGTTCTAAATTTTACTGTTACTCTGAAATGAAATAAAATGAGATGAATTAAAATGAGAAGAAGAAAACGGTTACCTACTTCTGGAGTTCCAACACAGTATACCTGATGGTGATTTCATGGTGTCTGATGGATGACACGTGAGATGAAGCTTCAAAACCCACAAAACAGGGGTTAGACTAAAGGTAGGTAATGAATGCTAAAAGCCTAAACTAAGTGCGAGGAGTCTGATGCACACACGCCGTGAGGAGCGGCGTGGCTGGGTTTACACGGATCCATCGCACTCACGGAGGGAGGGCAGGCATTTGTCGTCTTCCTGGTGACAAAGCTTTCAGAGATGGCGCCGTGTACCAATGACCCATGGAAGGTACTGTCTCATCATAACCCACAGTTCCCTCCTATCAGAGGAAGACGTGTGAAAGGTCCGGAACTAGCAGAACATTGGCGGATTATCCACCAGGGTGATATCATACAGCCCACGAAATGATTTATCTTCAGATGAAGGATTTAATTGTTTTAATAGAAAGAGAATGCCGAACAGCTTCAGCAACGCCATGTGCAAGGGCTTCTTGCTACATCTTATCTCAGCTTATAGAAACTCACTTCCACATAGACATTTTGATAGTAGAGAAACAATAAATCAGGTAAGATATCAATAACGTGTATTTTTCAGAGTGGTGATATTTTGCCCGCAACTGTACAGCTAGTAAGTGGCAAAGCAGAACACAGCTTTCTTTCCACAGTGGGTTCTGAGATCTTCTGCATTGGAACTGACCATGTGCCAATCAGCCAGCGCATCATCTTAACCCTAACCCTAACCCTTCATGTGAGGTGAGGAACTATCTTCTGCTATTTCTGTACAGCTGACAATTCTCTGAAACAAAGGCCACAGAATTTGGGGGGAAAATGTCAGCCTATTTGTTATCCTTTAATGTCCAGGAAAATGTCTTCTAAAAAGATTTAAGCAAAACAACAGAGACCTGAATTAAGGGATTTCTTGCTTTGCCACAACTAGCTCTAAAACCGCGGGTGTGTCCACTTCCAAGTCTCAACTTCCTCACTTGCAAAACTGGGTTAATTATTCCTGCCCTGCCTGCATCACAGAGCAGTTGTGAAAATGTGATGGAATAATATAGGTGAGACCTGTTTGGAAGCCACATGATGCCTTAGAACTCTAGCCACAATTTCCACCCTACATAGAAGCCATTTCTCAATATTTGAGTTGATTATTCAGCCAGACTCCTTGAATCATGGGGGGAAAAGCACATTACTGAAACCCTTTCTTTCATTTACTAACGTAGACTATTCTATTTCATGTTTTATAAAATGTTAAGTTTATTTTTTAAAGGATCAGGAGTCATCAGTATCAAAGGAAAAGAATGAAGTGCTTGACTGTGGTTGTATTTGTCCGTACATAGGACAAGATAGCCCTCACTCAGCTAACTGAGATTAATCAAGCACAAATAGCATTTTGAAAAAAAAAATTCTATTTCAGTATTTGTACATTAAAGTGTACGTATAAATTATATGTATGTGTGTATATATATATATAACACGAGAATGAGAGACGGGGAGAGAGACGAGGGATCTCTACTACCATTTCCCTTTGCGGGCCTTGGAGATGAAGAAAGGGCCATGAACCGAGGACTGTGACAGCCTTTAGCAGCTGACAGTGGCCCTCAGTTTTTAGCCAGTGCAAAACCAGAGGCTTCAGCGTTACAACCACAGAGAACTTAACTTCTGCCAACAACTCAAGTGAGCAAGACATGGGTTCCCCCTTAGTTCTCCCAGAGAGAAACACAGCCTGCTGACACCTTGATTTTAGCTTGGTGAAACTTGTGAATTTTCCCCTAGAGAACTGGAAAATAGCCAATCTGCGTTGTCTTCAGCCATCAAGTTGGTGGGACTTTGTTATGTCAGCAATAAAAAAAAAAGAATACAACTCCATCAGAGACTATGAAAACAATTAAGGACGTAACAGATTCTCCACCCTTTGTCTTTCAGTTCCTAGGAAATGGTGGCCATTGGTCACTGAGAAAACTGGTTTACCAGCCATTAGTGCTGTTCACAGGTGCTCTGCTTCCTCTCTTCATCACATAATGAGTTTACTGTCCCTGCCTCCTTCAAGTAAGGCCCAACTAAGCCACTTGGTCAGCAGCATGCAAGCTACATCCAGAAAGCGTGCTACATCCAGAACGTCATCTGCCGGGTCTTTTTCAGTTCTTCCCTGTGATTAGAAATGTTCCAGATCTGTCTGGATCTTTGATGAAATCAAGCAGCAGCAGAGTTCCCCACTAACTAGAAACCCATGAAGTGTGAATAATTGAGAAGGCAAAAAAAATTGTTCATTTGAAGTCACTACATTTGGGGTTTATTTCCATGGTGCAGCCCACCTTGTCAACCCTGACTGTTAGCTGATCCAAAGAAAAAGAAAAAAAGCTCTCCCAGCGTTCTGGAGTTAATAATAGCCCAGCAGTCAGTTTCACGGTGTAAATTTACATTCAGGTGTATGCAGAGGGAGTAAATACAATTCTCTTGTTCTGTTTTGCCAAATTATGTAGAACTATAACAGTATAGACAGATTAGATGACATTATAAGAAAAATTTAACTTGAATTCATCTTCCAGCAACAGTGGGCTAGTTAAAGACCAACAGCTGAACAGCTGAGCAGTTGCTCCACTACTGAGAACACCTAGTAAAGTACCAGAGAGGAGGTACCATGTAGCCATGAAGGGGCGAAGATGTGAGGGAACATAATTCAGCCCATAACACATCACCGACCCAACTGTGTGCTTGGGACATTCACCAAGATTGAAACATAGGGGCCATAAAATGACAACAAAATTAAAAGAATCTGGGAGACAAATCAATGAAGCTAGAAATTTCTTTAAGAAAAAGAAACAGATCAATTCTCCTTATTTTCAAGAGTCATGTTCTTTAAAATGAACGCTGGATAAATAAATACTGAACTATCGCTTCTAGGGAATATATTCATATTTATCCATCCCTCACATCAATTATACTCTTAAATACCAAAAATACTTATCCTGGTAGATTCTTTTTTCTTTATTTTGCAAGGGTTGTTCAGATGTTAAGTGACTTGCCAGGGGCTTTCCCACTAACAGGTGTCAGAGGTGGGATTCAAACGTGGTCCAACAGCCCTGAACCAGGGCTTCCTCACTTCCTCCCCGATCTGTCCTCTGGTCATTTCCATATAAGACCTGAAACAAGAGGGCAGCATGCGCCCTTGTTCTACCTTGGCTGGGAGCATAGGCATCATGACTCAAATTTCTCAGCACTCTGTGCAAGTCCGCTGATGACCAGTAAAGTAATCAGAGTATTGAGTTTGGGGTTATGAATACATTTTAGTGAGTATGCAAATTCTCAAATACAGAATCCATAAATAATGGAGATAGGTTGTAACTAGAAAGCAACAGACTTCTGAAAACCCAGTGGTTCAAAAAGAAATCACTGTGGAAATCAAAAAATACTTTCAACACCATAATAATATGCAAACAGCATATCAAAACTGGTAGGATGAAGCAAAATCAAAGCTTAGAGGAAAATTAACTGCATTCAGAGGCATAATTAGAAGAAAAGAAAGGGAGTGGTAAAAATAATAGATAAAAGTAATTAAATTGATCAAACGTGATAAATCAATTGAAAGAAAAACATTTTTTGAAAGGACCAATAAAATTGATAGACTTTGATCGATTTGGTGAGAAAAAAATTGGAGGGAAGACATAATTAATTAATATCAGGACTGAAAAGGAGATATTACTGCAGACCCTATAGACATTACATGGTTCATAAATTTTGACAGACTTTTTAATACCAGTGAATAATTTTATAGCAATAAATAGGAAATAGTAAAGGAAATAAAAATATCCTAGAGGAAAATATCCTAGAAAAATACAATTGAAGAAGAAAAGTGGAACATATAAATAGTTTTCTATATTTAGTAAAAATAATTGAATCTATAATTTAAAGCTTTTCTATGAAGAACACTCTTGTTCTAGTTGTCTTCATTGCTGAATTCTTGCAAACAATGTAGGAAAAATAAGACACACACCCACACTTTTCTGGATATTATTAGAAAAAGAGTGAACACTTCTCAACTCACTTTATGATCCAGCAGAAATCTCGATAACAAACCCTAACAAATATATTACAAAAAAAGAAATACAGGTCCATGTTTGTCATGAAAATGGACTCATATGTGACAGAATGGAGTTCATAAACTGACCCACAGATGATATGGACACCTGATTTATGACAAGGACGTCAGGGCAGAGGAGTTAAGAAAGATGACAATTTCAAAAACTTGTGCTAGGTAAATTGGACGTACATATGGAAATAAATCTGACCCCACCTTAAAACCATCAATTTCACATGGATGAAACGTCTAGATAATACAGATGAATTCTTGCATTACCTTGGGATGGGGAAATATTTCATAAGCAAAATATGAAAAGCACAACTAAAGCTTGAGGAAAAGATTGTTGTGTTGAACTATTTTAAAGTTAAGAACTTCATTTCACTACAGACACCATGAAGAAAGTGAAAAATCAAGGCACAGAGTTACAGAAGATGCTGAGAACACTTTGACCTGAAATTAAACACATTTAGAATATATTAAGAATTTTTTCAAGTAACTAGAAAAATAGAGACAATTTAATACCAAAATGGGCAAGAATTTTAAACAGGCAACTTCATAGGTGAAGATTCTAGAAAGCCAATAAGAGTGTGAAAAGACTGTCAGCTTCATTAGTCATTTGTGAAACACCAACAAAACCCATTGCAAGCCACCATCATACACCATCCACTAAAGGTAAGACGAAAAAGATGGTACTGTTAAGACCACGTATTGGCAATATTGTAGTAATGGAGGAATTACTAGACGCTCTTGGGAGTGTAAATTATGTTCCATCCCTTTGGGAAGCTGCTTGTCAGCATCTCATATGATTTAATATATTTGTGCAATTCAACTCCTAGGTACACACAACCAGAGGACATGAAATAGAATTCCAATACAAGATTAAAACACATAAAAAGATTAGCAAGTGGATCAAAAAATCAGATGGATGGATAAAGCAGAGACTCTTCATGATGACTCAAAACAATGAGAAAGAATGAATTGCTACGTGTAAATCACAGAGTAATCTCACGAAAATAATGAGCGAAAGAAGCCTTTTAAAAAAGCACACTTTTTGTGTAAGTATTAAAAAGCTGAAAAAAAAAACAAAACAGTAAAACCAGTCTAAGATATGAGAAGTTTGGAGATGAGTTAAGTTTGAATTGGGAGAGAGCACCAACCCGCACAGTGGCACGCGGCGTCCTATCCTTGACTTGTGAGTTTGCTACGCTGGGGACTTGACTTTGTGGCAACTGATTGAACTGCTCACTTATGGTTCATTTACTCTTCTGTAACTTTGTTATAATTCAATGAACGATTTTAAATAACTTTTAAATACTAAAGTATGATTTAAATTATTCAAAAACAATGACACAAGCTGAGAACATACAGCAAGCCATTTCAGAAGAGGACCTTTAGAGATCACCTTCTGGCTCTGCTTTGCCGTCAGACTACCTGTCTCTAAAGATGGCAAACAGGTGAGTTATTTAGATAACTAACCCAGGGGAAAAAGGCAACATAAATATTGTAGTATCTGATTTCAGCCTGCTAGTCTGGAAAATTAACTTTGTAATTAAAAATTTAAATGCTATTACAAAGAGGGTGTGGTTTGGTTTGGGAATCACACTGAGTACATTTTATAAAGCAGAATAATTTTGCTAGGAAACGGTCATTTTTTCAAAATTAGGTGACCCTAATTTTGCATATTGTTAATTATAACTATGAATTACCTGAAAAAAATCCGTCTCTTATCTAGTCATTCTCATATACTCTCAGTAATGAAATCCATATTAATGGAATGCATTTTAAGTAATTACTTTCTGAAATAGCTCTGAGGTTAGAAGCTTGTTTACTATGGACGCAAAGAAAATAAAACTATTCAAGTTGCTTCTGTGAATGAAATTAGTGACAATACTTCTCTGTTTTGGACCTTATCCCATGGTTTGGATGCTGAAGAGTCAATTGAATCTAATTATGAGACTTCAAAATACTGCTGCCCTAATAGTAAAGCATATAGTCATTTCGCACCAAAATATTACAGTCCTTAAAATTGTCACATACTAAAAAAAAATCAAAGGAATACTCATAACGTTATAAAGTTCATTGTATTTGGCTACTTCACAACAGTTTACTAACAATTTATCATAGAAAAATATAATGAATAATTATATTTTATACATTCAGTTGTAATAATAAGCTCCCTTTGAATAAATATTCACTAGGTAACATTCAAAAGATTTATATTGAGGTTGTCAAAAGTTAGTAATCTTATCACCTTTTATACCTAATCTTACACACACATGCACACACATTTTCTATTTCCTCCTTGGGTCTTACCAGATCTTACAGACTGCAGTCAAGTGCAGAGACAGACAAAGGATATGCATGGCATACTGTGTTCATAAAGGCAAAATGGGCAAGTAGTGAACAGGCCTTAATCTAGTCATTTTTTAATTAATAAGACAACTATTCTGGGTTACACATATTTTTTAGTCCCTGTAGAGTTAACAACAGATATTCAAAGGAAAATCAGCATTCACAATAAGAGCAAAACTTTTTTTTAATAACAATTTAGTGTCTAAGGGCTTTCATGTAACTGATCTCATTGTATAAAATTTCATGCTCTTGTCAGGGCAGTTCTAGAGATGAGTAACTGACACCTCCAAAAAAATTACAGGAAAAACTCAAAGTTGTATCAACTGGTAGATGTAAATTGTAGCCTTGAATAACCAAAGTAATGTTTTCTCAATACACTAGTTACTTTCTGAATTTATCGTGGCATATCACGAAATACACCAAGAAAAATTATGTTAATAAACATTCTTTCTGCTCACAAACATAAAATATACCCCAAATGCCTTCAGAATTCCTTAGTTCTAATCTTAGTGTCACTTTCAAACTCCTTCAGTGCCATCTTTAGATTCTCAACTAAATGTACAAATGTTGAAAATATTGAAAATTGTATAAATATATTTTGTATGTATAAATATTGAAAATTGGACCGTGGAAAACTTTTTTACTAATTGGAACTAAATATTGAATAATTGATGAACTACTTAGAAATATTTTTGTAAGATTTAATAATTAGAGCCAACTGAGAAAAATGAGAACTCCAGTTTTCCTGAAGATTGGCTGTTGAGAAAAATCAATACATAAAAATCACAAAAAACAAAGATGGATAGCAAGTTACTGCTTCCATGAGAAAAGGATTCTTTGTTTTAGAAAACATATGTATGCAGAGATTCAGCCAATGGCAAATATTTGACACACATAAAATGATTGCAGACGTAGCAAGTGAGTTAGTCAGTTGCTGTTCAGTAGAGTATCAGTGTAAGGTGAACTGTGTGACTGTCACCGGATCTCGGCTGGAAAAGCACTTTAGACATCCTATCCAAGGTCAAGTGTACACTTGAAACTGAATTGCAACCACAGCTGAGGTGTAACTCTTCCTCAGTTATTGATTTTCCCCCCGTTACTCCAGAGGGTGACCGCAACTCTCTCTCTGCCTAGAGCAGTCTGGAGAAAGGTGCTAGGCATGTAAGTCCTGGAGACAGAAAGTCCAGTTTTCAAAATCTATTTGCTACGTGACCTTGGGCAAGTGTAGCAAACTCTCCGAGTTTCAGTTTCCCCATCCGTAAAGTAGGAATCATCATAAAACCTATCTCATAAGGATGTGGGAAAAGTAAATGCAAGAAAAGGCTTTCTCACAGTACTTGCCGCAGAGTAAGAACTCAGCGTGTGGTTGTTAATAACATTTCTGTTTCTCGTAGCCCTTGACTGTTACAACTGCAGAGCCACAATCTCACACCCTCAGAGTCATGCTGGCCTGGTATTTTAGGTTCTCTGAGTGTAGTGATCTCTGAGAAACCCAGCTGGTTTGCCCATTCTTAACTTTTCTTATACTTCTCATTAATAAGGCTGGATGAACCACCTAGTCTTTTCATACCTGGGACCACAAGTATCTCAGGTCGAGGGCTGGGTAGTTTTTGAAATCAGTTTTCAACAAGTTGCTAGCTGCACTGTAATCTACTTAGTAAACTCTTGACAAACATTCTCAATCAGACCTCATGTTATTGGATTTTACTTGCTGGAGAATAGTATGGAAGGTGCTCTGGTTTGAGAAAACATTAGTTTTTTTTTTTTTTTGAGGACTTGTAGGAAACAAATTAAAATTAAACGAGTGAGACCAGATTTTAGGGAGTGTTTATTTAGGACAGTAAGCTGAAGAATTTGGACCAATGATTGCAAATTTATTACATCTTTCTGGCTTACTCTGATGGGTTATTTAGAGGCTTGTAAAATTTCTGAGTTAAAAATGCCTGTAAGAGCATGTGTCTTGTTTCTTCAAGGAAACTTACTGCCATCAATTATCAATGTTTTCCTTGAAATATGGAAGAACTCATGAGCTGTGTCTGCAATTCTGAGCTAGACTATGCAGTCAGAAAGAGGAACTAGAGAAATCTCAGATTCAGGAGTCTGTAAGGAAGATAGATTTGGGTCAGCTCTATAGGGTAGATTGAAGTGGCAAGGCTGAATCAGAGAGTAAGTGGTTGTTCAAATAAATCAGACTGATTATTTGTAAACTTTTTCACAACATCTTTTTTGTTTTTCTAGAGTATTTATTTTGTGAAGATATTCTGATGTCTAAAACCAGCCTGCAGTCTTGAAGGTGAGCACTGCAGAGTAGATTCGTCAAAATCAACTCTTCATGGTGTATTAACAACCTACTCCAAAATCTCAGGGGCTTAAAGCCAGACACGTTTATTTCTCACTCATGGTGCATGTTCACCAAATGCCAACAGGGGACCCCTCCCACAACCTTCTCACTCGGGGACTCAGATTGATCGAACCTCCACCATCTAAAAGAATCACACTGAAGAGAGAAGAGAAGTTTGCACAGTCTTACATTGATAAATAAATGTTCTTACCTGAAAGTGACACTGTAGCCCGGCGCCACTGGCCAGACTAGTTACGTGACTTTGCCCAACGGAAGGCGTCAGGGGCAGTGATGTAAAATCCTTCCATGTGCCTGGCAGCAAAGATGGAGCAGATACGGAAGAGCATTAGACAAAAAGCTTTACTATGCTGTCATAGAAAAACCACGTTTAACTTAAGTATTGGAAATACTTAAGGTATTGGAAAATCAATATTCCTCAACTGAGGGAAAGAGAGCTCCCTATTAGAAAAATTAATAGTGATGACCATACTTGATGACCTTATCTCCGGGGGTCAGACACCTTCCTGTGGGTCATGATTTGATCTTACAACTCCATTCTGGTGTCAGCACAGACGATGTTGCAAGAGTAACTGATATGAAACCCGAGGCTTAGAAAGGTTAAGGGATCGGCACAAGCGATGTGGCTGGTAAGGCAAGCAGCCATCGGTTTCCTACATTCAAACACTTCAAAGGAACTTTTTAAATTAGTGTCTCCCGCTTTCATGCTCATACAATTCACTCGACAATCTTACTAAAAGGAGATTCTGAATCAGTAGTTTTGGGTTCTGAGAGTCGCATTTGTAACAAGCTCCCAAGTGACGGCCAGATCGCTGATTCATGGACTGGCCTCTGAGCAGCAAGACTTTAGAGGAACCACAGGTCATTTCTGCACCTTGTCAGTCACCACCGTCTACATGACCTCTCTCCCATGTGGGAGGACCCTCAGAGGCAGCGCAGGAATCACATATGTCCTTTACCTTGGTAAAACTTTGAGTAAAAACATTCCAAAATGCACAGATGATGAGAAAAGCCACATGTTAACTTTGAGATGGTATCGTCTGATTCCCCCTTTGAATTGCAGTGAGAGTCAGCTGATGTGTGTACCTGGTGCATGCAGCGCCGAGTCCACACCCACGGAGGTAAGGGTTAAGGAGAGGGGGTAACTGTACGCTGACACAGTACAATCGTACACTTCATGGTGTTTAGGATAGGTTGGTAGCTATTAAGATGGGCACTTTCCAAAAATTACATTTATTATTTCCTTACCTAGCTCTTCACGGAGAAATCACTGTTTGCCACCAGACTCCACATTTGACATTTTGACAGGTACCTGTAGCTCTGTATCATAAATAACATCTTGAGGTCATTGCGTGCTGTTCAATTCAAAACAGAGGGGCTGAACAACAACAACAACAAAATCACTGTGTTTCAAGGACAAAAGAAAAGACAATTGACTGAAAGAATTTTCTGGGGGCTGGTTAGTCAGAGGGTCTTTGGGAAAAATTTGTCTGAGATTTGGTGGTCACGTTGCCTGCCAGACTCTCGAAAGGACACATCAGTCAGGTGTGACACACTGCTGATTGCCTTATTAAATCACCATCATGGGCTACATTTGTCTCCTCAGTTCCAGTGGAAAAAAAATATGATGGCAAGCTCTTTTCAAATTTTCTTATTGAAGCTTCTCCAAATAAATCTATGTTTTACGTTGAGCTAAGCTAATCAACCGCCAAGTTCTACCCTTCATATCAAGATATTTAGAGTAGGTGCCATGCTTCCTTAAACAAGGTCAAAGGACTACTTTTAACAAGCTGGAGAAACTTTCCCAATATTAACGGTCCAGAAAGGTATTCCATAGACTGCAGGTCTAGGAAGATGGGAAAAAGTAAAGTTTACCATAGACTATTGGACAAAGGATTCATTGTCCACAAAGTTTACCCCTGAGTTCAGTTACTACGGTAACTTTGCGCTCCTGGAGGATGTCAATTTTTGGTTTACATTATATTCTAAGTGAAATAATTTAAGATGCTGAATATTTACAACTAGAAGGACAGATATGCAAACTAAGTTTTCAATATGCGAAATGCTAGTATACTTCAGGGATTCAGACACAATTAAGCATTTCTTAGATCCTACTCCATTCCAAAAGCTTAGAATAGGTGTTAGAAGGATAACAAAGCCAGCATTGATGCTAATTTTCTTATCTTCATTATAGCGATAATTATCTTTCCTCCAAGACCTTAGAGATATTAAAAAAAAAACAACCAATAACTACAAGAAATTATAACAGAAAAGAACAAGTCTGACTCCAGATTAGGTCTGTTTCTTTGGCTTTAACCCTGTGCCCTTTTTGCTAGGCTCAGTCTTGCTGGCTCCGCACATTTGTAAAAGGATGTTGCCTTTAGCCTGAAATAGACAGGAGAGTCTGTTCCCAAGGCGCTGACCTTTAAGGATGTTAACACTTTTGCACTCCTATAAAGATAACAAGTTGCAGAATAGAAAATAATGTTTGTTGTATTAGAGGTTTTACAGGGACACCATGACCTGACCCACGTGGACAGTTACAAGAACAAAGAAATCCTGCACCAAGAAGTTTGCAACAACCAACCACACCCCCTCCCCCTCTTAGTATAAAAGGAGCCTGAACTCTGACTTGAGTAAGGTGGTTCTCCAAGTCATTAGCTTGCCATCTTCTCAGTCTGCTGGCTTTCCGAATAAAGCTGCTATTCCTTGCCTCAGCAATTGTCTCCTGATTTACTAGCCTGTTGTGCGGTGAGTGGACCGAGTTTGGACTAGGTAACGAAATAGGATAGTATCAATTTACATTGCCACCAGTTGTATACAAAAAGAGGCTATTTGACTGCACATTATTTGCACTGTTTCCGTTATTTAACTTTTTCTAAGAGAGAGAAATCTCAATTTGGAGAGGTTTTTTTAAAAAAAAAATTGTGTTTTTTAAAATTTGTATTTTGTGAGACCTGTTCATTTTGCAGGTCTTCATCTTTTTAATATTTATTTAGAAAATGTTTCAGTATTAATATACAACATTGGTATATTTGCAAAATGTTAGTTACTCCGTCAAGATATACAAGGATTCAAAAATCAGTCAGTGAGACGTTTTTAGAGCTGTATTAGATTCAGCTTGGCTACATCAGTATAATCTGTAAAAATAAGAATGCCTGCTTTCGTAGAAGCAGTGAAGGTTATACAAGTTATTAGAAAATAATATACCAGATTTAGAGGCACACTCTGTAAGCATTTAAGGTACAGATAATCTCATCTTATAGAAACTCTTTTAGAGACAGAAAAGGAGGTAAAATCTCCCACCTATTTTTTTTCCCACTGGGGAAAAAACTGTATTTGCATATATTTATGCCATCCTTGTCAGGAACTTTTTTTTTGTTGTTATTTTGTTATCTTTTATTTTTTAGTGTATATATTTATTGAAGTCTAGTCAGTTTACAATGTTGTGTCAATTTCTGTTGTACAGCATAATGCTTCAGTCATATGTGAACATACATATGTTTGTTTTCATATTCTTTTCGCCATAAGTTATGACAAGATGTTGAATATAGTTCTCTGTGCTATAGGGTATGAACTTGTTGTTTATCTCTTTTACATGTAGTAGTTAGTATCTGCAAGTCTCAAACTCCCAACTTATCCCCTCCCATCCCCTTCTCCCCCAGTAACCATAAATTTGTTTTCTGTGACTGTGAGTCTCTTTCTGTTTTGTAAATAACTTTGTCCTTTTTTCAGATTCCATATATAAGTGATAGCATATGTCCCAACTGTTTTTATGTAGCTGAAATAACCGTTGAACTGAAATCAGACAAGGACAAGATAAGAATGAAAAGTTGTGGACCAATGTCACTTATAAATACAGATGCAAAAGCTGTAGTGCAGAAAACCTTTGTAGCGTTGCTGAGTATGATGTTTTTAATGATGTTTGGAGTGAAGGGTAAGACTCCACGTAGATTATTAGCAGACTCTCTGATACCAGAGCAGTGTGGCAGAATCTCAGGTAGAGCTTTACCTAAATCAAGTCAAATGAACCTGGATGCATTCCCAAGCACTGGGCATAAAGCATGGATATTTTCTTCCTGATCTAAATTTTGTTAATCAAATTTCAACTTTGTGATCAGCTTTGCTGTTTACAAAAGGAATCCGTCAAATAAGAATTTTTCTTTGATGGGATCAAAAATTCTCAGAATGGATGAAAAGCAGGAGCTAGCTATATTGGGAAAGTTAATACTTTTATCGACTTACGTGCCAAATAAAAATGCTATAGCTGCCAACTGACCGGTTTCAAAAGATGAGAAAACACTTATCATTGAGCCCAGAGTAAATGTTACCTCCAAAAGGCATTGTTACAATTTAATATCTTTGCTTTTAGCTGCACTTATAAGACTATATCCAGGGCATATAGTCTTACCAAGAGCTCCCATTGTATACGACTTCTCTTGCTTGGCAGTACAGAAAAAGAAATATTTAGAGTACTTCAAGACTTAGCTCTTTTGTAACAGCAAATGGAATTTTGCTTAAGTCCTATCCACTTCAAATGGATCGATTTCATTTAAAATATCCACAGTCAAAAGAACTTTCAGATCAGTTTGAAAGTGAAAGTATACACAAGCTTCATTTTCTTTAATAATCATTAACATATTCTAGCTTTTTTTGACCTCAACTGAAAGAATTCAATGAAAGATTCTACTGCATGAGAGAGACACACACAGAGAGGGAGACAGAGAGAGAGAGAAAGGGAATGTATGTCCTGGATAACAACATTATCTATTGTTATTTTTCATCATCACAGAAATAACTTTTTAAACAATAATATAAAAAAGTTATTCCTACGTTTGGAAAATGATGCACACTAAAATATGCCTCAAAGATCTGAGGGCTTGTAAGCATGTTTAATTTTCCCTTTGTATTTACATACTCACTTTGGAATAATGATATTCATTTCTGCATGCCTCTTGATTTACTCCAAGGAATTTAGCCGTCAAATCACTGTATTATTTTTATGGCTGTTTAAACAGAATATGAAATAAACACTTGAAAATATAGTAGCTGAATTTATCATTGTCTTTCAAGTGCTTGTATGTATAATCAGAATAGAAGCCTGAAATAAAGGTGTTGAAGTCACACTGTAGAAACATTTTCGCATACATACATATTCAAACCTTTTCTTATGAAGAAGCCAAAATGCACTTTTTAAACATTTCCTTCTTGCATATAATCTGTGACTGATAGTCATACATAATGATTCTTCACAATAGATACTTCACAGCTTCTGGAAATTTGCTTCTATTGTAAATGTTATATAGTCAAAGTCCAAGACCTTAGAGCATTGCTTTTTTTGTATATGAAAAATGTGTGTGGGCTACCCCAACCAAATGTTTACATTTTGATACAGGTATACCATTTCAGACTTGCAGTATATATTTTAAATTTCTGCCGTCCACAGCCAGGGACAAGAACAAATAAGCCTTTGAAGCAGTGAAACAGTTTGCTATCAAGTTAACTTAGTGATATTGCTTCAGAACAATTTAGCTCCCTCGAACCAGAAGGTCCAACACTTTATCTTTAATCCTTTAAATTGAGTTTCATGCCACTTACTCAGATTTTGACAGGGTCTTACAGTGCAAATTTCTACATACTCTGTGTGAATATTGAATATTTTGGGGGTGTGGCTGAAGAATACAGAGTGTTCACTAGTGTTGCATTGTGACTAATGGGGCATGACAGCAAATAGCCCAGTGTGAGTGAGTTAATTAATATTTTGCAGTACTTAATGCATCGATTTCAGTTCACAAGGCAGATTCTGCATGCAAATTAGCATAGGTCCCACTATCCAGTGTCTTGATGGAATCCATGAAATGAGCCACAAGGAACTACTACTGAGCTATTACCATGTGCAATCAATCTGGCTGCTTTTCTGTAAATATTTTAAGGCACTACCTTGCAATTTATATCAAATACTAATTAATTCATTTTAATAATTAGCATAGGGTTTATTATTTCCATAATACCAACTCAAATCTTTCAGTCAGATTTTAGATTAAAAAAAAAAACAGTTATACAGCATTTAACTATTAAAGTTTTTATTTTTAGCATATTTCCACCAGGGGGCACTAACCACATTTAGTGTAAAAATCAGTCTCCTTTCTGAATTGTAAAGGTGTCTATGTGACAAATATCTGTCTCCAGATCATTTATTTTTAAGCCTAAAGGTTAAACCTTTGAGTCAAAATGCAGTGTTATATTTCCATCATATTTACCTCTATAATCTAGGCAGGCCATTTGGTTAGAAAATGGCCTTTATGAAATCATGAAATTTAGAATGCTTCACTTTATTTAAATCAGCAACTAAAATCCACACTATTGTGGATTGTGCTAGCAGGACTTAATTCATTATCCTCTGAATATTAAAGAAAATAATTTACTTAGTTGAAATTAGTAGATTAGATATAAAGAATTGTTACAGTAAAAATCACAAGTGCTAATTCAAATAGATAAAAATAATTTAGGGATTTTATTGAGATAGACTGTATAAGAAAAATGAACTGTAAATACAATAAATCCTACAGTCTAGTCATGCGGCCTCAGATTCCTCTAGTTCCATTAATATTAAAATTCTGATTTTTTATAAGCCATTTATATGATTACAGGAATCAAGTACTCTCTCACCATGAAGAAATACATTAAGTGCAGCTATAACTCCTGGAATTAAAATTATCCCCTATGTTTAAAAAAGTTGATTTTCAACTTCCATTTGTTTTTCCACTTTTAAATCTATAAGAAAAATAATGTGTTGTTATGATTTCTGAAACAACCTAACTGAAACATTAATTTACTTAATCATGTTATTTAAAATAGAGGTGATTATTTCTGTGGTTTTAGTAAAAGATGATCACAGTGTACTACGAAAGTAGCATAATAGCCACAGACAGTCACAGTCCTAAGAGCAGATTGCTTGAAAGATCTATCTGAAGATAATAAGTAGAAAAACAGAAGTCTACAGCTTAGATCAAGAGAAGGTACCCCTTACAGTGTTAATCGCTTAAAAACTTAAAAGCCTCTATCTCTTTCAAATGACAAATCGGTTCTAAGTTTCTCTGTAAATCACCAGGCTGATAACCCTTTTGATTTCTTAATCTTCCCAGTGTTGCTGAAACTGTGGGTATGGGATTAACGTGGTTTTGCAAGTTTCACGATTTAATCAATCAAAAAGCGAGGACTTACTGAGCATCTCCAAGATAACCCCGCAAATTCCACTATCTAGAATTTGAACCTGAAACTCCTTCTAGTCCAACCCTCCTCCCTCGTTCCTGTTCTGCATGAAACTATTAGCGTGAAATAGGTGTGAGAAACAGCCACTTGCTTATTCAGACAAGCAGTCATCATTAACTTGAGGGGGTGTGAATGTATGTTCATCTCATATATTTTACATGGACAAGAACAGATTGGAAGCAAGATGGTGGAATATGGCTATAAATTTCTGTACGTGTAGGTTAGTGACTTTAGAGAGCATTTTGTACTTACTCATCTGCTCCACATTTTTGAAGGCTCACGGTGTAACAAGCACTATGTTGTGCACTGAAGATATAATGGCAGATAAGACACAGTGCCTGTCTTTTTTTTTTCTAATTGAAGTATAATCAGTTACAATGTTGTGTCAATTTCTGGTGCACAGCATCTTGCCCCAGTCATGCATATACACGCATAGATTCCTTTTCATGTTCTTTTTCATTAGAGGTTACTACAAGATACTGAATACAGTTTGTATTTATGTATTTTATATATAGTAGTTAGTATTTGCAAATCTCAAACTCCCAATTTATCCCTTCCCACCCCTTTTCCCCTGGTAACCATAAGATTGTTTATTATGTCTGTGAGTCTGTTTCTGTTTTGTAAGTGAGTTCATTTGTGTCATCTTGTTTTTTTCTTTTTAACTTCACATATGAGTGATATCACATGGTGTTTTTCTTTCTCCTTTTGGCTTACTTCACTTAGAATGACGATCTCCAGGTCCATCCATGTTGCTGGGAACAGCATTATTTCATTCTTTTTAATGGCCAAGTAGTATTCCTTTGTATGAATGTACCACAACTTCTTTGTCCAGTCATCTGTCAATGGACATTTAGGCTGTTTCCATGTCTTGGCTATTGTAAATACTGCTGCTATGAACATTGAGGTCCAGGTGTCTTTTTGAATTAGGGTTCCTTCTGGATATATGCCCAGGATTGGGATTGCTGGGTCATATGGTAAATCTGTTTTTAGTTTTTTGAGGACTCTCCATACTGGTTTCCATAATGGCTGCAGCAAACTACATTCCCACCAACAATGTAGGAGGGTTCCCTTTTCTCCACAGCCTCTCCAGCAAGTGATTGTCTTTGAGAGATGTGTTGGCAACAGATTCTGGGGAGCAAAAGGCAATGATGAGTTCACTTCTTTAAAAGTGGGTATTCCAACTGTCAAAAAAAAAAAAAACTCTCAGTGAGATGCTATGTGTTGACTCCATTGAGCACAACTTTTGATTAAAGAATTCTAGTCTTGAACTAAATTGGACAGAACTGATTGCCATGCAGATTCTGTCCTGGCTGCTAAAGTTTCAAATGCCTTCCACTCCCAACTCTCCACACCTCCATTCCTATGGCAAAAATGACTTTTGCCTCTATTTACACATTTATTTCAACATTTCTTTATACGCTGTCATTTTTTTTTACCTCTTTGTGAACTGATATATTATATGTAATGTCTGCTAGTTCTGGTTGTCTTATGAGTGAAATAAAATCTCTAACACGGGTTTATTTTTACATCTTTACAAGAGTCACGATTTTACCATTTTTGGAAAATTATCATTTAACATGATTCATAGTTGGATCGGACATGAGAGTTTGGATCTCAGCAGTTTGCTGGTACAAGGCACCGGAATTCACGGGAGCAGATGAGAACTCCCAGGGAAACTGGACTTAGCAGGAAAAGAAGGATGAAAATAGAACCTTGAGGAAGGCTGTAATTCAACAAGTCAGATTTTGGAAGGATTCTCTTACATCAAACATTTTTTCCCCACTTGATTCACTTTTCAATTCAGATTAAGTTTTCTGGAGTAGAAACACATTGTTAGAGCAATTTAGAGTGCCAGATTTTAAAAGTAAAATTTGCAGACCAGAGCACATCTAGAACAGCAGTTTTCAATCTTGGCTGCACGTTGAAATTATCTGTGAGCTTTTAAAAGTGCTGGTACTTCTAATTCCATCCCCAGAGATTTTCATTTACCTGATTCAGGGCAGGGGTCTTGGTCTGGGATTTTTTCAAAATGTCCCTCTGTAATTCTTGTGTGCAACCAAGACTGAGAGACACTGAGCTAGGAAGGGACGGTGAAGATGCTCAGAGCCACGGAAGAGATGAGGAGGAGGCTTTCAGAGTGTGGTGTGGAGCAGGGAGTGGAAGGAGTTAGTTCTCAAGGAAATGTGGCCGTCTTCAAATGTTTGAAGGGGTGTCAGGCGATGCTCTATTTTGCTTCATACATATAGAAATAGGAAGTTCAGTGGAGGTTGTTTAGGCTTATTCTAAGGCAGAAACATCAAACAATTGAAATATATTAAAATGTTAGAGGGTGCTTTGAAGAACAGTGAAGCCAACACTTAAGCATTGGGGACGACTGTCAGAGCTCTTTCTCTGATACAACATTGTAAATGTGTCCGAATCTGTCATCTTCTTCAAAAATGATGACTGACTACACTTACTGGCACTGTGAAAAAAAAAATTGAAATGTCCTATTGAATATATTCATTACCCGAGGCATTTAATACATACATATATTTTTTTCCTGATAAATCTAGAATCATCAGATTTCTCTTTCTCGAGGTCAAGATGGAGCCACCCCCATAATACACAAATATCTGAAGCAGACCTCCATCACGGGTTTGCAAAAGGCTCTTGGTTAGTGGCTTGCCAGATACGCTACCTATAACCTCAAAGTTTTCAGACTCCACGTGTAAGTGAGGTCTTGCAGTATCTGTCTTTCTGTGTCTGGCTTATTTCACTTAGCAGATTCCTGTAAGTTCATCCATGTTGTTGCAAATGGTAGAATTTCCTTCTTTTTTAAGGCTACGTATGATTCCATCGTGTATTCATACCACACTGCCTTTAGACCTTCTTCCATCAATGGACACGCAGTCTGTTGCCATATCTTGGCTATTGTGAATAATGCTACAGTAAACATGGGGTGCAGTTACCTCTTCAGGAAACTATTTTCATTTCCTTTGGGTATGTCCCCAGAAGTGGGTTAGCTGGATTTTATGGTTCTTTTCCAAAAAAATAAAATAAAAACAAAATTAGATTTGTGAGTTTAAAAAAAAAAAGTAATGAGAAGATTCATGGTAAAGCAGATAGAAAAATGCATGGTGATTGCACGGATTGGCAACAGGGGAAAATGGACTGTTATTATTTCATGAGTCCAGTTTTGCAGGGTGAAAAGGGCTGTGTGGATGGATAGTGGTGATGGGGGACCAACAACATGACTGTGCTTAACGGCTTGTTTTCCGCTCGCACTTTCTACTAGCCTCTCTCTCTTAGTTGAAGATTGTGGCTTATTTTCTTTACAGAATCAGCTTTTGTAGTTCAGTTCTGTTGCTCTTTGATCTAAGTGCAGTTGAGAGCGACTAACAAGATTTACGCTCCATCCAGAGAAAGACACTAGACCCACACTCCAGGCTTGGTATCTATTTTTCTTTAGTTTAAGAAAATTTAGTTTGAGTCTTCTTGAGGGCAACTTTTTTTTTTTTTAACTGAAATATATCTGCTGATAAAAAAAATTGGAAGCAACCATTTATATCCTGGACAACTTCTTTCGGAACCTCTATTTCCCTTGTATTTATCTTCCTTGACGTTTTTATGATATAGGGAATTCATCTACCATTTAAAAACTCATCCTATTTATTAGTTTTCCATATATAACATGCTCTTGTTCATTGCTACCTACTTTGAAAGTCTTTCAATCTCATTTCTGGCTTCTTACCCTCCCTCCTCATACCCTCCTGCCTGTCCCCTTACCCTAAAGCTCTCTTTTTCTGCTTTCTCTCCAATAAACCCGAGAATTCAGTTTTCAGTTGTAATCGAGTAGTTCCTAACTTACCATCTTCTGATACTTTGTGCCCATCGTGCATGCACATTTCTGACTATCATGCACTACCCTCTTTTTTACGTTCCTTTAACCGGTTCTTCCCTTGGAGAAGCAGGGCATTACTAATCTTTCTGAACCTGGTGTCTCATTTATAAAAATGAAAAGCGTAATAGTACCTGCATCATAGGATTGTTGAAAATCAAATGAAACGGTGCATTCATCATGCTTTTTAAAGCACCCAGCACAGGGTGAATGTACCAAAGACGAGACCTGATCATTGCAGGGGCTGGGGCTGTAGAGATGTCACCATCCTAACGTGAATTCCTCATTGCCTTCTGCGCAGCTCATAAGACTGTTTTTCTAATGGGATTTACTTTAAGTCTCCTGATTTATTACATCCTGTATCCTACAAAGAATCTTTCTAAAACACCATTTTTATCATTTTACTCCACTCTGTAAAAAAGTTCAAAAGTGCTCCAATTTCTGATTTTTTTCAAGTATTACTACCTAATTAACATTCTTTTCTGACTGTTATGGACTGAATGCTTGTGGGCCCACCCCCATTCGTATATTGAAGCCTTACTCCCCTCATGTGATGGTATTTGAAGAAAGAGCCTTGGAAGGTAATTAATATTAGATTAAGTCAAGGATGGGACACTCATCATGGGTCTGTGACCTTATAAAGAGAGAAATCTCTCTCTCTCTCTCTTTTGTCTCTTTCTCCAAGTGAACGCACAGAGAAAGGGTCATGGGAAGACACTTAAGAACTTGACTATTTGCAACATAAAGAGAGAGCTCTTGGCAAGAACCAGATTGGCCAGTAATTCCATGTTCTTGATCTTGGGCTTCTCAGCCTCCAGAACTGGAGAATAAATGTCTGTTTTTTAAAGCCATTTCATCTGTGATATTTTGTGTGTCAGCCTGAGATAACTAAGAAAATGATCGTAGTGGTACTTTCTGAATTTTAATGTCCCGTTATGAGAAATTCTAGCATATGCATATTTGATCTTTGTAACTTTTTGGTATTTTCAAATTGCATTCCCGCATAAGTTCATCTTAAGCCACTTCCATTGAGAATAATTATGTGAAATAGGAACTAGTGGTTAAGAAGGCAAGAATGGAGATGAAGTGTGACACAGAGCAGATTTGATATTGTGTTTGTTTGTAAAAGAGCTAGGGGGGTAATAAAGTAAATAGAGTCAGAATAGCTCAGATTCTTGCATTACATTTTTTAATATTTTAAGAGAGAGAGACAGAAGACTCATCTAAGGAAATCTAATTGGAATCCACTGTAATAAATTTGCTCATTTATTGACTGAGAAGTAGCTAAAACTATATAAAACAGGGTACTGAGAAAGGAGAACGGATGAAAACTAATAAACAGAAAAATAAAACTTTCACTGATATTGAGAAGAGAAAGTTCAATGCCATTTATTTCAAAATTGAAGGCAGACTGAATGGTAAGCATCATTTTCAAGAATAAACACTTTTCAGTTAAACCACGAAACATGTTTTCTTTTTATTTAGAAATTTTATATTTATTTGAACTCTACATATATATGAAGCTGAAAAGCTTAATTTAACATACATTTCATTATATGCTTTTGTGCATACAGAAAAAGGAAAGACAAGCAAATAAACTGCTTAAAGTATGACTAAAATTTTCAGAGTCTGAATCATTTTTCAGTTTATGCACATTGTTGGTGATTTTTTACATCATCTTATCTGCGCTGTCATCAGTTCTTTAAAAATGCCCATAAAAAAACTAAACTTAATGGTGGTGTGGGCTCAAAGCAGGATTTACAGTTGTGAAGAGCTGGCCTATTTTCCATTCCTGCTGGAGCAGTGTTAATAAACATCTTATCACCACATTACTCATCCCTTTGTCACCACCACTGGGTTTCTAAGGGTTAACAGATGTTAACGTCACTTCTTGGATAGTTTTATATGTTGAAGCATAGTTGGCTGGATCTGATGCTAGGGAGTCCGATACCTGAGCAATTCTCCAGAAATGAAAATTAACGAGATTGTTGCCTTTCCGCATCAATTGTAAGGTGTTCATTAGAAGATGCAGCCCAATTTCAACAAGTTAAACATTTAAAAAAAATGTGCCTTAGTATCTACGAACTTTGATAGATGTCATTGCAAACTTTCTTTCCTCTAAAATAGTCCATCCTTCTCCATCTCTGGTTGTTGTTGAAATTCTAGACTTGAAAACAGTTCCAAGTAGAGAAGACAAAAGGACTAGTGTGCAAGAAAGTCAGAAAATAAAAACGCTTCTGGGTGTGCCTGTTATTTATAACAAAGCCAATAGGTCATTGAAATTGTTAGGAGGGACCCATGATGTGTGGGGGGTGAGGGGTACAAGAGGGAAAGGCCATTCCTTCACCAGTTACTACAGCCTCAGCATTCTGTGGATGTTTCACATCTTTTGCTAATTTCATTCTTCCAAATAGCCTCATGTGAGAGGAGTCATGCCCACATGTGGTAATGAAACAGGTGTACATGGCTTGAGTCATCACCCTTGTGGCTAACACAGTAACACAGTGGAAGTGTCAGTACCAGTGTTAGATGCTCAGACCCGCACATTATGCCCCTATGGCTGAGAGCAGTGCTTCTTAATCTGTCTTATCTGATGAAGACTCGTTAATTATTTCTACAACACATGTCCATTCTTAACTTTTTTTTTTATTACATTGATACTCCAGGGATGAGCTGGGAGAGAGACAGGGGCCTCGTTTGAAAACCCCCCTGGGCAGAGCTGCAAAGCACATCCACCCCCTCTTCTGATGATGGTTAACACACTTTTAATGCATTTTCAACAAAGATAATGAAATCCACATTAAAGAAAGAGGTAATTATACGACTGTCAAAGATGTTTTAAGATATCAGTTGTATGAGGGTCTAATCTTTCACATCATGTAATAAAAAATAAACAGCCGATACAGGTAGAGAGGAACAATGTACATGAAAGAGATAAATGAAGAGAGAGCCGTGCCAGACTGCAGCGTAGACAGGAGCGACTGACCACCTGTCGCTGACTTGGTGAGGATCAGACAGTTACAGAAGAAGCGAGCTGAAAATAATGATGATGATTATCATCATCATTGTCACTGTCAGCGTAGCTATATGAATATTTACTATGTGTCACGCACAATGCTGTGTACCTTAAAAACATGAGCTCATCTAATCCTCTCAACAAACTTAATAGTGAATAATCAAGTTTCATAGAAGCGTTAGGTAGTTTGATAAGTGGGGGCATCAGGCAGATAAGGTGGAGGAGAGAGATGATGATCTGACGATGCTGGCATGCCCACTTCCAGCATAAAGGAACTTTACTTCCTCTGAATGAGAGCCAGCAGGAAACTGGTTAGAACCTGACAGCCGCAGCTGCGCAGTAGTGACAAGGACCTAACCAGACATGACCCGATGCTCACTGTAATATAATCAGCATTGCAGTTTAAGGTCCCCGCCATGGGTTTTTCTGTTGCATCGTGGGTAAAGACATGTGCAAAAGGGGATGAGCATGCCTTAGCACTCACTCCAGGGGGAAGAGTCCACAGTTAAACAAGAGACCACCTGTAAGCGAGGGTATAAGGGAGGGGACCCAACAAAGGCCACTGCTACCTGCCCTTGGAGCAGCACACCTCCCACCCTTGGAGGTGTACTGCCCCCTTTAAACTCTTTCTCTACACAAAGCTGCTGTCTCCCGTCTGAATTCTTACTTTTTGGTTATGACAAGAACTGGGGTCTTATTTTCCCTCCCCATTTTGGGGTAACAGAAGCTTTTATCCAACTTAAAAAAAATAGCAAAAGGAGCAAAATTCTTAATTGTCAGCTATGATACAGAAAATGTATTATTGTTCTCAAAACACATGGTACTGATTACATCGCAGTTTGCGGGAAAGCTCAGTATATGCCTCCCTGACTCAAAGGGCTTTCAGTAGCGGCTCCATGAATTCTGAATGCTTGATTATCAGGTGAAATATCTGGGAAGAAAGGCCCCATGGATTTTATCCCAGTCCCTGAAATTCCACGTGCCGTTCTCCAGTGGCTTGGAGAATAAGAACATTGAACAGGAACAGTCGTCACATCCTCTCGTGGGAAAAGACCCTGAGACCTTCTTACAGGATTTTCTGGAGCCACAGAAGGTTCACGGAGTACCTCACTAATACTGGGAAATCTCTCTGTTCATTTTTACTGTGCGATTTTTATATATTTTCACATACGTTGTGGGTATGGGCTTAAAAAATAGGAGTACCTTATTATCAGGGAAAATATAAAATACATCCCACCCACACCTTTGGAAATCAGATTAGTGATTCATCCACCCTATTCTCTGCCCTAAGTAATGTATTGGGTGCTGGGTGACATTTAAATATTCAAACCACTTCATCTCTGCCTTCAGGGAACTTGCAACCCAGCATCAGTCTCTAGGGCAGGAGAGAAAGGTGAGTCTAAGAAGAGCTGTGAGAATTCTACTGTTTCCATTTTAGAATCTTACATTAGCTCTACTGGCTGCACTTTATTTTGCTTGGAATGATTCAGCCCAACTCTCATTTTAATGGTGTGTGTCTAGGATTCACCATTGATTGTTCTTATTAATTTTGTAGCTTGGTGGTGAACATTCACATCTACGGTGGAAACATAAACAAAACTTAATGAATGTTAAAATTGAACCATGACCTTGAAGGGCTTGCACAATATGGACAATTTGTCATTTCTAAAGTGAACTGTATCTTAATAGATGCAAAAAGATCTGTACATAAAAGATAACCTCGCATTCCCAACATACATCATTTGATGGTAACAACGTATAATAGACACCTACACCGAGTTAATGACAATCATTTGTTTCCTTAAAGATGAGAACGCTTCTTGGCAGGAATAATTGTTACCATGAAATTATGTTTCCCTAAATTATTGTTGCTCACTTTTTAATTAGTAGTTAACTCACTTATTCCATGATAATCTATTATTTCATGGATTACAGGCTGTATCTGATTCATTAAGACTGCTCTATTAATAGCCTTGAATGCAGTCTCTGACCTTAACACCCCAACTTCCCTCTTCACACCACAAGCAATAAACATTTAAAATTATTCTAAAAGCAAAAGCCGTGCATAGTATTTTTCATGCTATAAGATACTTGAAACAAAAATCAATTAAATGCAGTAAGTTTTTATTCAAAATTAACTTTAGACTCAGAATTGTATCAAGTAAGAGGACCTGAGGGTAAGAAGAGGTCAAGAGAAACTATGTACCAACTGGAATTGTACTCTTTCATTGGCGAGCTTAAGTATACATATCATATATATATTTACATATGTAGACAAAGAGTGTCACCTACCATATCAGTCAACGTAGGATGCTGTGGCCATCAAGCCATCAACCACTGCAGCCGCCCCCCGTGGTGCCCCCTGAGGGGACTCAGGATGGAAATGAATGGGATACTGGTCCAGGATAGCTAAGGCAAACAGCAAAGGAGTGATTTCAGTGAGCCCAGACTCTTGTATCTTTCCGTGCATAGAAAAGTGCTGAATTTGCTAACTTGAGATGTCTGGTTTTCTTTCACTAATAGTAATCTTTTGATGTTCTGATTACCTGGTTTTTGCAAAAACTTCGGTGTATCCTGCCTCCTCCGTAGCCTCTTCAGAATGGTCCCTCAGAGCTATCTGAGAGGCTGTCTCCTGGGCTTAAGGCCTCCACTGAATAAATCAGTAAATCGTAATTCTCAATTTTTTAGGTGTGCATTTTTTCAGTTGACACCTATATGAATTTATATATGAAAGTGTGTAAAATTTATGTATGATGAATATACATATGCAAGCCCATCATTTGCACATGCATATATATACACACATGCTCACATCCATCTATGTATGGATATGTATGTTGTAGGGGAGCAAAATTTGCCACCCCAAAGTATCTCTTTGGCATGTGGGTTATTTTGAGCTAAAAACAATCAAGGCTGCAAAGATTCAGGAAGTCTTTTTCCTTCCCTCCCTGTACCTGTCTAAACACCGTAGGTAGAGGACCTATTCCAGGAAGGGAGCACCACCACAGAGCACAGGTGAGGACGAACAGGGAGGAGCCTAGCAAAGTCTGTTTGTTAAAATTCCTCTCTGCGTTCTATTGTCTCTGCCTGGCTTAGCAAACATTTGTTTACCAAACATTTGCTTTTCCGCCTTCATGTGAATTACCTTCTTTCTCTTTGAAATCCCAAACCACGACCCCCCAAGCCCTCTTCTGTCTTTAGCTAAAGATGATATTTAAGGCATTCAACCGGAGGGCTTTGGCCACTGTGGTGAGCTACGTAGCTTTCCTTAGTCTTTCCCATGCATACTTTCCATTAAACTTTTGTTTGATTTTGCCTTAGTAATTGTAGCATTGCCACATCAGAAGAGGTTTTTAATCTAGTCCAAATTATTAGGAAGTCTTTTGGATCTCTCCTAAAGAGATTTCTGCCCACCTCTCACAATCTCATCACTGATACAGAAAGACATGGGGCGAGAGGATGGCTGAGCCCCAGGTCTCAGCTGAGTCCCTAGAAGGCACCCCACAAACGGTGGGTCCTTGGCTTATCACAAGGAAGAATTCAAGAGCGAGACACAGTTGAAAAGAGGTAGATTTATTCAGAAAGATACGTACTCCATAGACAGAGTGCAGGCTGTGTTAAAAGGTAGGAGAAAGGCCATGAGGTGTGGGGGCTGTTAGTTTTTAGGGGCTCAGAACTTCATATGCGAACAGGTGGGAGGATTACTCTGACTATTTTGGGGAAGGGGATGGGACTCCCATCTCTCACCCTTTGAGCTTCTATGACCAGCCTTCAACCTGTCCTGGCACCTGCAGGAGGACCAGTTAACAGCTGTTGTATTTCAATGAGCATCTATTGAAGCTCAAGGTCCACTTCAAGCCAAGTCCTCCAGCATCTTGGTGCTAATGGCTGTGTCTTTCTTTTAATGGTTGTGCCTTGTCCACTCTCCTCCTGTCTCACCACCACACATGGCCTTCAGATGTTTAAAGTCAGTAATTATGTTCCCTTCTTTATCTAAATATAACCTGTATCATCGACTGTTCATTGTGTGACTCACTTTACAGGCCCCCTTGATGTCTGACTTAGTTGCCTTCTTCGGCACATCGTTCAATTGGTTCATAACTCTTTAACTTGGAACTTGTAAGTCAACCAAATGCTTTGGTTTTGGCTTCAAAAGGGAAGGGGGCAGAGCACAGCCATTAAGGGCATGACACAGCCATTAACATCAAGATGGCAGGAGACTCAACTCCCAATAGGCCTTAAGGCCCAAGATGGTGGGAGATTTGACTTCGAGTAGACATTGAGCTTCATTATATGCTACTGTAATATGTTCACACGGTAAATGGCACTTCCCCAGGTGCCATGACACTTTCGAGGCTGACCATAAAAATACAAAACTGGGCGATGGCCCAGTTCCTGGGAACCTCAGCCTTCTTCCCAAAGTAATTGGAACAATCCTCCCACTTGTTAGTATATGAAGCTACACAACCCATAAAAACTAACAACCCTGCACCTCACGACCTCTCACTCCCTGGCCTTTGGAGACAGCCTGTACTCTATCTATGGAGCGTGCATCTACTTTTGCTTTAAACACCCAACCCTGCACCTTGTGGCCTTTCTCCTGCCTTCTGAGACGGCTCCAATTCAGTCTATGGTGTGTTCCTCTCTCTGAATAAATCTGTTTTTACTCACCAATGGCTTGCTCTTGAATTCTTTCCTGTGTGCCCCATTTTTCCTGTATCAAGAGTCCCTAGAAAGTACTACTTGCTTTGGGTTTTCCATGAATATTTCATACTGCTGACTCTTAGTGTGCCTTCTGTCAAATAAAAATCTTTCACATACATTTACGTCAAGCCAAGATCTTCTCATTTTGCTGTTAAGAGATGCGCAATGAACAAAGAAGAGAGAACAGAGAAGAGAGAGATGGCATCTGAGAAGGAAGAGCGGGTTCAGCACCAACGCATCAGGGAGGCTGCCCAAGGAAGGGGCTAGTGTCCATTCACACTTACGGGGTTGACTTCAGCACACATGAGCTGATCTAACGCAGATGTCACGAGATGAAGGAGTGAGCAGAGTAAGTATGAGAAATTCCTTCAAGCTTTTGGAATTAAAGAGCAGGGGAGGAAGCAGTTCTGAGGGGAAAAAATTGCTCTTGTAGTCTGTTTTGGTTTTGTTTTGCTTTTTCTCAGGCAGCGTAGACAGGGAACAAGTTTCTAGGTAAGGAGCAGCGGTAGGGTTACGCTGCCTTCTTTCATGGTTATAGCTGTTGGTGTGCTGACAGTCTCTGGGCACTGGGATGAGCATCCTGAGAGTGAGACTGGTTCCCATTTGGCTTCTCAGCTCCGTGTCATTCACAGAATAGGCGCAACACGGATATTTGTTGAATCGAATTGTGTCATTTCTCCCAATGGGCATATTTCTTCCAAGACTGCTGTGAGTAATTCTGCCATCCCAGCAGAAAATTTGTTTCATTTGTTTCTACCGTGGTCTGCAACAAATAAAACTAGCACGAAGTAGAAAGAAAAGAAAAAAGGAAATGAAAGAAAGAAAAATTACAGAAACACATCAGCAAATTTTTGGATTTTGGATGTTCTTTAGCAAATAGGATAATATATCAAGTTGAGAGACAGGAAAGACCATCAAGGGAATGAATGCAATTGGAAAAGTAAGGAGGGGTGAGGACTGAGCCCTGGGGCACTCAGGATTGAAAGGTGAGTCAGGAGGACAATTAAAGTAGTTTGAAATGAGTAGGCTGTGAAAGGGAAAAAACAAGACAGTGTGATACCCTGACGGTCCAAAGAAGAGCGTACATACAGAGGAAGAAATGATCACAGGTCAAACCCTGCTCATCACTCAAGTAACACAACTCAAAACTGACCATTAGATTCATCAAACTGGAGGTCATCGGTGACGTTAAAATCAAGCCCCAGAATCTCCAGATACCGTGTCCCGTTGTAACAAAGACTGTGTTCTGTTCTTGCAGTGCCTCTGAGATTGGGTTGTACGCCTCCTGTTTTGCCTTTCAAGGACTAGACATCATATTCTTATCAATAGTAGTATCTGCATTATTTATAAATTCATAAGCTGTTGAGATTCTGTGCTGAATAAGGGACGCATAGAATTTGCTTTCAGGGAGCTTACAGTCTGTGGAGAAGTCACTCAGCCACATCCTATCCACGTATCCTTGTATGTTTTGCACAAAGAATCTTTTTTTTTTGCAGGTGTTGTATGGCTTTGTGTTGTACTCCTTCCAAATCACAGTAAGAGAACGAGCAAAGTCATAGCCCATTACGGCAATGCTGTCTCTCTAGCCAACAGGGTTACAGAACGAGCATGTTAACCGACCACGACCATGAGATCTGAGGGGACGTCTAGGGATAGACTTCCAGGAAGGATGCTCAGGGATTAAAAAGAGATCAATGTGAGGAAAGGAGTCTCTTTCCTGGACTGGTATCAGTGATGAGGTTCAGGACATGCTACCCCCAAATACAGAACCTTGGCATATGACATTTTTTTAAGCTGAAGGATTTTGGGAAAAGAGCAGAAACAGGAAGGCTACACTGACCTCCCCCCTCCCCGCCCCCAGCCCTTCTTCCCTGAAACAGATCCTAAAACTCATGTGAGAGGCGCCCTCCCTGTTCCCGGAGGAAAGGAGCAACCTTATCCCTGAAAACAAAGGGATGTTGAGAAGAAACCAAACCACAGTCCTCATTTTGCTACAATTATCTCCTACTCCCTAACCTATCATAGCTCCATGTGACTGCCCATTCTTCACCAAACCCCGCATAAAATATGCGGGTCTGTTTCTCGGGGTCTTTATTTCTTTAGGAAGGCTCTCTTTGTTAGAGCGGGCAGGTAGCTAGATATGAGCAGAGAAAGGGGGACACGAGCAAATGGCAGAAAACGATACATCTTGTGAACAATGGGGGTCCTTAGACAGGCCAAGAAAAACAGGATACCCTGGACTCATTAAAAAAACTACACCTTCTGGGCTGATCAGTGTCCTGGAGGCAGAAGTGTGGGACAGGACAGGAATCCCCACCATCTGAATGTAACCTTTCGATCATTATGACCTCATCCAACTTCCCAATCAAGAATAAATAAGGATGAAAATTCCCTTCTTCACACCTGGGAAGGTGGAACTGGGATGGAGATCAGGAAAGATGACCCCAAACCCCTCCCCACCAATGAATCCTGCCCATTCATTTTTGCAGTCATATAGCAAGCTTGCCAAGGACCCTCGGGGCAGCCACCCACCGGGTCTGCCCGCTCCTTCCTTGAGAGCATACTACCCATCCCTTAATAAGTCCTGCTTTGTTTTCTTAACCTCCACGTCTTGTCTCTGAATTCTTTCGGTAACAAGACAAGAACTTCTCTCCTGCAATACCTTGTCACATAAAATTTATATTAAATAAACTTGTATGCTTTTCTCCCGGTAATCTGAGAGCCATGAGATGATGAGTAAACTATTACAGAAGGAAAAGTCAAAATGGCATTGGAATTTAACCGGAAGTTGTCCGGAGTACACATAACATTTTGTTACTTGAGCCACTAAACTCTTTCCTGGGTGGGAATTAGCTGGCAGCCAAATACCTTCTGATATCCATTTTTTAGCCTCAATAAAAACATTTTCTTTTCCTTGGAGGATACTTAGGAAAAGTGATGAGGGGAAAAGAAGGTAAGTGAGCTAAAGAGTAAAAGTAATAAAAGTGTAGTTGTCAAAAAGAAAGTTAAACATAATATATTTGATACATTGCAAAGTATGAGGCAAAACAAGATAAAATAGTGAAACCAGTTCTGAAAACCAATTACAAGCACAGATCATTTATGACAGCACATTTCTATAGCCCACCTGCCGGTCATCTTTCAAAGAAGGAATCACGCATGGGAGACACCCACCACTGCATTTGGATAATGGATTCCAGCGTTAACCTGGAAATATAATGTTTGGATTCATTAAATAAAAGCAATGGAGTTCATTAAATTATAAAGCAAGTCCTCTAGTGACCAACAGCCACCAGACAAGTTCATTTACAAAGAAGCTCTTTTGAAGCATGTATGACTTAATGTAACTTCAAAATTAATGCAGACATGGGCTTGGGCAATCATCTTCAACCTAGATCAGTTAAAGCATAGAGGCAGGTTTGTTAAGTCAAAATTAACCTATGACAAAAATCTATCTTGGACCTATAAGGAAAACTGAATACATTGGGAAAAGGCACATGCCAAAAGTAAACACACTTCAAAGAGGAAAAAGAAAACATTAGGTGGAGAATAATAAAGTAGCCCAGATTGGTGTTTCTCGTGGAAACTGACTCTTTAATGCCATTCAAATTCTAGTTTTAAGTCTTGCATTTCAGCAGGAAAGCTTTTTCACTTGTACATCATAGCATACCACTTTTAGGAAGCCTGCAAGGGTTGTGTGATGATGTGGTCTTAGTGTAAAATCAATTTTAGGAGAAAGAAGTTTAAAAAAAAAATTGCCATTTAGTTTCACTGTCCG
This sequence comes from Vicugna pacos, assembly GCF_048564905.1. Lineage (NCBI taxonomy): Eukaryota > Metazoa > Chordata > Mammalia > Artiodactyla > Camelidae > Vicugna > Vicugna pacos. The sequence goes on from NC_133016.1 coordinate 36,080,584, forward strand.
AAGATTTCCATCTTGATTGTGTTAAGGGGACGATGAAAATATACTTTTAGACTTTAAGATAAATATTTTTAATCTTCAGCAACTTCTAAATGGCTGGTAATAAATAGCAAGATTATAGCAGTGGATTTCAGCCTATGATGGCTCACAGTAATGAACCCACATTGGGAGGTGTGGTGTGTGATGGAAAGAGATGGCTGAGTCACAGGGCCACAGGTGATGCAGTTAAAATCCACAACACTGAATATTAGGAAAAAAGACAGATTTTTAGAACATTCACTTTATGATTCAGCAGGAACACTTTAAATAGTAAGAATAAGTTTACCTTCAATCTCTGTCCTTTTAAAAGGATTTCATTGTTCCCCATTCTCATTTTTAAATTTGGTTGATACTAAAAGATTATATAGTCCTTTGAACAAAGAGAGCAGAAGCATCCCAGGGCATTCTGTACCCGAATACCAACCAGCCCAAATCATACAAGGTCACTCTGAAGGGGGAACAATAAAATGGCCACATTTAGGCTAACAGATGGCTTATTCTTATGCTTGCCCTTAAAATAGTCAACTGACCTGCCTGATCGGTTGCTACTCACAGTTCCAGGCTCACTGTTAAAACTAAAGCTATTGATCTTACTGTTTCTACTTCAGTCCAGTATCAGAAGCTATAATCATGCTTGGTCTATGAGTTGATCTCCAGGGAGAAGGTCACAGAACAGTAACCTTACAAAGTAGCCTAAATACCAAGAAGACCGCGCCTTGAGCGCTTATGAGATAAAGAGATCGAAAAGGCGACAACTGGCTTCCTTAGAGCTGGTCGCCTGGAGGCATCATGATGCCTCTCTAAGTCTCCTGATGAGAAAATGACTCTGTTGACTGTTACCAATGCTTTATTGTTTGAGCTATGGCTCTGTAACCACCCCACCCCATCCCCAAGGTGGGCTCACAGCTGTGAAGGCACCAGCCTGAGCTGAGTCCCCTTTGCCCGGCACAGTAGTAAAGCTGCCTCTTTCCTTCTAAGCTCCGGGACCTGATCTCTGAGTTATTTGGCTCATCAGGGACGGGGCTGATCTTTCAGCAACAACTCTTGAGTTTGCAAAACACATTTTTTTCATTTAAACCTATTTGTGCTCAATAAATTGAGGTATTAAAAATTGCACAATTAACTAGAAAATTTGAAAAATAAAAGACTATTCTATGCAGCGAAAAAGACGCCTCTCAGCTGGATATCCTAATTACCGATTTTTGACTATTTCTGAAAAGGGCAAACCGAACGCCAAAGAGTCCGATTCATTTAGCCAGCTCCCCCACATTCTGGAAACCAGCAGGAACTAACTGATCTGTTCAGAGTAAAGGTAAGGTCTAAGTGAGTCTGAATTTTTGAGTAGCTAGAGGCTGGAAAGTCTGATCAATCCATGGAATGATTGGATTACCATTGCAGTTTGTTTGACTAGAGAAGAAATGGGTTATTGTTTTGGTTAAAACTTTGAACCGATCACATTACTTTCTCTTCCATTTTGCATCTATGTGAATTAGTACTAAGTGATTAATTTCAAATGGAAATGCACTAGCAACACTTGGGAAAAATAACGCAGCGCCTCCCCCAGTGTACTTAGGAAATCAGGTGATCTTCCTGCCAGCTAACATATCATTTAGAATGAAAAAAAAAAACAACAAAAAAAACCAAGAAATATATGATTAAGTATATTCAAAAACTGAAAAAGCCTTGCATGTCTATTTAAATGTAAACACCAACAATTCAAGTTTTGCACATAATTTAGACCTTGACACTGACAGTACAAGTGTAATAAAATGACTGTCTGGCTTGAAAGATGGAGTAACTGCAAAAAAACCCCAGTATTTCGGAAGATGTAGGGGAAGTAAACTAGCTTCTTTCCATGTGCTGCCATATGAGGGTTAATAAAACAGAAACAACAGAGGCACTTTTAGAACATGATTCTGATGCAGTGCTCATAGACAACTCATTTTACTGAACAATTTAAGTGTGATGCCCAGAAGGCAGAGTAAAAATATCTATTTAAATGGTCAATCCTAAAGGCTAGGTACAAAAAGGAAACAAAGAGAAGAATTCAAAGATAGATGTTTAGGACTTTATTCTTCTATCTGCCAAACTGCTACAGGTGGCAGTCAATATTATTTAATTGTTTATTCTCCAATGTCTATAAGAATCTTAGTCACAGCACACCAAGAATAAACATGGTGTGAAAGGAGTCTTTGTGTGTGTAAACATATATATGTACATATGTACATGCATGTATGTGTGTGAACATCAGAATATACACACACACACACAAGTACATATGCATGTATATAGGTGGATGCATATACGGGTATATATACACACATGTACATATATATGCATATATAGGTATGTGAATTGTGAATAAAAAATACCGCCGATCGTATCAGTAAACAAAGAAGGCTGAAGCCATCAAGTCATCAGCGCCTGCCCCACCTCCTAGTGAGGACATGCCTGCAGCCCGGCCTCTGCAGCCACTCACAGTGGTGCACCCTGAGGGGACTCAGAATAAGAAAGGACAGGACGCTGGCCCTAGATGGCTAGGTGCTTGTCAAAGGAATGAATTCAATGGGCCCAAATGTTTGCTGCCTCCCATACATAGAAAAGCACTAAATTCTTTAACTGGAGATGCATGGTTTTCTTTAGGTAACAAGTGACATTTTAATGTTCCAACTACCTGGTCTTTGTTGTAAAACTTCTGTATATCCTGGCCCCTCCCCTACCTTTTTGGAGCAGCCCCTCAGAGCTATCTGAGAGGCTGTCATCCTGGACTTAAGTCCTCAGAAATGTCCACCGAATAAAACATAACTGTCAGCTTTTAGGCTGTGCATTTATTTCAGTTGAGAGAATATAGGAATAGATTCACAGGTACGTACATACACATGCATATATATGAGTGTGGGTAAATACAGGATTTTATATATAATCTAAAATGGAAGTGGTAACTTTTATGAACTGAGTATTCCTGTCCCCATCCAATTTCATTCATATGTTGAGACCTTAACCCCCAGTGTGATGCTCTGAGGAGCTGAGGCCTTTAGGTTGAGATGAGTCAACAGTGTGTGGCCCCCATGAGGGGATGAGTGCACGCAAGCTTCCAAGAAAGGCCCTCAAGAAGGCAGCTGTCTACAGTAAAAGCCAGGAGCGGGGGAAGGTTCTCACCTTGAACCCAGTCTGCCAGCACCTTGATCTTGGACTCTCCAGCCTCCAGAACTGTCAGAAATAAATGTCTGTTGTGTAAGCCACACAGTTTGTGGTGTTTTGTTACAGTAGCCCAGCTGAATAAGACTAGTAATTACACAACTTGAGTTTCTCCTCCACTTTGTTTTCTGTACAGAATGAAAGGATTTTTTTTTTAAAGACAATTGAAAGAATATAACTGAGATGCATTAGATCTGAACTCTAGGACTAGCATTTATCTATCCATGTGGTACATTATTATTTTTATATTTTTGTTTTACTTACCTGTAAATAAAAATTTGAAATACATAAACTTAAGTAACTTTTTGCGTTAAAGTGTTTGATTTAATGGGTACCATCGATAGAAAATCAATTAGTATTTGTAAAAAAATTCTTGGGTATAACAGAGTGTGTTGGCTTGAGCTTATAAAGAAAAGAGTTTCACAAATTTCACCAAATGTCATAAAATTAGTTACAGTTTGCTTCATGTTCTTCCTTTTATTCTGCCATGTAGAAGTACTTATATGTTTGGTTTTAAGGTAATAGGAGGTTGATAAATAGCACCTTTGTCTACTTTCTAAGTTTGGAACTGATGGAGCTACATTATGGATACAGCTGCTTAAAGAAAAGGCTTTGATCTATGACCAAAGTGGTCTTCTACTGTGTCCTGTTTACCCCAACACACTCACCCCCTTACCCTTCCTAAGTTATTCACTGGCATAATGCATTTGAGATTAGAAATGAGTTTGTAGACAGAATACATAGATCCTGGACTTTTGCCTCACGGAGGCTTGGGGAGCAAATGCAGCAACAGGAAATAACTACTCAGTTTCTGCAGAGTTTGATAAAGTAACCCTCGCACCCAAGAAGGGAACGTGTTGCAATGGATGTCACCAAACAATCCAAGAACTAACGTTTCCCCCCAGGGCTCAGGATGGATATAGGAGCGAGTGAGGGGTCCAGTAGTATTGCTCTAACTAAGGTGCTTCTTGACATGGAGAAGTGAGGAGTGGGGAAGACATATTCTGTGTCTTCTGCTCAGTAGACGGGATTCTGACTTCTTTTGAATTGAAGTCCAATTTCAATATGCTTAAGGATATCCTGAAAATGTTGTGTGTGTGTGTACATGGAGGATGCATTTTTCTGGGAGTCCAATGCTTTAATTATAGCCTCAGTGGAGTCAAATAGTGAAGACCTGCAGATGTGGGCTATTGCCTTCGACTCTTTATTCTGTTGTTCAGTAAAGCAAACGGTGGGAGTGAACTTTTCCCTCATGGAATCCAAATGAATAGATCAAATTTTTCAGATATTTTGACATGGGCTAGTAGTTGATTCCGTGTATATTTAATTATTTGTCTTAAAAATTTCCTTAGTGGATTCCAGGGATATGTCAATGCTGTAAAATGACATATCCCTTGACTTGCCCTTTCCCAAATTTGTTGTGTTGACTGAAATAAAATGCACAGTCTAAAAGCTGAGTTATGTTTTATTCAGTGGACATTTCTGAGGACTTAAGCCCGGGATGACAGCCTCTCAGATCGCTCTGAGGGACTGCTCTGAAGAGGTGGGAGTCAGCCAGAATATACAGGAATTTTTATAACAAAGACCAGGTAGTTGGAACATCAAAAGATTACTGTTAATTAAAGAAAACCAGACATATAAAGTTAAGGAATATAGTGCTTTTCTATGTGTGGGAAGGTGCAAAGGTCTGGGCTCACTGGAATCATTCCTTTGATGTGCACTTTAGTGATCCAGGGCCAGTGTCCTGTCCTTTTGCAGCCTGAGTCCCCTCAGGGGGCACCACTGGGGCTGCCTGCTTGTCTGCATCCTGAGTTTCCCCCCACTCACTGTCAACGGTGGTGGCAGCAGCTGATGGCTTGACGGCTGCCGCATCCTCTGTTTACTGATATGTCTGGCAAGATATTTCATTCACAGTTGTCTGTACCTGTATCTCACACACGGAGCGTGGAATACTAGGAAGTAAGTTAATTGGCCCAAACTATCCATCAACATTAATAGGAACTCAAGTCCTTAGTTAATTTTGCTCAAAACTCTTCATTAATTTCTTAAGTGGCTAAAGAATAACATGCTTCAAAGGGGGCATCGCAGGGGTTCTGAAAGTGGAACCGACGTTGAAGTGGGGCTAGTGGTCTCCATGTTGAAATAGCAGCCTTTATTGCTATTCTGTCTCCCTCCACCTGCACAGTGCACAGTGCACAGTGAGGCCACGCAAAACAAAACATCAGAGTTTGGAGCAGAGCGGGGTTTATTGATCAAGAGGCCATCAACCCAGAGGATGGGAGACTTAGGTTTCTCTCAGATCCATCTTGCTGACTGGCCGCCTGGCTGGGGCACAAGATTTTTAAAGGCACAAAGGATCAGTGGGAGGGGGGAGTTTGTGATTCCAGCTTCGGGATTAAGATCTCCCTTGCAGACCTCTGGGCACCAGCTTGTGAGTCCAGGTGTCACTGGCGATTGTGGTGGATCTGTGTGTCCCCTCAAAGCACACCAGTAAGTCAGGGTCTTGTGCTCTCTTAGCTCCTTTCTACGAGAGAACAAAAGCCATGACTGATGCGTTTTATTATTTACTTAAAGCCTATGTTACGGATGAAGAATTTCAATTCCCAATTGGCCCCGCTGTTACTTTCAAGGCCACCGTGTTTCCTTTGTTTCGGGTTTCCTCACTTCCCTAATTAATAACTGCTTCAGTCTGCTCTTTGCAACTCAGAGAAGGCCCAGAAGACTAAAGTCTTTTTCTATAAATAGGAGCTGGGGACGATGGGGAGGGTTTTGTTCCTGGGAAGGCCCCACTGTGTCCTCCTCAATTTCCGTATCACTCCTTCATCGCCCTGTAGAATGAGGGTGCATTGAGGACTTTTTGTGACATGAACAAAGATACGTTTCCTTTTCACATTCAAGTATGACATTATTTACATAATTGTAGATGTAACGATAGACATTTTGCCCATTCCTTCCTTCCTTCATTCAACAAACATGTATTAAGTCCCTACTAGGTATCAGATGCTGACTCGGTTCAGGCAGCTCAGCCATGGAGAAAGTTCCAGCTCAGTCAGGTCCTCCCTGTACGTGCACATACACATCTATGTTACACCTACAAGGTGTATATAATAAGACAAATATAAGGTATATTTTACATTAATAGTAAATGAATGCATTCACGTTTATGTTAAAGATAAATATTCTAAGTTAATAAGTCACTCATTTAAATTTAAATGTAATAATTATTTAAAGTTTTTTTCCTTAGGTATGAGACACATTTTAATACAACAGTAAACACTTAGTGAAGCAGAAATATTTTTTAGTCATTGTCAAGTTTTTTGCATAGTGAAAGATAAGAAAGCTGTGTGTAATTTCTGTGTAATATATTCAGATAAGATGCAACATCTAGCTGTCAGCAAAATTCTAATTTTCCCCAAATTCCCCAGTTGAACTGAGATACAGAGAGGTCAATGGACTAAGGTCAGATGATGAATCAGTGGTTGGTTATAAAATGGAGAAGAAGGCACCTTCCATTTGTAAATCCCCTACTGTAACCGCCTGATAACCCAAACATACTTGACAAGAATACAGCACCACCCTTGCTGATTTTCTACCTTCTGCAGCCAGATAATAGTAAGTAGCAATTAGTATGCCTGCGAAATCCTGCAAATAGGATGATCTTGTCTTTCTTCTGCAAAGCTCAACCAATATGACATTTCAGAAAGAAGCAATATCAATTTGATGAAATAAATGTTATATATATATATTTTTTTAAAGAAATACGATAGAAAGTTCACAATATATCACACTTTAGGCAGTTTGTGAAGAATACTGGGGCTACATAAAACCATATTGTATTCTGTGGATGGAAGAAGAAATATAAAAAAAAAATCTGGCTACATGAATAGAACATAAAACCAACAGCATTTTTCCTAATTAAAACAACCTGTGAAATCTTGTGGGCTCGGTAGTAACCATTTTATTTTATCTTATTTACTAAATCCTGATAACATCCACCTGTAGTGTTTTGTTACATACAATTTTAAAGTAGAGTCCAACAGACAGATGTTTTAGATGAGAGGAAAATGGTGTCAGATTTGGAACAGCTCGCCTTTTGAGTATGATGGGGACTAGAAATAATGGTCCACTCTTTGTGAGGTGTGTTTTCTCTGTACATATATAAAGAGAATTTAATTAGTTTTATAAACTGTGAATGGTTCTATGAATTCTATGACTGTTTCCAAATAATAGGACTATTCAGGATATGACAAGGGAAACGAAGGGAAGTAATTAACCTAGCCCAGGGGATGAATTAGGGACTCTGGAAGCTTCCTTCACGAGGTGTTGATGATCTGTATCATATTTCTTTTCTTATTTTTCTTTTCCCTTCTCCCATGCAGGAAGTCCCATCCTTCCATCCCGTAATTCCCACAGCCATTTAGTTTTCTTCTTTCTCTTCATTCTTTTCTTTTTCTTTTCTTTTCTGTCTGGTCTATTTTCTATGTATCCATTCTTTACCTCCATCTTCCTGAGCTTTGATGCAGGACAGGTAAGAATGTATGGAATTAAAGTATCTAGGTCCTAGTTATTATAGAGCATCCTGTGAATCCAGTTAAGTAATAACTCCACAATGCTCCTGGGTGTTACTGTGCCTTCAAGAATACTCACACACACACACACACACACACACACACACTCACATGGGATGGGATGCACCTAAGGAAGCAATTTACAACACTGTATTTTGAGTGGGTCTAAGGAATTTCCATCAGGGCCTCTGTGTGTCTAGGGGGGTGGCCATGGGTAAACACTGGGATGGTGTGGATACCACCTCAATCAGAAAATCCTTGAAGTCTACTAGTCATCTGGGTACATTTTTTTGCTTGAATAAAATGCCCTGAACATTGAAAACATTTTGAAAATTAATTCCCTAGGAGTGATATTTGTTTATTAACAGTGAAGTTCACATTGCATAAAGTATGTGTGAAGGAAATTAGCGGCACAAATTATAAAATTGCTTTTGTTATATTTTTAGATGTTTATTGGGCTCCCGTGTTCATGACACTGTGTTAAAATTGTAAGTGAGAGAGACAAAGATGATCAAAAAGAGACTGATTTCAAAGGTCAATGATCTTCTAAGAGAAATAAAACTTTAACCAGTGATGAGGAAGAGACTTTTGCACTAAAGAAAGGGTAGGTTTGGGACAGATGAAAAGGAAAAATGATAATCAAAGACACAGAGAGAGGAAATTTTGCAGCATACTCAGGAAACCTTATAAAGGAATTCAGCTTGCCTGAGAGAGGCGCTCCAGTAGTTTGGTGAATACTGATCCTGCAAAACTGGCCTCTGTACTCTGAAAACCGAATTAGGACTCAGAGGCAGAGTTTTGGGAAAATCAGAAAAGAACAGCTTTATTGCTTTGCCAGGAAAAGGGGAGTCGCAGCAGGCTAATGCCTTAGAGACTGAGAAGCCCTCTTGGACTGGGGTCCTGAGGTTTTATCGAAAATCTGGATGGAACGGAAAGGTGATAAGAATCAGGGCATTTTACAGGGTGCTACATCCCTCTTAGCCTTGGTGAATCTTCCCTCCTTCTTGGAGGAACTCCAGAGGGTCTGTCCATTCTTCTGAGATTATCAGCCCATTACCTCCTTCCTGGGGTGTGGCCTCTGGGGTAAAGCTATTCTCAGTAAAGACTGTCTAGGCAGAGGAGAGCGTAATGGCCGTGAAGCCAGTTTGATATTTTGTTTCCTACTCCTTCAATATCAGCACAGAAGGAAGACCTAAATGCCGTCAGCAGATCCTCCTCTAACTCCAGGTTACCCAGACCCTAAATAGTTTATGATTCACAACCAGGACCTTGTTTCTTCCTCCTTAGTGGACGACGTGAGGCGTCATTTCAGTTTGTTTGTTTCACACAGTCTGGGGTGTTTGTTGACTGCACTGTGCATTCTGCATCACGCCAAGAAAAACGCACTGTGAAGATGTTGCCAGTGGATGTAACCGGTGTTCCAGGTTCTTGTCTCGTCCTAGAAAGAATTCAGAGACAAGACGTAGTGGTTCAAACAGTGAAGTGAAAATTTATTAAAGGTTGGAGAGCACACTCTCAAGGGGAGGTGGGCAGGCTCAGGAGAGCGGCTGCCCCAAGTTTCTTTGGCAAGTTGGTTACAGAGGGTGTAAAAATGAATGGGCGGAATATTCACTCGGGAGGGAAGGGTCTGAGGTCGTATTCCCTGATTTTCATCCCAAGTCCACCTTCCTAAAGGGAGGAGGGATTTTTGTTCTTATTTAGTCTGGATCAGAAGTGTCATGGAATCAGTGCATGATGGGTAGTTCTTATCTGCAAGGCTAATTTTATTGAAATGAGGGCATAGTGAGCAAAAGTTTACATTCAGACACTAGAGATCCCTGCCTTTTCCCACTTCTCCTTGCCGACCTCTGGGCCACTTATCATCCCCAGATTTGTGACCACTTATCAGCCCAGAGGTTCCTGCTTTTCTTTCTCTGCCCAGGGACCCCTGGTGCTTCCATGATGTGGGGTTTCCTGCATTTGGCCCGTGTCTCTCCTTTCTCTGCTCATATCCAGCTATCTGCCTGCTCTAACAATTTCATCTGCTGCTGAAACTGTGAACAACAAAGCATCATTGTAAGTTATTTCATACAAAACTGTTCACGTTGGGTGGAGGGAGTATTAAATATTTGACAAGAGTTTTGATTTATATGTGTAATTTTTTTAGACGAAAGTATAAGTTTTCTTACAGCACATATATTTTGGGAATGTGCAACTGAGGTATACAATGTTCTGTTGTAAAGAGCGGAGCAAATTCATAAAAAAGGCTGAAGAGCTGAATAAGGTGGCTTCTTATTTTAAGCTTGTAACTCCGAAATATAATATAACACGAATCACAGTGCTATAGACGATTCTCAATCATACAGTTATATTTAATAATACTATCTCTTGTACTATAGCTTGGATGTTAAGCTGAGATCCTTATAATACTTAATCTTAATTTTGTATTTTCTCCATAAGGCAATAAGCCATCTTAAGTAAACCGAAGAAGGAAATATTCCACTGGGTATTTTCAAGTGTCAGCTTAAAACTGGCAATTGAATGGAAGCAAAGTCACAAGAAAAGGAAATCAATATTTCAATATTCAGTATTTCAATAAATCAATCAATGTATACAGTGTGAAAAGAAGACATGGGTAATGCCTTCAAATCAAAAGCTTTCCTTGCAATGAATGATACGGGTGTTTGTAAATTCTGAAAATTTCTTTCTATTCATAATAAACTAGAGGCTGTTGATCTTAAAAATGTTTTCTAAAGGTGTAGTGGGTGGGAGGCACAGTTGGAAATAAAGGAGGTAAGATCATAGAAGATCTTAAGGACCAGACTTGGAGGGGCTGGGATTACACAGTACAGGAGGTGAACTGGTTTCAGTGTCTGCAATGACCTCTTTTCTTGTGCCTTCCTGAACTACAGAGGCTGCAAAGCTAAATGTCATTTTCTGTGCTGCCCTGTGGCTAGGATTCTGATTGAAAATTAGGTTCTATCAAACTGATGCACTTGTGTGAAATTTGGAACTATGGTCTTTTTCTGCAATAATGTCCAACTTTCCAGTCTCTGCCTTCACGGATGCCAAGCAGGGGACAAAGTGTGTGTTCCGGGGGTGTCTCCACCACCCTGGTTGGCAGGCACCTCTGGGAAGCCAGTGTGCCAGTGTTGTCCTGGAGGTCATTTCTCAGGGCCCTGCCTCTGACACGTGCCACCACTTTGTTACTTTTGTTAAATTAACTTAAGATAAACAGGGGGGAGGGCATAGCTCAGTGGTAGAATGCATGCCTAGCATGACCAAGGTCCATGGTTCAATCCCCAGTACCTCCATTAAAATAAATAAACTTAATTAGCACCCCTACACCCTAGAAACCCCAATTCTCAGGAAATAAAAATAAATATAATATATAAAAATAATAAATATAAAAATAAAAATATATAAAATAAAAATAATAAATATAAAAATAAAAATAAATAAAAATCTGAGTGATAAAATAAAGTCTAACCTAAAAAGAAAAAAAATAGATAAGCAGAAAGGTTTCTGTGTCTTGCAACTGGATCCTACCAGAAACATTGAACTTTCTAGAACCTGAATTTTTGAAGTCTTTGGAATAAATTATATCATATCACATGGTAGACTGAACTTCACTTAAGCCAATTAAGACTAAATGACATTTCCTACGGGATGTCACAAGGCAATGTGTTCTCTAGAAGTAGATCCTTGATTCCAGGTTTGGCACCTTAGGGCACCGTCTTCCAAAGCATTAATCCATAATGTAAAGAGGACAGCAGGTAAGCCCTCCTGACCACAGGAACAGAGTGGTTGGGAAAGTAGCTTGATTTCTCCATTCTCACTGAGAAAATGATGTCATTTCTTTTTGCAGGTGGGGGTAGAAAGAAAATATAGGGCAAATCTGTGCTTGTAAACCATTCTGGTTTTCAATTGCCTTGTCTGGCTGAGAAATCAGTAGAGTAATGGGGAGAAACAATGACGAATGGGTTGGAATGACTTTTTTAACTGCTTTGAACCATTGAGAATGTCACTATGTCTGAAAGAGACGATCAGTTGTGGATTATGCATTTTAACTATTACTAGTTCTTAAGGAGAAAATGGTAATAAAGAAAGAAATTAGTGAGATCTCCAATCTATCAACTTGTGTAACTTAGCCTCTAGATCAGGTGGAAAAAAGATGCTGAATATATTCTGTGGCAACTATATCAAAAGAGCATGTTATTGATACCAATGAATTCATGAACAGAGAGATGGAGGGAGCCAGCAGCCATCTTGAGGGGACTCACTCTGATTTTCCCCAACCAGCCATTCTGTGTAAGTGGAATCAGTCAGTGGCCATGGAGCCGCCTGGACACCATGGCCAAGGCCAGCACGTAAACTCGCTCTCCTGGTTTTGATCTGGAGCAGAGGACGCTCCACTGGAGCCTCGTCTTTATGGGTTGGAAGCCTCCTCCTGTCACTAGCCCGCACCTACAGGGCTCATAAGACCTAGAACATTCACCTAGTGCCTTAGTTCTCATCTGGATGAAAAAGAAATCCCCATTTCACCATGCAAGGCTTGCAGGGGTGTGGAATTATAACACTGTGTTTTCAGAAAGGGCCCAGAGCCCAGGAGACTAAGACTCATTACGTTTCCATGTTCCTATTAAAAAGTTGTCATCTCTAGGCCAGAAAATGGAAACCTTCGAATTTCAGGATAAATACTTTATAAGAACTAAAATTACTTCAGCTGAAGAAGAAGGAAGTTATACATTAATTATAAGGGTTTTCACCATTAAAAGTACCCTGTCAAGATGAAACTAGTTGGATGAGAAAAAAAATATCATAAACTCCACAAAAGAGTAAGAAATTCACCATTTGGTTGAAGGACATTCCTAATCAAGTATTTAGACAATACATGAATATGCATCATTATCTTTATATTCAAATACATATATTAATCTATTTGCTAACACATATCCTTTGGAACAAAAGTACACAATCATTAAAGTGACTGTATTTTACCCTGTGCATCTATGTGTGTGTGTGTGTTTCCATTTCAGACTTGCTTCTAGGACTCAGAAATTAACTGCCAATTTTAGTTAGAAGGAAAAAAATCCACGTATTCCTCTGTATTAAAAACAAAACTACCAGTATGAGTAGTTTTCCTTGTGCAATTCACTTTTAAAATAAGTATCTAGAGGAATTAGCCACCATGAGTTTGAATTCATTTATTTCCAATTTGTCCATTTCTAAAATACAAACTTTAATATGGCTACTTTTAAATTATTTGAAATTGTTTGTCTCAAATAGTGAAAAGTGTTTTCTTACAGTTATTAGAACATTCTTTTAATAAGCAAGGGAATAATTGAGTCAAACTACTCATAGCTATGCCTAGAGAAAACCAACAAATATTAATGTCAGCATACTTCCATTATTTCTACTCTGCAATAATGTTTACAACAGATTTTTAAAAAAGCTATTTTTAATTACACAACTAATGTGCCTTCATTATAAAAATTCAAACAAGAAAAAATAAAAGTCTTTCTGGATGCAGTGGTAAAGAGTCTATATTTTATGATTAATTTTGTTGTCTCTTGAGGTCTCTGTCTTGTACCATTTATCAAGTTTGAGAATTTCCTTAGTCAATCCTTAGTGAATTTTTTTTAAAAATATAAGTTCAATTTTTTGTCTTTTTGAAGTATTTTTCTCTTCTTATTGGTAAGGTTTGTTAATTACGTTCACCATTTTTTTTTGTTGTTGTTCAACAATTGTTGCTTTTCTAGGATAAAACCCAAACAGGTCAAGCTGTACCCTTCCTCCAATAGACATGGGACAGCTTGGTCATATATGCTGATATTTTATCACATTTCAGTTAGAACATTCTGTGCTCCCAAGTGAGATTAGTTCTATATTCAAATATATTCTGTGTTCTCCCCGAGTCCTCTTACCGTGGATACTGTTTTCCTTCTTGAATTCTGTATTTTAATTCACCTTTGATTTCTTGTACTTTGCCATCAATAATTTTTAAAACAATTTATAAGGGTTTTAATTACCAGGTAGAGATATATATTTGTTGCCTTTATCAAATTCTGAAATTCAAAAACAGAAAATTAGTTTACTTTTGCCATTTTACTATTTTCACTACTTTTTAAATTTTTAGTACTATTTTATTTTTCTCTCTACTATTTTTGTAGGAGGTCACTCACTGATTTGTTCCATGGTTTCTATTTTCATTGATTTTTCTTATGTACAAAAAAATATGTCACGTCTTTGACATATAAAGACCTGCACACATTTAAAGTGTATGACTCGGCGATTTTGGGAATAAGTAGACACTTGTGAAATCATCACCCCTGGATATTGCCTAAAAGTTTTTAAGAGGTCAGGTCTTGTGTTAAGTCTTCTTACAACACGTCTCAGTCTGTTTGGGCTGCTATAACAAAATGCCGGCGACTGGGTCAACAACAGAAATTTTCTTCTCACTGTTCTGGAGGCTGAAAGCTCAAGGTCAGGGTGACAGCGTGGTCCACTTCCAGTGAGGTCCTCTTCCTGCTGGCAGATGGTTACCTTCTTCCTCACAGGGTGGGAAGGCTCAGGGAGTTCTGGGGGTGGGGGTCCTTCATAAAGACATAGCTCCCATTCCTAAGGGCTCCACTCTCATGACCTAATCACCTCCCCAGAGCTCCGCTCCCTGACACCATCACCTTGGGGCGTAGAATTCCAACACATGAATTTCGGAGGAGACATCAATGTTCAGCCCATAACACCACAAAGAATAATTATACTGAGAAAGAGGAAGGGAGGAGGCTCTGGGCTATGTCTAGGCTGGCTTCTCCATCAGTCTTTTGTACGTTACACTGCTTTCTCAAACCATTTTGGTTCGTGTGGCTTCCTGGCACAGTTTCCAGACCATTCCTTGACATCTTGTTCATGCTTCATGAGAAACAATTCATCCACCTAATTGATTCAATTATGATGAAGTCTCAGTGATCCTCTTCAACTTTTCTCCAGTCTTGTTTATCTTCCTATCCAAGCCAGGGATTGAGGATGGGGTATTGTATTCTCACTACCTTTTGTTAACCTGACAGCAAAAATAGTAGACATAGGGAACTGTATTCAATATCTTGTAGTAACTCGTGGTGAAAAAGAATATGAAAATAAATATATATATATATATATATATTCATGTATGACTGAAGCATTATGCTGTACACCAGAAATTGATGCAACATTGTAAACTGACTATATACTTCAATAAATATATATATATATATGCTAAGAAATAGTGGACAGAAATCTCAGAAGAAACTTTTAGATTCTTTGTTGGAGAATCTGCTATTTTAGAATTTTTAAAAAGTCACTCCACTTTCTTATTTAGGTAATCTAATTTGGGGGGACTCCCCTCAAAGTTCACGTTGCCTTCCCCATTGAGAGGTAGCTCTGAAATACGGTCAGGTTTTGGCTTGTAGGGTTTTTAATAGATGCTATGGTAGCATCTCCTGCGACGCTAAGGTAGTAGAGGTCAGCGTATTTGTTTTTAATCCCTCATCCTTCATTCCTTAGCTGCATGATTTGGGGGCAATTGTATTTATCTTCTCCTAATTCAGTTTCTTCATCTGTAAAATTGGAATGATAATAGTAGTTGCTCATTGTTCATGAGGAAATTGTATCAGTATAGTAAACACTTAGTGAGAGTTAGCTATTTTATTAGTAAAAAAATAATTAAAATTCTGTTGAAAGCCTCTCCACAATCAATACGGAAGGAAAGCAAATTGACTTATAAGTGAGTAAACTCATCATAAGTAGCCTGCAAGAGAATGCAAAATCAGAATGAAATTGCACACCTTTGATACAAGAAGCCAGAAGAAAGACCAGTAAGACTTATCTCCTTGACAGTCAAATGGTTACTTCAGCAGGTAGACTCCTAAATAATTCTGGAGGTATGTTATTACATTTCCAAGAATGATGAGATCCATAACTTTGGAAATATCTCTGTGCTATAAAACTGGAGCCTGGGTTTATACAGGTTTGGAGAGATTAATTTATATTCCAGAAGGTTAAAGCTAAGACTCGAGATCATTATGTTCTCAAGGAGATCCCTGAAATCACCAGTAATATTATTACTCAATTCTGCATTTGTTTCTTTCCAAATAGTGTTTGCGTGATAAAGTGGGATTATTCTCTACCCTTATATTGCTTCTGGGAGACAGAGGTAGGATTTGAAGTCAGGTTAAACCATGTCAGAGTTTACGTATGAGATTATTCTCCATTCCTTATCTGTTGTTGATAAATCATTTATTCATTATTAGAATGATTGCTTTTTGTGTTCGGTATTGGGGAAGGGAAGCTCTGTGATCCATCTTTGCCTTATCCTTTCACCTAGAAATATAAAGTGTATTTTTTTTCTATTTTTATATGCCCTCTATGTATTTATCTTAACTTTTCTTTCATTATAAAAAATGTAAAAAGTAATAGACAGAAACCTTAGGTAAAATAATCAGACAACCAGAAAGGGGAGTGCTCATGCCCTACCATGAGAGCAGAGCCAAACAGCAAGAAGGACTTCCTCTGCCTGCCTGGCAGGACCTCAGCCAGTGAGAGGCTGTCACAGCTCAGCCAATGAAAAGTCACTGCACTTCAGATTCTCCCTTCCTCCAGTGGACTCTTGGTTTACTACAGCCCTCATACCTTCCTGTTTTCCTTTACGAAAGAGTTCTCCTTTCCTTGTATAGAGGACTTGCAGGTGCCTTACCATGGTTGCAGACTCCAAATTGCAATTCTTTGCTGATCCCACATCAATCCATTTTTACTGGAGAAATAACTGGCCATCTATTCATTTTAGGTCAACAGACTTTATATCCATAATCCACGCCCCATAAAAAAGTCATCCTTAGATTCGTATTTTAAAGATTTTCAAGGGCTAAATGATCTGTTCATGAGAAGTCAAATAAAGACTTAAGTCTAAGTGCTGACCCTTACAGGGAAACAATTGTTTTAAAGAAAATTGCTGCTGAAAATACTTCATGGTCCTCCCCTGTCTTCATGGCTGTGTGTGAACATCCAAGTGTCAGTAAAAATCACCAGGGCTGGTACATCTCTGTTGAAGGCCTTGAGATGATCAGCCCATCTTAACGCAGAGGGTAACTGAGTGTCTACTGTTCTGTATTCAACCACACACAACTTCTTGCACAAACCCATTTCTCACAGCGGTGTCATCACTCGTGGAGTCTAGGAAGGATGAAAGTCTCCAAATTAACAGTGCTTCACTTCAAACTTCCAGCCTACTCTTTTTATAGCTTCCCTCCAGAAGCTTCTCTCCCTTTCTGTAATCTCACCACCAGAACGAATCACTTGCTCCTTGTTAAGCTGTTATCTTCGTGAAGCGAAGGTGACAATGAAACACTGTGCTGTAAGACCTTCTTGGCAGCTCTCCCGCGATGCCTGCTGGCCTGTTTTGATCCCCTTCCATATGTCCACAATTTAAGTGGCAATACAACTCTCTCTGAATTGTATCATACAGCACTGCAGGGCACAATCCTGTGTTACCTGCTTTTGGAAAAGCAGTCTTTTCAGCCTATTTCAATGCTCACATTAAAGAACTGGCTGCCTGTGACTTGTTGATTTCAGGCTTGTAAGGACAGGATCAAGACGCCAGCAGGGAGGCAACCGTGAGAGCCTCATTCTGCATGTACAACAGCCTCTTCGTTCTCCTTTAAGAAATTTGAAGCCATTGGTTTTATTATTGACTCAGATAGCGCCTCCCCCCCCGCCCCCGTCAACCATTCTGACACTCATTCTAATGAAATGCTGAAGTTCAATATCTTGTAGAAAAGTAATTTCTAAGGTGTATTAACAAACATTTATAAATTTCTGGGGAGTTTAAAGAGTT
This sequence comes from Vicugna pacos, assembly GCF_048564905.1. Classification (NCBI taxonomy): domain Eukaryota; kingdom Metazoa; phylum Chordata; class Mammalia; order Artiodactyla; family Camelidae; genus Vicugna; species Vicugna pacos. The sequence continues at coordinate 36,098,233 of NC_133016.1, forward strand.
AATCTATCAGTGGCTTTCAATCTAGAAAATTTTCTGTTTAATGACTCTCAAAGGAAAAGAATAACCAATTTTTGTCTTTTGATTAAAGACTGTGAGCATTGATTTTCTCATAGGAAGAATTTCATTTTCTTTAAATGAAATTAGTGTTCATGAATAGTGTTTTTTTAATTGTTGTTGTTGTTATTTTGCTTAATCTGTCTATTGTGTTTATTTTGTTTTTATCTGAAGTTCTCTAGAATTACTTTTCGTCAATTTAGTAATTCTTTTGTGATGAAACAGTTTTTCCTGTGAGTGTATTTATAAACAAGGAACAAAGATTCATTGCTATTGTTAAGAATTGATTTTTCTGTTCATTAAAAACAATTTACTTGAAAGCAAGTCTATTCTTAGTCACTACTAGGTTAATAAACAAAAATTTTGACATTCAAATCTAGTAAATTGAAAGATTTGTTAACCTAACCTTTAAATCAGTAATTTTATAGTCTCTTTCCCTGTTTACACTTTAAATATGTCTAGTGTACTAATGAGTAAAGAAAGAAATTATTCAACTAATGATTATAAAGTTTTCTATGACTGCAATAGAAATTTATTTTAAATTTAGTCACAAAGATATTTTATTTTTATTTTTATTGTTATCCCTTTTTTCCTGATTGATATGTAACTCCATTGGAAAAGGGGCTTTAACTTTAAACTTCATAATAATGGTTATGCAGCTTAAGATCTTTTTTTAGCATTAAAAAAACTGAAGTATAGTTGGTTTACAATTTTTTTTAGTTTCAGATGTACAACATCATGAGTCGATATTTTTATAGATTATACTTCATTTAAAGTTATTACAAAATAATGACTATATTTCCCTGTACTGTACAATATGTTCTTATTGCTTATTTTTTGTATATATCGTAGCTTGTGTCTATTAATTCTGTACTCCTACCTTACCCCCCCCACCCTGGTAACCACTAGTTTGTTCGCTATATCTATGAGTCTGTTTATGTTTTGTTATATACATTGCTTTGTTTTATTTTTTAGATTCCACATACAACTGATAACACAGAGTATTGATCTATCTCTGTCTGACTCATTTCACTAAGCATAATAATGTCTAGACCCATCCACATGTTGCAAATGGCAGAATTTCATCCTTTTTTATGACCAAGTAATATTTCATTGTAGATACACAGATAGATAATAGATAGATAGATAGATAGATAGATAGATAGATAGATAGAACACATCTTCCTTATTCATTCCTCTGTTGATGGACATTTAGGTTGCTTATATATCTTGACTATTGTAAATAATGCTGCTATGAACATTGGCATAGCTGTATCTTTTTACATTAGTGTTTTCATTTTCTTTGGATATATATCCAGCAGTGGAGTTGCTGGATCATATGGTAGTCTTATTTTTAATTTTTTGAGGAACCTCCATACTGTTTTCCATAGTGGCTGCACCAATTTACAATCACATCAGCAATGTACAAGGGGTCCCTTTCTCCACACCCTCACTAACAATTGTTAGTTGTACACTTTTTGATGATAGGCATTTGGACAGGTGTGAGGTATCTCATTATGGTTTTGATTTGCATTTCCCTGATGATTAGCAATGTTGAGCTGTTATTTGTGTGCTGCTTTTTCTTTGGAAAAAATGTCCATTCTTGTCTTCTGCCCATTTTTAAATTGAACTGTTTGTTTTTTTGGAGTTGAGTTGTGTGAACTGTTAATATATTTGTGATATTAACCCCTATTGGTCATATTATTTGCAAATATGTTCTCCATTTGGAAGGTTGTCTTTTCGTTTTGTTGATGGGTTCCTTTGCTGTGCAAAAGCTTTTAATTTTAATTAGGCTAATTTTAATTTTAATTACATCCCATTGTTTTGCTTTTGCATTTTTTTTTGCCTTAGGAGACAAATTCAAAAAAAAATATTGCTGTGATTTATATGGAAGAGTCTTCTGCTTATATTTTCCTCTAGGATTTTCATGGTTTCAGGACTTACATTTAGGTTGTGAATTCATTTTGAGTTTATTTTTCTGTTTGGTGTGAGGGGATTTCTAATCTCATTCTTCTACACCTTGCTGCCCAGTTTTCCCAGCACCACTTTTTCAAGAGACTGTCTTTTCTCTATTGTATATTCTTGCATCTTTTGTCATAGATTAATTGACTGCAAGTGTGTGGGTTAGTTTATGGGCTCTCTATCCTGTTCCATGGATCTCTGTCTTTTTATGCCAGTGCCATACTGTTTTGATTACTGTAGCTTTGTAATACAGTCTAAAGACAGGCACTGTGATATTTCCAGCTTTGTTCTTTTGTCTCAAGATTGTCTTGGCAATTCAGGGTCTTTTTTGTTTTTTCACTTTTGTTTGTTTTTTGCTTTTGTTCTTCTCTTAGCTTGAAATTTTTTTTTTTTGGCCTAAATCTTACAAATTACTTACCAATTCCTCTGATCTTTCCGAATCTCCATGGCATGTGGCAACAGCTCTGAGTTGTGGTTGGAAGAAGTCATATGCTCTGTTCTGAGTTCAAGGTCCCCTCGTTGTTCGGCGGCCTGTGCTAGAGGAGGAGGAGTGGAGGGAGGCCAAATTGAGGGCAGTGCTCATGTGTTTGGAGCAAGAAGTCAGATGACAAAGACAGTGGCACAGAGCCACAATAAAACCAAGCCAACACCGTGGAATGGCAAGTAGGGAATGAGAGAGAATTTTGGAGAGCTTCAAGGACAGGATGGGGTCTGTGAAGGTGAATGTGGTGTTGCAGGCCCGTTGCAGGCTTGTCAGGAGATTTCACTTGGTCTTAGATTGCCCCTGGCTCTCCATGGTCTTCAGTAGAAGTTGAAGGTTAATATTGGTGGAAGGCTTGTGTTACAGAGAGTTTATCTTGTTGGTTCTCAATTCCCTGCAGGTCAGAGTCTCTGAGAAGCTTTTTAAAATTTTCAATTTGAACTGTCTTATTGAATGTTACTTTCTTAAACTTTTCTGTCTCACATAGGTTTTCATTACATTTTTTTAAAGTGATTTTTAAAAAACTTTTCTTATTGAAATAATTTTAGATCTCTGGAGCAATTGCAAAGATTTGACAGAAGGCTGCTGTACACCCTGTACCCAGCTTCCCCCAATGTCAAAATCCTACATAACTGTGGTAATTTTTTTTTAACAAATATTAGTATTGGTGTAATAATACTAACAAAACTACAGGCCTTTTTCAGATCTCACCAGTCTTTCTGCCAGTGTCCTTTTCTTGCTCCAGAATCTGATCCAGGGTCTTACATTGCCTTCAGTGGTCACGTGTCCTCAGTCTCCTCAAGTCTGTGAAACTCTTTCATCTTCCTTTGCTTTTCATACTTTTAAAGTATACTGGTCAATCATTTTGTAGAATGTCCCTCAAAGTGGGTTTGTCTGATGTCTTCTTATGATCTGATTGAGGTCATGAATTTTTGACATGAACATCACAGAAACGTTACACTGTTCTCAATGTATTTTTTCAGGGACCCAGGGTGGTGATGTGTCTTTACACTGCCCAGTTGGTTAAGAAAATGTCTGCCGGGTTTCTCCACTGTAGAGCACTAGTTTTCCCATTGTAATTAGTAAACATCTTAGGGGAAATACGCTGAGACTGTGCAAATATCTTTCTTCTCTTCAAATTTCCACTCACTGATTTTAAGATTCAAAAATTAATATTGTGGTTTTCTAACGGTGCTTTCTTGTTGACCTCAGTCATTTTAAATTTAACAAGTGGAATTCTTTTATAGCATGAACTGCCCCTTTCCCTGATATATTTATTTATTCAAAATTTACATCATTATGGACTTATTTTATGAATTATAATCAATACGATTGTTACTTATTTTGTTGTTGGAATTATCCAAGCTTTAGCTAAGAGGAGCTCTTCTGGGATGCCTTCTGTGTCTTTTCTATGTGCTACCATCTTTCTCCGTGCACATCCTCGTGTTCTGACACCACACAATGTTCCAAGTTCACCTCGGATTTTCCCTCATCCAGTCCTGGAATCAAGCGCTTCATAAGGTTTCTTTTTATTACAGAATAGTATTTAGAAGGCAGCATCTGGGTTCCTTTTACTGAAGAAGAGTATTTGGAAACCAAGGTCTGGATGTTAGATGTGCAACTGGGGTATTATTGCTTGTAATCCCTTCTCAGCGAAAAGAACTCAGAAATATATGTACATTCACTAATTCATGCATAGACCACACAGCTATGTAGCTATGTAATGCATGCATGTATATGTATTTATCTTATCTATCTATCTTTGATCTATCATGTTTGGATCATTTACATTTTAGTGATTTTTGATATATTTGAATATATTATTTGATAGTTGCATTATGTATGTCCTCTCTGCTTTTTTGTTCTTTCCCTTGGTTGGTATTGTTTAGATTTAACTGAGCACTTTTTAATAATTCAGACTTATGTTCATTCAACTTAATAGTTACATACCACATTTGGTATACACCAAGATTTACAATATGCATCTCTAGTTAATCAGAATCCACTTTCAGATACTATTATATTTCTTCACATGCTGTGTAAAGACATTACACAATTATATTCCCTGCCCATCTTGCCATACATTTTTACATATGCTGTCAACACAGGATATACATTGCTGCCATTTTTGCCTTGGACAGGCAGCATTTTAAGAACAATTACAAACAAAAGCAATCATTCTCGTTTGCCCTCGTTTATTACATTTCCAACCCTCCTCATTTCCTCGTGTTGATTAGGTTTCTGGATGATGTCTGAATTTTGCCTGAAGAAATACACTTCACATTTGTTAAAGTATGTGTCTGCTGGAGATGAATTCTCTATTTTTGTCTGTTTGACAAATTCTTTATTTCTCTTGTAGTTTTGAGGAAAACTGTTTTTGCTAGGTATAGAATCCTGCTTTGACAGATGCTTTTCTCTCAATATTTTAAAGATTTCAATTCTTTTTCTTCTGTTGTATATGAGTTCTGATAAGAACTGCACTCTACTGCTTCTCTCCCTTCCTCTGACTGCAATGTGCCTTTTCCCTCTGGGCAAATTAAGGATTTTATCTTCATCTTTTTTCCCAATAGTTTAAGTATGATATATCTAGGGGTGTGTGTGTGTGCGTGTGTGCGTGTGTGTGTGTATTTGTACTTATCCTGTTCAGTGTTAGATCTTTGAATTGTTTGTTGTCATTATTTTAGGAAAATCCTCAAGTCAGTATTCCTTCAAATATTTCTTTTGTCACATTTTGCTCTCTTTGTCTTATCTCCTGAGGTTTCAGTAATTTATCTAGCCCATAGAGGTGGAATGCTCTGTTCTTTTTTTTGTCACTCTCTTTTTTTTTCTTTGTGTTTCAGTTTAGACAATTCTTACTGAGCTAACTACTGATAATATCCTCAGGTGCATTATCTGTTTGTAAGAATGCCAAAGACATTATTTGTTTCTTTTGCTGTGGTTTTTTTTTTTAACCTCTGTCATTTCTGTTTGATTTTCTCTTTTTTTTGTTTTCAGCACTAATTATCTTTTTTATTTCTTTTTTTCAGTTGAAGTGTAGTCAGTTACAATGTGCTAATTTCTGGTGTACTGCACAATGTCCCAGTCATACACACACATATATTTGCTTTCATATTCTTTTCTATTAAAGGTTATTACAAGATACTGAATACAGTTCCCTGTGCAATGCAGAAGAAACTTGTCTTTATCCATTTTTATATATAGTAGCTAATATATTTTACATCCTTCTGTTAAAGTTACCTCTCTCTTCTGGCATGTTCTATACTTTTTCCATTAGAAATTCTAATGTAACAAGTTCAAACGTTACATATAACAAGTTCTCAACTATTTTCCACTTTTGTGTCACATCTGAGTATGTGTCCATTGATTGTCTTGGCCTCGGGGTCTGATTTTTCTCTCCCTTTGGTGCGCCTTTTCTTCCAAGACGTGCACATCATACAGGACCACAGAGACTCAGATCAGCAGTTTCACGACTAGAAATGGACATGCCTTTCTGTCTTCTAGGTTTGGGAGTTTGTATCAATCAGGTCAGGATTTGGTTCGGGTTGAGTTTTTTCCGTTGCCATGGTTACCCGCGGTGCACACTGGGTTTACTGTGAGGGCTGTTTGTTTGCCAGGGGGTTTTTCTCAGTGTCAGATCCACCCACAGTCTCAGATCTTCCTTTGTTGCAGCTCAGAGAGTCTCCGTCTCTTGCAGCTCCCCCACGAACGCGTAGCTATTATTTCACTCCAGATTGTTTGCTTGACAGTGACAGGGAGCTGTGCTCTGATGTTCTGATTGAGCCTCAAGCCTTAGACTCCTGGGCCTTCACAAGTCCTCCGGCTGCCTCTAGGGTTGGATAAATCCACAGTTACCTTTGATATGAGGCAAACTTCATGCTCACGTCCATGCTCCCTCCTCTCCGGTTCTCTTCTTAAATCTAATAATTACTGTTAAGTCACTTCCACCCTTTGAATCTTTTGAATGAACCAGCTCGAAGTTTGCCCTCCTTTCTACATTTATGTTTCCAACTGACAACCCATCTCGTAACATTTTGGGGGACTGCAGTGGGAAGTTAGTGTTTTTTTAAATTACAGAAGCAATAAAAACTCACTAAAAAGGCAACTTGGGAAATACAGAAAAACTATAACAAAGCCAAACAAATGACTTATTCTGCTGCCATTTAGAGGAAATGTTGTTTAAAATTTGTGACATTTACTCTCAGTCTTTTCTCCAAGCAGAATTTATTTGATATCTTGCCAATTAAATTATTCAAACTGTTTTATTCTGTTTAATATTACAATGTCAATTCTTGCCATGTGTGCAAAGACTGATATCCCTCTGCTGTCTCCTCCCCTCCAAAACACAAACTATGTTCATCTCCCCTTCTTTCCGAATGAACTTTTCCACAGCTAGGCTCTCCTGGACTGCCTTATAACTATAGGAATATTAGGTATTCCTAACTAAGTGTGTATGAGAGATCTTGCAGTATGTGGACTTTCCAGGAAGTCTCTTAACAGTGAATAGAGACAACACATCTTCCTGTCAGTTCCTGCTCACTGGAATATGAATGTGGTGGCTGGTGCATAGGCAGCCACCTTGGACCTGAAGTAGCACACTAAAAACAGTGGGGCAGAAAGAACCTAGGAACCTGAGAGTCATGGGGCCACAATATTAGGTCTAAGTTACCTACTTTGCACTTCTATATGTGACAATTTGACAAATCATATTTAAGTCACTTTTTAAAATGTAGCTGAAACTTTTCTGGTATACTACATAATTCATTTTCATAAGCTCATATTAAGTGTCTGTCAAACATTCCATAAGGCATATATTTTACCAGTTGTGTAACCTGTTTGCCACCTCTTATTGGACAATTTCTGCTGTCAGTTATTAAATGATGTAAATATGTCTGGAATTAAGATGAAAGTATCTATGATTTTGTCTGCATTTCAGGATAATTTCCTAGGATAGTCTGTCTGATACAGAATCACAGGTCCACAATTCTCATCTGAGATTCTTGGCCCAGATGCATTCAGAATTGAGGAACTTTGCATTTTTGCTTATACTCTATATTAATAGCACTCCCAGGAAATTCTTGAGACAGCATCCTCTTATCAAATATATTTTTATTTTTATAACAGAATATATAAATAGTTATACTGAGAAGATCTGGTTAGGAGGCAAATGATTTAAGAAAAACTTGTTTCTCAGAGAGCTTCTATGATCTTTAAAATTTATTTTTATTAGTACAGAATTCCTTGGTGGGCCACCAATTGGCAAAATTAATACATTTTATCTAACAGCAAGAACTGAAAGAACATTTCGTGTATATTTTAAATAATATATTAATCTATAGACAGCAAAACGTGAGCGATTCCTTGTATCTTATAGTTGTCTCAGTATGAACCCAAACTGCTGATGTCAGAAAGCTTCTTTATATTATAAATCATTGAGAATTAAATTTCTAGCAAGTAAGTGTTAGAAAATCAAAGCACGTTATATACAAACTTATTTAGGTTATTTTCTTATGAAATATTACATGTAAGATGGCTATTTCTGAACTAGTGTGATCTGATTCCATATGTGCAGGAAAAAAATCAGTTTTTCATTCCTTTTCTTAGCAGAGTCTGGAAGTGCCAGGTGAATTCTAATATAACTGACTTTTATTATTAAAGGAATTTAAACTTCAATAAAATGAAACTATTATTGATTAAGAAACAGTGTAAGGCTTGAATCTCATTTGAGGTTAGACAGCTGCTTCAAGTCACATATTCAAGCTGCTTTATCTGTTTTGGGGACTGGACTTGCCTAATTCATTTCCTTTTGCAATGATGAAAGATATCATAGCTAAACAATAAATTGTAGTTTAACATCTCTTTATTACCATCATTTTAAGCAAAGCACTATAGAAATAGAAAATATCCCACTGCCCATGAAAACTGTAGGATCACTTTGTGTTTTATCTCAGAAGAAAAAGGTAATTGAGTAAAATACCTGAACTAAAGGCATTACCCCATCTCCCCCTCAGCAAGCATTTAATTTCAGCAGGTATCATTTGGTTATCACTCAATCTCTGTTATAAACCTACGTAAGTGTTGCTGAAAGGGTTCTGTCCTTGGATCTAATTGGTTTGCTAATAATAGATAAGAGATGAGAAAGGAAATCTCTATGGCAGGCCAACGGACGGGAGGAGCGAGGCAATTCTGACGTCTTGTGGGGGCAGCGCTGCTGAAGAGGGCGGGGCTTATGCGCAACGGAGAGGATCTATCATATATGGGCTAATAGCTACAAGGCAGTCTTGACAGTTCTCCAACACGTGGTTTAACTGTCATCTTTAGGCGTTCCTATGACACCAGAGACCAAGAGTAACACAAAAATAATAAGCAAAATTACAGTTTTTAATCATCGCCTTCGACTAGTACCATTTTGAAAAATTGAGGTCTTAATGAAAAATTAAATATTATCTAAATGACCGATGTCCCAGTACAGGCAAATATAATCTACAGCTACATGTTGGGTACCTACCCTGATTTCATGATCATCAGTTCGAACGTTTAATGCACGCTCAGTAAACAGCTTGAAAAGAAAAGATGACAAATTTTAACGTTCAATTTCTGGTTTTGTCTTTACATTTCTCCTGGATCTGTTTGTATTCATTTGCCTTTAGTCCACTCTTGAGTTAAGCAAAACAAAGACTATTTCATATAGAAGGTTTTGTGTACTTACATAAATGGCATCTTACATACTAACTGCCTCTTTTTTCACCTGGAAGGAAATCTGTACAAATATATGTAGCATAAACTGTCAAGGCAGCTTCTCTCTGACAATCACAGCTACCACAAGAATGTCAAGATGTCTCACAGTACCAGAAAGACAAGTTGTTTGCTGTTGAAAAAAGACAACAAAACCATCTAACGTCCTGTAACAAAGCAAGCCGTTTGCTCTCAAGCAAATAGCAGATCAAGCTAATGCAGGACTTTCAATGTGAGATGTAAAGATTTAAAGTTAGAACAAATTCTTCCATATCACCATAGAATTATAACCTTTATCCCTAATTCACGTTTATAAACTTATTCTTGGCATGTATCAAATGACAAGGAACTATGGCTAGAAAAGAGAAGAATTGATTATCTGAAAAAAATCAATGTCAGTATTGAGACATCTTGCATCAGAATCCTTGTGTATTTAAGAATTTTCTGTATTTTTACCTTATGGACCTTTATGCGTTTTCTCTTTGTGTCTTTCTTTTAAGAGGAGATTTTGAGAGCCTAAACACTGTTGGAAAGGAGGTATAAAGCCATGGTGTATTGGATAGTATTGCTGTGTAAGATGTTGCCCTAGAACCCAGCAAGTTAACAACAATTAATCATGTCCTGTCTCTGTGGGGCAGGGATCTTGGACACAGCTTAGCTGAGCATCTCTGACCCAGGTCTCTCATATGGTACAGTCAAGCTGTCAGGTTAGTTTCCTTCTGAAGGCTCGACTTTGAGGAACAATTTCCTCCAAGCTCACCCTGTGTCTGTTGCCAGGTCTTTGTTCCTGGTCAAGTTCTCGCATGACCAGGTAACTGGACTCCTCCATGGAGAATGAGGAGAGAGTGAGTGGGGTGCCCAAATCAGAAGCCACAGTCCACTTCTAATCTAGCCTCTAAGTACCATCCCATCTCCTCTGCCATAGTCTCTTCATTAGAAGCAAAACAAAATACTTCACCCATCATAAGGATGAGGGCTTACACAAGGCATGGCTACCGGGAGGTGGGGTCATTCAAGATGTTTACTTAATGAATGGATTAATGAATGAACAGATTTTATATGTATTTTTTATGGTAAGCATCACTTATATCTTAAGAGATTTAGTTCCTGCAACGTCAAATACAAGTTCCTTGTAATATTTCCATTTCCAAGCTTTCACTTGGCTTTCAAAAGTCATGCGACACTAGCTACACAGGAAAGAAAAGAGAGGCGTGCTGAGCAGAGAGCTTTAAGGGCAGTTTGGTCCTCTTTCATTTGTGTCTAAGTCCCCAGTCCACACTAGTGTGGCTAGATAAGTTAGAGAAATATTACTTTGTCTTTATTCTCCTTACATTTTTACATTACTCCTCCCATTAAAGACAGTACTCACTCTTGTTTTAGTTTATTGTCTTGGTATTTGAAGGGAATGAAAGTGTAGATGAAAGGAAGCTGGGTAGGCGTGTTCAGAGGGCATCCTGGGAGTAATGACTGATACTAATTTCTCGTCTGTGTGGAAGGTAGTGGACTTGGAGGAGATGTATTGGCTAAAAAATAAATGAATGTGATCTTATTTCTTGCACATCTGAGCTTGTGGTTTCATGTTCATGCCCACTAGAGAGCCTTAAACCTGGCCCTCACTTAGTTTTCCAAGGATGCGATGTCAAACCAAATAAGAAAAAAATTCTAGACATTAGTTCCATAATATAAGCTACCTTGGTAGAAAGAGAAGTTTCAGCTCCAAGAATAATTTAAAAAGATCAAGTAACCCTCTCCAGTTTTTTTTTTAAATCAACCTTCCATTGGATAAAAATGTATTCTTTACTATAGTAAGTAGTATTGCAAGTGTGTGGCTTGAGGATTATATTTTGTCTGAGAACATATCAGAGTTTTCTCCCTGTGGAAACCAGTAACATACAAAACTCTTGAGCTGACCTGGGAATTAGAAGAAAGGCAGCAACAATGTGGTGTTCTGTGATTTTTACTTAAATATCATACACACTTTCCCATATAATTATGGCAACTGTACTTTTTTATGGTTGCATGGCAATCCAACAATTTCAGGTGCTGGATTTACTGAAAAATCTCTCCTACAGCTGGACTTTTTAGTTTGAAGAATTTAGTTTGAAAGTGTTGATCAACCCATTAGGAAGGGCAAGTGTGAGTCCCCATGGAGTTCAGACATCAATCTTTAAAGGTTTTTGAAAACAATTCCAATATAACATGTTTCTGTAGGAGGATATTTTTTACCCTCGAATAACTTTTCTATGATTGTGTGGATTTAATTGACCTGATCACTTTTTTTTTGGTGAAATCAAAAAGTATAAGTTAAGGAAATGAGATATTAAAACTCAAAATGAAAAGGAAAATGCTGTAGCTTTCTCCTTGATATCAAATCTAATTTTAGATGAAATTTATCAGTTGGGGATTGGAAAAAGAAATGTTTATTACAGGAAACAGACAAGAATATACTGTGCAGCACGGGGAATATAGCCAGTATTTTACAATAACTATAAATGGAATATAATCTTTAAGAACTGTGAATCACTCTGTTGTACTACTGAAACTTACCTAACATTGTGAATCAACTATACCTCAATTCAAAAGAAAAAAGTTAAAAAACCAAATCTGAACCAGATCTCCACAATATATTCCAGAAAAAGCTATCTAAACTTGTTAAATATAAAAATGAATACTTTCCAAGGAAGAAATGACTTAGCTTTTACAGGATTTGCTCTAACCAAGGACCTTTGCAATGAGGGTTCTGTTTTGAAAGTCCTTATAAATGTACTCAAAGAAGTGATGAATATTAGGAATTTTGTTGGCTTTTTCCTAATCATTAATAATGTCAATGGCTAATTCAAAATACTAGGACACTACTGTTTAATGAAAATCAATCAAATTAAGCCAAATTAATACACGATGTGCAGTCCAGTCCACACTTCCTCCCCAGGCAGCCCTCAAGAATTAGGCTCTTGTAGCTTTCTGTTCCTCTGTTCTCAGCCCAGAGGAAACACAGGGTGTGTAGCGGGCGTCAGATAAGTGCTTAGTAAAGTCACGGAGTAAAACTGTCACCACAGGAGATCCAAAGTTGTATAAATCTTAAGCCATTTCTGAGAGCTTTCTGATTACAGCACAGGCTCTGCATTTTAGAAATTCTCTCCCATTTGGTTGTCATCCTATGTGGAATAAGCTTCATTATTCCCATTGCTCTATAAGCAATAAAAATTTATGAAATATTTGCTCTATGTAACTTGTAATAATACTTTAGAAGTTTATTAGGAGGCTAGGGTTGGACCATAAAATTATGCCATTATGATAGATACATAAATCAAACATTGGATAAATTCAGAGTAAATAATCCTGAAAAGGTAGCAGAACTAAATTCCTTGTTTAACCTTGTGCAAGAGCTTTCACTGCTTAGAAATTACTTCTCTACTGTTTAACTTGACTAAACCAAATTATTCTGAAACTCTTTTAGAACTGTGTGTTTGCTCTGCCCCTGAAGAGTTGGTGTGTGCGTGTGTGGGTTGAGAGGCCCTGACAAAGGGTTAGGAACCCAGTTTCAAAGTCCTGGCTCCAAACATCAAATCCATTAACCTGAAAATGTGCACATGGAAGTGTGCCCCTTGTTTCTGTGTCTCAAGTAAAAAGTAAACTATGAACAGGAAGAAGCGTTCATAAGAGCAGTTTAATGCAAAGACATTTGCAATATCAAGATTTAAAATTGACTTCTGTTTTAAAATATTCATTTCTAAAAACATGGGCCTAGTCCTGTATTATTAATATTCTATCACAAAAAGTGATGGTTAGAATGACAGTATTATTGGTGTGCACAAAAATAATAAAGATTTTTGCCCTGAGTTGATCATTTTTTTTAATGTCAGTGGAAAAAAATCTCAAAAAAACAAAAAACAAAAAACACCCCTCTTTCTTTTTCAACATAAAATTGTAGATGTCCCTGCTTCTTTGCACCACATTTAACGGAATTAGTTATGTAAGTTGCTGGCCTCTCAGATGTCTGTGGGTGGCTTAATGAGTCAGATTTCCATCAGGAAACATTTAATTCAAACATGATCATAACCACTGCAACACTACCACAAAGACACGAAAGCAATCTTTTAAATCAGTTTCTTGAATTACTCTTTGGATCATAAAGTGGGACTTTCCTCTTAAACATTTTCATCCCAGGCGCAGATGATCTGAATTTAAACTCCCCCTTAAGGAGGCATCAATGTGAGAAGACAGCCCTACCTTGGTTGACGTACTTTCTACCATGTTCACTGTTCTCCACGTTAACAACAGGGAAGATGAGGGAAGAAAGGTGGCATCTCCCACAGTGTTGTAATGATCTTTCAAAGAAATTGCAGAGCCAGATTCGGGTTTGTTTCCCATGCATTGGGAGAAATTCATTTTTCATAAACACAAGGATCTCTTTCCCTAAATTGCATTTCTCAAGACCACACTGAGTTAACTTGAGACTGTGGTACATTTGTTAGCATTGCCTCAACTCTGTAAACCTGAAAATCTGCCTCCAGGTGCACGTGCTTCTGTCAGGTAGTTAGATAAGTGGGGGCACCGGGCAGACAGGTGGAGGGGAGGAAGAATGGTCCGGAAGATGGCGGTATCCCTGCCTTCAGCATAAAGGGGCTTGCCTTCCTCTAAATGAATGTCTGCAAGAAACCAGTTAGAGCCTGTGCAGTAGCGAGAAGGACCTAATGGGACATGACCCAGTGCTCATTGTAATACCACCAGCATTGCCGCTCAGGCTCCCCCTTGGGTTCCTCTGTGTGTGTCGCGGGTAAGGACAGGCACAAAAGGGGACAAGCATGACTCAGCACTCCAGGGGCAAGAGCTGTCAATCAATCAAGAGACCACCTCTAAGTGAGGGTGTAAGAGGAGGGACAAAGCCCATGGCTCTCTGTCCTTGGATCAGCCCGCCTCCCGTTTCTGGAGGTGTACTTTCCCTTTGCTTTGAAACAAAACCTTTAAAATCTTGGCTACCAATGCTTCTGTCTCCCGTTTGAATTCTTATCTTTCAGGTGAGGCAAGAACTGGAGTCTTTTCCCCTTTGCCTTTTGGGGTAACACGTCCACGTTGAAAACATTCAATGATTTCCTGTTGATAAGATGCTGTAATGAAGGCAACGAAGATGAACTTCATAATTATGACCTGAAGACTAACAGATGCAGTAAGAGGCATTTTTAAAGAAAATTTTCTACGCAAATATACATACATTTTCTGTTTATAAGACAGAAAAAAAATAGTCTTAAAAATTATCAAAGCTGATGGCAGCTTTACTAAGTATGACCAGAGATGTTAAAAACCAGAGTGCACATCTGTTAACAAGTTATGCTAAATCCCTTCTTGAATCTGCTTTTCTACAACAAAGATTTATTCTGAATGTGTCCTAAAAGATGAGCTAAAACCTTATCATGTATTTACCTTCAACCATTTATTTGTCATGTAAATGGGGAGGGAAATTGTTCAGAGGGCTCAGATAATAAAAGTAGGAAATACATCCAGTGACCTTGAAATACCTGTAGCTTCAACGTGTATTCTATTCCAGCCCTTCTGAACGTGAGCGAACTTCTTCAGTGAAAGAAAATAAAACAGTAAAAATGCTTATGTGTAACTAAGGCAGAGGGACTTAGAGGACCATCAGTTCCGCTACGTGGGGCCGAGCCGTAGTCTAACTAACTTTAGGGGCTGGACCTGGCATCCTTCTGTCCTCATCCAGCCCCTGTCACTTTCCTGGCTCTGTGCCTTATTACCATGTCTGTTTCTAACATGAATACTTCGTGCGGCTTTCTCATGTTTCAGGGTACTGCTCTCACACTCTAATCTTGAGGCATTTAATTTACTCTTCTAAAATGTGGGTAAGTCTCATTATGCTGACTTTACAGACCAGGAAACTCAGACTCTGAGGCTGGAAGTAAGTCATGGCTGTCACATAACTGATGGTGGAAAAATAGGAATTCTAACCCAAGTGACGGCTGGTGCAAATCACGTGTCTTCATCTCCTCATTTGTACCTCTCAAGCCCTTAGCTTGGATCTGACCGCCAAAGAATGCCTCGCCAGCCTCCTCCAAGATAATCATTTTTTTCCTTTTCTGTATTGTATTCAATTATATGAGAAATACATTGGGAACATTATGGGCCTGTGTATTCAAAGTTTTGTTACCCTATGAAACAGTCCACACATTAACAGAATTAAAAAGTATAATAAAGTATCTAAAATGTCAACAAAAATGAGCAATTTTATCATTGCATGTATTTGGTGTTTAAAATAAATGAGGGCATAGTGGAAATAAAAACTCGTAGCAACCATGGCATGACTCTAAATGTAAGCACTATACATAAAAATAGATAAAAAACAAATTTCTTCTGTAGAGCACAGGGAACTATATTCAATATATTGTAATAATCCTTAATGAAAAAGAATATGAAAATGAATATGTGTATGTATACACATGACTGGGACATGATGCTGTACACCAGAAATTGACACATTGTAACTGATTATATTTCAATTAAAAAAAAAAAAGGCACATTCATGTATAAGTCCTGAGACCTGAGAGAGGAAAGGTTGTGTGGTGGAAAGAATGTGGGGTCTGGCATCAAACTTATTCAGGCTTCAATCTTAATTTATTAGTTTCATGTCCTGGGAAAACTATATATATGAGATTTGTTTCTTCAGCTGTAAAGTTGGATTGACATTTAACTGAGAAATAAAACTGATCAATTAAATGAATCAATGTTTAGTATAGAAGGTAGGGTATAAAATTGCCCTTAATCATGTCTTAAAGTCACAAAAATGAGCGCAGTGACCATATGTAAATTTCAACGAACGCATAATGAATGTTATAATCTATGTTACAATATTTAATCTGTAAGGGACTAGTGAAGGGCAAAAAAGAAGAAATTATTATATTGAAGCCCTTTATGTCTCTTCTTTTTTCTTTTTTTTATTGAAGTAGAGTTGGCTTACAATGTTGTGTCAATTTCTGGTGTACAGCACCATGCTTCAGTCATCCATGCACATACATATATTTATTTTCATATTTTTTCACCGTGAGCTACTACAAGATATCAAACATAGTTCCCTGTGCTGTACAGTATAAACTTGTTTATCTATTTGATGTATACCAGTCAGTATCTGCAAATCTCGAACTCCCAGTTTATCCCTCCCCACCACCTTCTCCCCCACTTCATGTCTCTTCATAAATCCTTTTTAGGACTTCCCTTCTTTTCTTTTCTCTTCCATCATTTTCCATCTTTCCAAGTGTCTTGTCTTCTGTTTCAGTGTAGTGAGGACATCACAGAGGTTGGACTCGATCACTGCGGAGGTGATTTGATTGCACCTCACATTAGCTGCCTGAATAGTTCACTCAGGTAGGGCCACTGCTAACAAGATGCCCAGCGCAAGCTAAGAGCCTCCTTAGTGGTTTCCGGGAAAGACAGAGAGTGTCTACAATACCCTCCCCATATGGCCAAATTAGGAAGACAGTTTAACGGCAAAACAACCCCACTTAATCTCTCCTCAGCTCTGCTGCACCAGAGACAACTTCTTTATTTCCTTACCTTCTCGCCTACTTGTCTTTGACCGGTTAACAAGAGATTTCAGGTATTAAACACAGGACTGAGTGCTACAGCGCCATCAGTGCATTTGCATCGATGATGCTGACAGTGAAAATGACATCAATTAAATCTTTTATCTATAAAGCTCAGGATCCAAAAAAAAAAAAAGCACTGCTAGTTTATATCAAATACTAAGTGCACCCAAAAAGGGGGAACTGATATGATGTTTTTGGTTTGCTGTTGTTGCTTCATGTTTGCCATTTTATCCAAAAGAGAGTATCACTGAAAGTACAATTTTTCAGTTGCGTAAATGAAACGTTTCTGGAAAGAAGCGCTGTGCAAGAGAATATCTCACCCAATTCAAAGAGTCAGTGGAAAAGTGTTCCCCTGTAACTGGGCAAACTCTAATAAAAGGGATCTTAGGATGACCAGTAGCAGGAAGTCAGACATGTGTGTGCTTTCTGCTAGAGCGAAGTGAGACTGCAAAAGAAATAAAAGAACATCCTTTACAACCATGATTTGCAGCATCTATGAAGAGGGGAGAGCTGGCAGGAAGAAAGCCACTTAGGGATCCATTCCACATTTTTAGGTGGGAGGAAAAGAGGCTACATCACTCCCCCTGCCACCATCCCTGCCTTGCGCTGTCATCTAACCTTTTCCCTTCTTCCCACTGCGGAGAAATCCTTTGAGGAGGCTGTACAGGCAGGTCTGGCGCTTTTCTTTTGTGACTATACAGCACCAGAAGGTGTGTGGCAGGCACCGCATCCCTGCAAAGTTGTTTTTCTGTCCCTCACAGAATGCTCTCTGCTCTCTGAGTGGAAGCTCAGCCCTCACACCTGTAAAATCTGTACCGGAGAGCCCACCTGTCCATCACCCCACAGGCTCCTGCAGCAAAGCATCTGTCCAGTTCTGTTCATCCAGCAATAAGGAAAAAAAAAAAAAAACGGGAGAGGACTATGAAGAATGGGAGAGAACCTGGAATAATTCCACACGTGAATCTCAATCTTCATTTTATCAAAAGAGATGCTATGTATTAACGAAAAATAGATTTATAAGAGATCCTTAAATTGTGCTCTGTTGAAATTGTACTTTTATAATTAAGGAAAAATCGAATTTAGCCCATGCCAGGCATGCGTCATTTCAGCAAAAGGAAATACACAATTTAAGAACAATTTTTGGAATGTTAAAGCCACGAGGGAGAAAAAAAATAATTGTAATAATACCACTGGAAGAGGGTGGAACATTGTTTAATCTCAATGTCTTTTGTTAAACTAAATGTATGAGTTTAATTACCTATTAAAATTACAAGCTACATTGATTACATAAATCTCTAGTTACTTGTAAATCACAAAATTATATCTTATAAAGGCTTCCAAGCAGAAGATCATCCTTCAATTTAATTCATGAATAATTATCTGGGACTCAAGAGTAAAAGTAAAATGCGATCCACATTCGTAGCAAGAAAAACAGTTTCTTTTGCTTAACATGTAAGTTTTGTTTACTCTCACAAGCAAAACTTGAGAACTGATGAGTGTACACAACTAAGAAAAGACTTTTTTATTAAATCAATCTGATTTTGCTGCCAAAGTATTACATGCTGTTATATTGCAAGTTTCATTGTATTCTTTTCCCCAGCATTATTTAAATATAATTGACAAATAAAAATCATATATGTTCAAGTGTAAAGTGTGATATTTTGCTATATGTTGTGAAATGATTACCACAATCAAGCTAATTATCATACATCATATCTCACATAGTTGTCTTTTTTCTGGTTCTTAAAACACTCTACTCTCTTAGCAAATTTCAAATGCACAGTAACGAATTATTAACTACAGTCAACATGTTGTGCATTGGGTATTCAGAATTCACTCATCCTGCATAATTGAAACTCTGTACCCTCTGACCAAAATCTCATCATTCATCCAATCTCCCAGCCCCCTGGCAACCACCATTCCACTCTCTTCATTTCACGTGTTTGAAATGTTAAGACTTCACATATAAGTGGCATACAGTTTCCGTCTCTCTGTTCCTGGATTATTTCACTTAGAATGCTGTCCTCCAGTTTCATCCAAGTTGTTACTGTCAGCAGGACTTCCTTCATTTTGAAAGCTAACTCACGTCCACCATGCACACACCACATTTTCTCAATCCAGTTGTCCATCGACCTACAAGCAGGTAGTTTCCTTATTCTGGCTATTGCGAATAACCCTGCAGTAAACATGGGGGTGTGTATATGTTTTGGAAGAGCTCACAGTTGAAGACACCTGGCCCAGGGATTTTCTCTGCTGAGATTTTCCTTACTGATTCAGTTTCCTCATTCATTATTTGTCTGTTCACGTTTTCTTTCTTCATAATTCAGTCTTGGGAGAGTGTATGTTTCCAGGAATTTATTTCTTCTAGAGTATCCAATTTGTCGGCATCTAATTATTGATAGTAGCCTCTTATAACTTTGTATTTCTGTGGTATCAGTGGCGATGTCTCCTCTTTCATTTCAGTTTCATTTACCTGAATCTCCTCTTTTTTCTCTCTTACTTTGGCTAACGGTCTGTCAATTCTATCTTTTCAAAAAACCGACTCACTGTCATTGTTCTTATCTATTGTTTTTTAGTCTCTAATTTCATTGCTTTCTGCTTTAATATTTATTATTTCATTCTACCTGTTAGCTTTGTGCATGCTGTATTCTTCATTTTCTAAGTTTCTTGAGGTGTAAAGTTAGGTTATGTATTTCGTATCTTTCTTTTGCATAACATGGGCATTTATAACTATGAACTTCCCTCAGAACTGCAGCTTTGGCTGCACTCAGTAAGTTTGAGTCTATTTCATTTTTGTTCCTCTCAAGACACTTTTGATTTCCCTTTAGATTTCTTCTCTGATTCGCTGATTGTGCAGAAGTGTGTTATTTAATTTTCACATATTTATCTTTTTTTTTCAATTTTCCTTCTATTATTGATTACTAGGTTCATACTATTGTGGTATTTATATTCTTAAATTTGTTAAGACTTATTTTGTAGCCTAGCATATGATCTAGCCTGGGGAATGTTTCTTGTGCACTTTGGAAGAATGTATATTCTGCTGCTGTTGGGTGGAACGTCCTGTTTATATCCATTAGGTAGATCTGGTCTGTGGTATAATTCAAGCCTGCAGTTTCCTTATTGATTTTCTGCCTGAATGAGCTATCCATTACCAAAAGTGGGTGTTGAAGTTCCCTACTATCATTGTATTGCTGTCTATTTCATCTTTTAATTTTATTGCTTTATGTATTTAGGTGCTTCAGAGTTGGGTGCATATACATGTATGTGTGTTAAAATGTTCTATTGATGAATTGACTCCTTCCTCATTTTATAGCAACCTTCTTTGTCTCTTACACAGATTTTTGAATGAAAGTCTATTTTGTGTGGTGTAAGTATGGGCCACCCCTGCTACCTTTCAGGTACCATTTACATGAAATATCTTTTTTCATTCCTTCCCTTTCAGTCTTCATGTTCTTAAAGTTAAAGTGAGTTTCTTGTAGGCAGCATATTGTTGGATCCTGCTTTTTTATCCATTAAGTCACTCTCTGTGTTTTGATAGGAAAACTAAATTTATTTACATTTAAAGTGTTGTTAATTTAAGTAAGGTAGATAATGGTAAGTGATCACTTACTGTTGCTGTTTTGTTGTTTTCTGATGCTTTGTAGTTTCTTGTTCCTTTCTTCCTCTCTTGCTGTTTTACTTTAAGATTTGTTGCTTTTTCTTGAAGTGGTATGCTTGGATTTCTTCCTTTTAGCTTTTTTGTGTCTACTAGAGCTTTCTTTGTTGCTACCATGAGTTTTACACAAAACGTAACACTCCATTTTAAACTAATAGCGACTTAACTTCAATCACACAAAAAACTCTACCTTTTACTTCTCCTCTCCAACATTTTAGGCTATTCATGTCACAATTTACAGCTTTTCATATTCTGTAAACGTTAGCAAATTATTATATCTACAGTTACTTTTGATACTTTTGCCTTTAACTTTTGCAATAAAGTTAAAAGTGATTTACTCGTCACCATTAAATGTTAAAGTGCTTGGAATTTGACTGTTCATTTCCCTTCACCAGCAACTTCTATCCTTTCACATGTTTTCACTTTGCTGCTCTCATTTCAACTTGAAGAACTACCCTTAGTATTTCTTGTAAGTCAGGTCTAATGGTGATGAAATCCTTCCATTCTTGTTTGTCTGTGGAAGTATTTGTCGCCCCTTCATTTCTGAAGAGCAGTTTTGCTAAGTATAATATCCTTGCTTGGCAGATTTTTTTCTTTCAGCCCTTTCAGTATATTAGACCACAGGAGATAATGCTCACTAACACACTCTGTGTATCTAATAGCATGCAGAAAAGAGGAAGATGGCAGTGTACTAAAAAAGTAGGTTTTAAACTAAGGGAACCATGGAGGAATGAAGGGTAGCATATCTCTACTAGGGACCCTGACCAAAGGAAGTAATTCAGGCAATCATTGAAAAGGTGAGGTTTTCATAAGACATCACAACGCCACTTCCATCGGAAGAATCTGCTTCCTTCATTTTCTATCTTCTTTTCAGATGATGTGTTATAAAAATATACAGACAACAAAAGGACGTGTTGAAATCATGAAAATCAATCTTATTATAGATTTTATAGCTTTATGGGTAGGGAGAGTGAGGATTTAAAAGACGGACATGACCCTGGCCATGCTAGACAACATTTTTTCAAGACTGCCAGAGAGGTGCTGTAGAGCTTTTATCAGGGAATTTATGGAAACATGGTACCTTTGTGTAGTTATAAATATAAAGAGTACTATTTGGACAGAGTGTTAGCATGTTCTGGATATCTTTACATATGATACAACATTTGGTTCAAACAATAAGCTTAAAAATTCAGTATTGTTAGCTGCATTTCATAAATGGAGAAACTTAGGTTCAGAGAATGTTTGCCAGCAAACAATAATCACATATCTAGTAAGCTCAAAGTTATCATTTAAACCTGAGCTTCACCTCTTTATTCTCTAGAGCATGAAAGTTAACAATGCACATGTTCTTCTCTATGCAAGAAACTGCTGTTGTCTTCTGTATTAAGAATTGTGTTCATTATTTGAATAATACCCGTGATAAATCATATGATTGTGCTTAGCTTCATTCTCTGCTCTATCCCCAAGCAGATGCTCACTCTCCCGAACATTCCCGTCCTGTCTTACACTAAAGTAGCCCTAGTCTCGCTGATTTGGACGTATCCTAAGATAGCAAATAGCACCGACTCTCTGCAGTGGAAATGCCACTAAGATTTTATGCGTCCTAACTCTTCGTCTTCCCCTCGTGCCTACACACTCCCTGAAAGCCACCTGCCAGCAATACGTTTAAGAGAAAAATTGAATAAATTAACAGAAACATGTCTTCTGCATATTAATTAGCACGAAAATGCTTATAATCTGGCTACTATCCCTGCATATCATTGGATACCAAGGTTAATATTCTTTTTTGAATAAATATAAAAAAGTCCCTCCTACCATTGCAGTTTAATTCCTTCAGAGAATGAGGACTGGATGAAAAAGATGAGAGACTTAATCAAATAGATAAGGGCATTTCTTCAGTTATGATTTTTCGGGTAACTCTGACTTCTCCTGTGAATTTTGTACCTCAGTGTTTTTCACTCACCTAGCTATGAGGGAAAAGTGGAACTTTAATATGACGCATTTCCGTCACAGCCCAAATCATCAAACTGGGTAAAACTAAATAACACTAAAAATATCAAGAAGTGAATAGAGACTTCAGTTCTGAAAACCGAATCCCAGATGACACTCTATAAAACTTTATTTCCTGAGATTTAAAAATGGGCTGTTCTTAAAAATATATAGACTCTCTCGTGGAAGGTCTTGTCTTGTCTTCTCCAGGATCCATTTATTTCCCTGAATAATCTCCGTGTCCCTCCCTTTATAACAAATACACGAGAATCTGTCCCTCAGAAGAAAGAATAAAGAAATACTATATGCTCTCGTTCAAAATGAATAAAACATTTTAAAATGAAGTATAATAATACATTCTAAAAATAAATATTTCAAAAAATTATTCCAACTAAGCTGAGTGAACCATCTATTAAATGTCTGTGTGCTTTAAAAATGACTGTCTTATCCCAAATGGAGGTGTCAGCATAAGTCAACAGCAATCATACATTTTTTCTAACAAAACACAATGTTTATTTCTTTCAACAGAAAATAAAAAAATATTCTGTTTAAAAGAATATTTAAAGATTGGGAAAATTATCTTTCAATAATATATACCAAAATGAATTTTTTAAATGGAAAGAAGATATTTCCCAAGTTTGTATCTAAATACTGTCTTCCAAATTGATCTCAATAATTAAAGCTACTTTACCACTTAACATGCAAGCTCACACAAATACGTGTGCTTCTAAAGAAAAACAGAGGATTCAAGAAATTCATGTGGAATATTATCCAAGCACATCGATTTTTAAAAATTCCACACTTGTGTGACATCAATGACCTGGGAGTCCAGCAGAGAGGTCCTGGCATGCTGTTGGAGCAAAACAATCCAAGAATGGGTGCATTGATGAGGGTGGGGAAAGCGGTTTTACTTTATCAGCATCATCTCTTCTCAAAGGTGGCACATCTCAGTACCCAGATAGATGCTGTTGGCCTGGGATTCCTCCCACAGGAGAAAGTGAGCATGCAGTGAGCACCCAGCTTCCCTTCCCATGTGGGATGCACCCAAGGGGCCCAGTTCCTCCCTTTCCTGCCCAGAACACTGAGGAGGTCACATGGATGAATAGTCTGGAGAGCTAGGAGCAGGCAAAAGAAGTGTTAAGAAAACAGAAGGATTTGGAATATGTAACCTAACTTTTACACCTCAAGGAATTGAAAAAAGAAGAAAAAACTAAGCATAAGCTTAGCAGGAGGAAAGAAATAAATATTAGAGCATACAGACATAAAATAGAGACCAGAAAAAACCAACAGAAAAGATGAACAGCAATACTCGTTCTGTTTTTTTTTAAATAAACAAAATTGGCAAATCTTTAACTATGCTAATCAAGAGAAAGAGATAGGAGATCAAATACATGTAGTCAGGAATGAAACAGGAGACATCGCAGTTGGTATCACAGAAATACAAAGAATCATAAGAGGCTACTATCAGCAATTAGACGCCCACAAATGAAATAATCTAGAAGCGATAAATTCCTGGAAACTTACACTCTCCCAAGACTGAATTACAAAGAAAGAGGAAATATGGACAGATCAATCACATGTGAGGGGGTGGCAGCAGTACGCAAAATCCTCTCAACGAGGAAAGCCCGCTAGCAGATGACTTCCTAGATGGATTTTACCAGGCAGTTAAAGAACTAATGCCAATCCTTCTTAAACTCATCCAAAAAATGAAGCGAGAGGACTTCCAAACTCATTTTACAAAGCAAACGTTACCCTCATACGAAGGCCAGAGAAGGACACTATGAGACTGGAAAGTTATAGGCCAATATTCTTGATAACCATAGATTTAAATATCCTCGACAAAACACTAGCGAATCGAATTCAGTGGTTCCGTCAAAGGATCATACACCGTGATCACTCGTAATTTATCCCTGAGCCACAAGGGTGGCTCAATGTACACAAATCAGTAAATGTGACATCACATTAACAAAATGAAATATAAAAATCATATAGTCATCTCAATTGATGTAGAAAGAGTATTTGGCAACATTTTCAAAATGTCTCTACCATCCAAAGCGATCTAGAGAATGAATGCCGTCCCTGTCAGAATTACAATGGCATTTTTCAAAGTAACAGAAAAAGTTATTTAAGCATTCATATGGAGCCACAAAAGACCCCAAAAAGGCAAAAAGCAATTTTGAGCAGGAAGATCAAAGCTGGAGGCATCACAATGCCTGACTTCAACCTATGAAAGTTCTGGCAATCAGCACAGTGTGGTACTGGCATAAACACACACAGAGAGACCAACGGAGCATAATAGAGAGCCCACATAAACCCACGCACAAAAGGCTGACTAATCTGTGCCAAGGGCTCTAAGAATACACAATGCAGAAAGGATAATCCTGCAATAAATGTGCTGGGAAAACTGGACGTCCACATACAGGAGAATAAAACTGCGCTCTTGTACCATATGTGAAAAACCAACTGGAAAGGGATTAAAGGATTAAGCATAAGGCCTGAAACCATTACATTCCAGGTGGGAAAGTTTTTGGATATGACACCTGAACAAAAGCAAAATAAACAAGTAGGACTACGTGAGACTAAAGCATTTCTGTACAGCAAAGGTAACAATCAGAAAATGAAAAAGCAATCTCTGCAATGGGCCAAAATGTTTCCAAACCACATATCTGATGTGCAGTTAATGCTCAAAATATTTAAGGTATGCCTGTAACTCAATGGCAAAAAAATACTGCTGCCATGTATGAAATGGGCAAAGGACTTGCACAGATATTTTTCCAAAGAAGGTGTACAAATGGCCAACAAATGATGCATCAGGTGGTCAAAAGTTACAAAGTTTCAGTTATAAGAAAAGTAAGTTCTGGAGATGTAATGTAAGTATAGTGACTGCATTTAATAACCCTGCCCATTTGAAAGTTGCTAAGGGAATAAATCATAAAGTTCTCATTACAAGAAAAATTTCTGTATCCATGTAAAGTGATGGATGTCAACTTATTGTGGTAATCATTTTGCAATCTATATATATGTTACATCATTATGTTGTACACCTTAAACTAATACAATGTTAAAGGTCAATTATGTCTCAATAAAACTAGAAAAATAATGCACAATAAAAATGGAAAGATTGATACACAGACAGGGGTTCTGGGATTTCCCCCCATGTCTCCCCACATCTGGGAGGCAGAAACAGTAATATTTTCTAATCATTATCTAGTGTTCTTTAAATGAAAAAGAACATAACATGTAACACAGTAAATGCAAGTATATTTACCAATTCTAATTTGGGGGTAATTCTCATTTTAATCTTTCTTACTTTCAGAAATGGTGCATGATGAAAATAAACGTAAAATTTTGACGGCTATAATTCACCCTCCATTACTCACTCTGCTTGTTCTTTGTAATCAAGCAAGAGCAAAACTTAACTCATAAGGAACTCATGGCAAATAAAATACCTTGGAACTATCAGAATGAATTGTAAAAGGATACTTGCATTCTGCATAACTCACAAAAGGGTTTTTTTTTTTTGCAAGTATTTAAATTGATTTAGTACAGACTAAAACATAATTTCTGGTAATTTCTAGAGAGAAAATGTTTCATCAGTGTGTGTCTAACAGAAATCTTAACAAAAATAATACATTAGTTTAAAAAAAAAGGCAAATGAGACCTAGTCTTGCTGTAAATCAGCTTGCAATCCAAGGTAGAGAATCAAGCAAGTACAAACAGAAAAATCGTTATAAACAAAGAATGCTACAATGAGATATCATCTCACACCTGTTAAGATGGCCATTACAAAAAAGAGAACGGAGCTAGAGAAATCCCACTCCCTGACTTCCGACTATACTGCAAAGCTACAGTAATCAAAACAGTATGGCACTGGCACTAAACCAGACGCAGATCAATGGAACAGGATAAAGCACCCAGAAACTAACCCACACACTTATAGTCAGTTAATCTAGGACAAAGGAGGCAAGAGTACGCAATGGAGAAAAGATCATCTCTTCAGTAAGTAGTGCTGGAAAGACTGGACAGTGACGTGTAAAAGAATGAAGTTGTAACATTTTCTCACACCACAAAAAAAATAAACTCAAAGTGGATTAAAAACCTAAATATAAGATGAAATCATAAAACTCTTAGAACATAGGGAGAACATGCCTTGATGTAAATCATAGCATATATATATATATATATATATATATATATATATATATACACACACACACACACATATATACATATATATATACATATATGATTTATTTTCTAAGACAAAATAAACAAAATCAAAAATAAATGAATGGGACCTAATTAAACTTAAAATCTTTGAACTTTTAGTAAACTAAAAGCTTTGAAACGTAAAAACAGAAAAGGAAATCATTGACAAAATTAGATGACAATGCACTGAAGGGGACACAATATTTGGAAAATAATATGACCAATAAGGGGTTAATACCCAAAATAGAAAAGCAGCTCAAATAACTCTATATTAAAACCAAAACCCAATTAAAAAGTGGGCAGAAGACTTGAACAGACATTTCTCCAAAGAAAACAGACAGATGGCCAATAGGCACATGAAGAAAGGCTAAACATTAATCATCAGAGAAATGCAAATCAAAGCCACAAATGAGATATTACCTCACACCTGTCAAAATGGCTATCATCACAAAGTCCACAACTAACAAATGTTGGCGACGATGTGCATAAAAGGAAACCCTTGGGACGCTGTTGGTGTGATTCTAAATTACTGCAGCCACTATGGAAAGTAATATGGAGGTTCCACAAAACACTAAAAATAGAACTACCATATCGTCCAACAATTCCACTGCCAGGTATATAGCCAAAGAAAATGGAAACATGAATGTGAAAAGAGGCATGCAGCCAAATGCTCATAACAGTATCATCTATAATAGCCAAGATATGGAAGGAACCTAAGTGTCCATCAACAGATGAATGGATAAGGAAGACGTGGAACACAATGGAATGCTATTCAGCCATAAAAAAAGAATGAAATCTTGCCAGTCGTAACAAAGTGGATGGACCTACAGGATATTATGCTTAGTGAAATAAGTCAGACAGAGAACAACAAATACTCTGTGTTATCAATTACATGTGGGAGCTAAGAAATAAAAGAAAGAAATGTATATGACAGAACTGAAACAGAGTCACAGATATAGAAAAAAAACTAGCAGTTACTAGTTGGGAGAGGGGAGGTGGGATGGGCCAGGGAGGGGTAAGAGATTAAAAGACACAGACTACTACATACACAATAAATAAGGAACAAGGATATATAACTATTATTTTGTCATAACTTTAAATGGAGTGTAATCTATAAAAATATTAAACAATATATTGTGCACCTGAAACTAATATAATACTGTAGCTCAACTGTATTTCAACTGAAAAAAAAAAGAAAATATAGTAAAGGATGGAATATTATTCAACCATAAAAAGAAAGAAAGCTTGGATAAACTTGCTGATTTTATGCTAAGTGAAATAAAGTCAGACCCAGAAAGAAAAATACTATGTGATCTCACTTATATGTGGAATCCAAAAAAGTCAAAGTCATAGAACCAAAGAGTAGAATGATGGTTGCCAAGGGCTGGTTGGGGCACCGGGTAAGGCAAGATGTAGGTCAAGGGTACAAGCTTTCAGTTCTAAGATGAATCAATTCTGAAGATCCAAGAACAGCATGGTGATTTTAGTTGATGATGCTGGATTATGCATCTGAAATCTGCCAAGAGGGTAGATCTTAAAGTGTCCTCACCATGAAATAAGATGGTAAATACATGAGATGATGGGTGTGTTAACTTGATTATGGTAATCATTTCACAGTGCATATGTATGTTAAATCATCATGGTGTACCTACCCCTTAAAGAGAAAGAGAAACATCAGATGTTTGCTTACAGCCTTTGCTTTCTCTCATCATTTGCAACTCTCTCCCACGCTTCCATCCTTGTGTTCTTCAACAAGCCAACATGAGGCATTTCAGTTCAGTTCAATTTAAATTCAATTCCTTGATTTGTTCTTTGAACATGATTTTTAACTTAGCTCTTCTGATCTATCACTCAATAGTAAAAATAAAAGAGAGGATTTTAAAAGTATTTAGAGAGTGGAAATATATTTAAAATGAGGAACCAATGTAGGGAGAAGGAATATAGAAATGCCATCTCCTTTAAGCTTTTGCTTTCACTTTATATATTTTGAAGTTTTAGGTGCTTTCTGCTTTTTTTACTTTCAGCCATTGAGTCATTATTCAGGCATAAAGGTGGGTATTATACAAAAGCTCAAGAGAAAAAGTTAAGACTGGGGAATTAAAAAGGTTGAGAAAAAAAATAGGAAATGGGAGCAAAAGAGTGAAATCAGGTGATTGGCTAACAGGAAAAAAATATATATGGAAATGAAGTCATGATAAGGAGACAAAATTTGGAAGAAAAGTGAAATGAGCATGTGTTCTTATTTGAGAACAAATGAGGGATGATCAGAGGCCATGAAAAACATTTTCCAGTGTCTTTTAGTAATTCATTCATTCATTCCTTTATGCCTCTACCCATCATTTAAAAACATTAATCTATTTACCTGTCACTTATATCATGAAACAACTAATAAAAAATGTCAGAGTCCAGAGAAAGAGCGTACCTCACTGGAAAAGTACGCACTGCAGCTTCTGTATTTCTGTTTCTACGGCAGTTATTTTGTAGCTTTCTAAGTTCTAGACAGCAGCTAGCAATGCAACATAGTTCCTGCCTGTGAACACCTAATTCTGTCCAGTGGAGGAAAAACTGACTTCCCTTCCCAGCTGTCACCCATTCATTTCAATATTCTAGATATATGATGTTTATTGTTTGGATTCTCCTTTCAATTGGTTGCAGCTCATTACCAGTTCAGTCTTTACTGAGTGAAATAAAACATTTTAACCCATGTTTATTTTTATGTGCATGACAATTATGATTTATCTATTTTTGAAAATTGTCCTTTAAGAGCCCTCTTATTTTGTAAAACTTCTGACTCAGAATTTTCTTTTGGGGGACAAAGGAGTTGATGGTAGCAATTATTTCACTGCAATACTATGTGTGAGAATTTAGTATTTTAGTTCATTTTTCTAGATATAATTGACATACAACATGCTTCAGTTTCAGATACATGACATAAGATTAGATATTTGTATTGTAATATGCTCCCACCGCAAATCTTGTTAACATATGCCGTGCGCAGTTTCAGAATTTTCTTTCTTGTGATGAGAACTTTAAAACTTAGTATTTCAGTTCTAACCTCATACCTTATATTACGAAGAGGGTGTTTTCTTGAATTTAGCAGTTGACAGTCTCCTGCTGCAGATTTAAAGTAATACATTAAGACTCCTTTTTACCAGGAATTAGCATACATGCATTTCATGGTACAGATATTTCATATTTTATTCCCTAAAGCCAGGAAGCATCTCCCACCTAAGCAGTCTTTCTGGGTCTCAGTGTCTCTGCTCCTTCTGACTTTTCCAATGTGACTGTAACTTAACCACCTAACAGAACCACCAAGTTCCATCCAACTATACACGACAGGAGCCTCTGAGTTCCCCTTAGCCATCTTCCTACTGAGGTAGACTAGTATTACCCCGTCCGGTTTTCTCTTTTAGCCCTTAGTAAAACTTGCTTAATAGTCTAAACAATTCTTAGAGACATCTATATTTTCCAAAAATACTCCTTATCAGTTTATGATAAATATTGGTAATTTCTGACCTGCAGGATTGACCACTATTTCCTCATTTAAAAGTGCTACATATTGTTTAACATCAAAAGAGCTGAAAAAAAGAGAAAGAAGTACATTCTGAATGTTGTATTACTGATTTAGTTCATAGACATCCTTGCATCTATTACCACGAAAAGGAACTCCCAGAGACACCTCTATTTCCCCCAAATGCTCACAATTTGTATTTACATTTTAATAGAAGAATCACGGGCTCACGGACTTCACTGTAGTCAGGTGCGTGGTGTCAGCCATAATTTTATAGCTACATTTGGGGGGAGAAATGGGTATTGGCAATATCAATTCTGTGCTGATTCCATTATAAAATGAATTTTGTCATGATGTCAGTAGAGTGACCAGAAAAATGGAAAAGAGATGGGAAAGAAAAGAGAGGAAAAGGCAGAGAAGGAGGAGGAAGAAAAATAAGAGGTGAGGGAAAAGGAACAGAAAGGAGAGAAGAAAAGAAAGAAGAAAGGAAGGAAGGAAGAAAGAGAGAAAAAGAAAGAACCCCTCTGTCTGCTGCTCTGTGAGTGAAGGCAGCTCCTTTCATCATTTTAAATCCAGAAGGGATTCCTGCTGATGGCTTATAACTGGGTCACAGGTCCTGTTATCATTAAAAAAAAATCACTTTAGGCAAGGAGAGATGATATCTTAAATTACTATAATTAAAGTTACTATAATAATAGAGTTTTAGAGAAATCTGTATCAGTTTATGATAAATACATTGATAATCAGTGACCTGCAGGATTGAACACCAGTTCCTGATTCCTATTCTATTGTTCAACTTCAAAATTGCCTGGGAAAAAAAGAAAGAAGTACATTCTGAATGTTATATTATTGATTTAGTTCACAGACATCCTTGTATCTAACTGGCTTTTATCGCGTCTAATAGTCCCAGAGCATCCTGGTCACGTTTTCCGGAGCTGTCCCGAAGGAATGCTAATTTACCCGTTAAGATAAAAGGCGCCGAATGGCACTCTTAACACAAAAGGATTAGGGTCTTGGGATGTAGCATCACACCCTCTCTGGACTGAGCAAAGGGGGCCGACACGGCAGTGATGGATGTCCCAGAGTCTATTGTCCGTGGTGGCACAGTCCATAACCTCTGAGGCACAGCTTGAGATCACTTTCAACCGGACACGTGGATTTTCTTAATGAGACCACGTCTCCGTGCTTCCCTCTAAAAACGAGTTCCTGCACGCGGATTTCAGCGCGCAGACTCCCACGTGTGCATCATACAGACCTCAGATGTTAGGAAAAGGCAAATTCAGATTCCAGAGGTGGGAGGAAGTCAATCCAAAAGTGAGCATGCAAGTAAAATCCTTGCTTGAAAATCTTCACTAACTCTGCTGGGTTTAGGTTGAACTAGTTCGTGTCTGAAATAGCTTAAAATTGCATATTAAATATTAACACACACACACACATACACACACACACACACACACCAGAACACAAACAAAACCCAAAGGGACATAAGGGGACCATTGGAAGTGACCGATGTGTCTGTCATCTTGACTGTGTGATGGTTTCATGCGTGTATGCCTGTGTCCACACATCAAAATCTACACATTAAATATGTGCAGTTTTGTGTTTAATGATGATACCTCAGTAAAGCTGTTAAAAAGATGTTAGTCCTAAAAGTTAAATACTTTAGCCAGGTTTATTTATTTTTTTATTGAAGTACAGTAAATTATAATGTGTCAATCTCTGGTCTACAGCACAGAGTCTCAGTCTTGCATATACATACATATATTCATTTTCATATTTTTTCCATTAAAGGTTATTGCAAGATATTGAGCATAGTTCCCTGTGCTCTATAAAAGAATCTTTTAAAAAAATCTATTTTTATGTATATGACTAGCATTTGTAAATTTCAAACTCCCATATTTATCCCCTCCCACTCCCTTTCCCCAGTAACCATAAGATTGTTTACTATGTCTGAGAGTCTCTTTCTGTTTTGTAGGTGAGTTCATAGTGTCCTTTTTTTTTTTTTTAAGAGTCCACATATAAGTGATGTCATATGGTATTTTTCTTTCTCTTTCTGGCTGACTTCACTTAGAATGATGATATCTAGGTCCATCCATGTTGCTGCAGATGGCATTATTTTATTCTTTTTACAAAGTGAGTTTAGAGGAAACATATCTCAAAATAATAAAAGCTATTTATGACAAACCTACAGCCAGCATAGTACTCAACAGTGAAAAACTGAAAACCTTCCCACTAAAATTTGGGACAAGACAAGGATGCCTACTCTCATCACTTCTGTTCAACATAGTCTTGGAAGTCCTAGCCATGGCAATCAGGCAAGAAAAATAAATCAAAGGGATACAAATTGGAAAAGAAGAGGTAAAATTGTCACTATATGCAGATGATATGATACTATATATAGAAAACCCTAAAAGCTCCAGACAAAAACTGCTAGAGCTAATAAAAGAATTCAGCAAAGTAGCAGGATACAAGATTAACATACAAAATTCAGTTACATTTCTCTACACTAACAATGAATCAACAGGAAAAGAAAGTAAAGAAACAATCCCTTTTAAAATTAAGCTCAAAACAATAAAATACTTAACAATAAATCTGACCAAGGAGGTGAGTGACTTATAAATGGAGAACTACAAAACATTGATTAAGGAAACTAAAAAGGACTTAAAGAAATGGAATACATCCTATATTCTTGGATTGGAAGAATCAATATTGTTAAAATGACCGTACTGCCCAAGGCAATCTACAGATTTAATGTAATCCCCATCAAATTACCCAGGACTTTTTTTTTGCAGAACTGGAACAAACAACCCTAAGATTTATTTGGAATCACAAAAGACCCTGAATTACCAAACCTATATTGAAGAAAAAGAACAAAGCTGGAGGAATAACCCTCCCAGACTTCAGACAACACTACAGAGCTACAGTCATCAAAACAGCATGGTGTTGGCATAAAAACAGACACGAGGATCAATGGAACAGAACAGAGAGCCCAGAAATAGACAGGGTCATTTTTAAAGGGCCAGTGACCAGTGGGCCAGTAATTTGCTATTAGTCTCCTCTTCCTTAACATAGCAGTGTGAGACTAGCTTGTAACTTTTGTTACTATGCTGTGTTCAGGAATTTTTTTTTTATTAAATTACAAAAAAAGAAGCAACAAAGGAAGGTGTCATAAACTAGTTCTTCCACAATTTGACTGAAAAGTCAGCCAATCCTCACATTTTGAGCTTCGATCAGTCGGTGCTCAGTGGTCAAGAAAATTAATGAGACTTTTAAAATTTGAAGAGACTAGTCAAATAATTTTAAAAAAACCAATTATTTTTCAGAGAAATGGCATCATAATGCAACTGATGGAAGTAATAATCTGAAAGGCTATTTTGGAAGGGTTGATGTCTTTCAGTTTGGTTGACTGACAATATGCTATTTGATTTTTGGATAACGTATGCCTGGACTTTGGACAGAAGGACAGGAAATTTTAAAGGCTTAATAAAGACAGTAATCTAGGAAATTATTTGGAAACAGGAATTATGTTGATGGTAAACTATGTGAACTATAAAGTCACCTAAATGCATTGAAACCATGTATTTAAGAGGAAAACAATATATATAAAAATATTTATAATTTACACTTGTCATAGTATCGTAAGCTATTGAAATGAACATAATAATTTTAATATGCATGTAATTTGTAGGTTGCATTTCAAAGAAATTGAACACTGTTTCGCTGCTAAAGACAGACCTTATTTTGCTAATATGTGAAAATCACTAATGTAATTACATTCATGCATCATTATGATCCGTAAAAGTAATACACTTCTATGCTGAGGCAATTAGATCAAACTTCATGAATAAGAAATATGGTAATGTGATAAACTGATCTTCTCGGAGATGCTGATTTTTCTTTACGTGCTTTATGGCTCAGGAATGTTTCATACTCCTCCTGAGACAGAGTAGAAAGACAGTGCAAAGAATCAAAAAAAGAAAACATGACCGTTGCAGTGACACTCTGTGTTGCATTTGGTGCTTGACCACATTGGGGCACGATTTTACGGTTTTGACACTTTTCTGCATTTCGGTGTTTATTTTGTACTGCAAGTTACGTGGAGACCAAGTTATGCATCTTCTAATTTAATATTGAGATGATCAATTACGGAAGTGATTAACAGATGTTTCCTTTCATCGCTCTCTTAGCTTTGCTAACACATGCAAGTCTAAACGTATTTTCGTCAGCTGTAGACAGTCCAACACTCACAATATTATTTCACAAAGACCTCAGAAAAGACTGCCAAACATGGAGTACCAATTAAAATGTAGATTCTTTGGTTTACAATTTGAATTTATAATTTATGGGCGTAAAATGTTTTTAGTGGAGGGACTGGGGACTGAGCCCAGGACTTCATGCATGCTCTACCTGTGCTCTAGCACTGGACTATACGCTCCCCCCAAATTAGATTAGATTTGGGGTTTAACATCTGAGTAATATAAATAAGATCTGAAATTTATAAAATCCATGCTATAAAATTCATGATAGGAAGTAAAAAATTGTCTAAAATAATGAAAAGACAACTCACAGAATAAGAAAAGATACTCGCAAATCATACATCTTATGTGAGGCATAGATTCAAAGTATATAAAGAACGTTTACAACTCAACCATGAAAAGATGAACCAAAATTTAATATACGCACTCCAGATATTTCTACTACTTGAAGATTAAATTGCCACAGAAGGAAATATGGAATATTATCAAATTATATAAAGTTGCATTTTAATTAGATCTAAAGGAGAACACTATAGTTTCAGAAATTTGGAAACGGGTTAGGAGCTTAAAAATGTATAACACTTTTATGGCTGGAAAGATTCCATTTCTACAGCTCTGACCCTTTCCTTCGATACTTACTCCCTGTCAATAACATTATAACGTTTTAAGTGCTCTACCTGCATAGAAGTTCTCAGCTCTCTGTCTTGAGGATGCTGCTAAAGTCATCCACTAAAATCCAAGTCACGTCTCATTTCTGTCCCCCACAGAAGGTTCACTGGCTTGTAAATGCGCCTACTGGGAAAGTTATTCAAGTTTCTTATCTTGGCTTCAGAGCCTTCCACACGCTGGTCTCGATCTGTCTGTTCACCTGCTTGGGTTCTCAGTAAAGTGTCAACTGCCCCGGACCCTTTGCCTTTCCGAACAGGTCATCCTGCTCTCCAGCCTTGGCATCTGAGCGTGGTCAGTTCCTCTGTGCCGATGCCTCGGCTCAGACTGGCTTGCTCCCATATCCACCTCAAACACGCTTCCACTCCGACACCTTTGTCTTCTCTCCAAGGCGGCGTACGTCTTTCCATACGGAGTATCAGGAGCTTGTGTCGTGCCCTTTAATTATTGAATCTAATTCAGTGATACAGAGGGGCGTTGTGTAGTCACTAGAAGCATAAACTCTGACGCCTGAGAGGATGAGGGGTAATCCATGTCTGTTGCGAGGAGGGTGACCTTGGGAAATTTACATAATCTCTAGGCTCAAATTTTCTCATCAGGAGAATCATAGGTAATCACTGAACCCATTTTGTTGGTTTAATTCAGAGCATTAATTTGGATCTTGCATACACAGTATTTTGCATACTTCCTGGCATATGCATCGATTTTTATATATTTACAATTCTTACCATTCCAGGAAAAAAAAAAAACTAACTCCTTGAGGTGCCTATATCCTGAATCTTACCATAAATATTCTTGGCTCAAGCAATGTTTGTTAAGTGATTCTACATACCATTGAAATGCACTGTTTTTTTTTTTCCCCACAAATTCTGGCTCCAGAAATATCCATTGAGTGAACAAATTAATCAACCTAAACTTGGCTAGAT
Organism: Vicugna pacos; assembly: GCF_048564905.1. Taxonomy (NCBI): domain Eukaryota; kingdom Metazoa; phylum Chordata; class Mammalia; order Artiodactyla; family Camelidae; genus Vicugna; species Vicugna pacos. Next base: position 36,134,266 of record NC_133016.1, read on the forward strand.
TAAATTTTTCTAATCTCTTTCCAATTGATACTTCAATATAAACCTCTCTTTATATCATATAAGCTGTTTTATTAAAATAGCATAAGTAATAATTTGTGAGAACCTTGTATTTTTGAAATTCTATCAGTATTTCCTGGCTTTTACATGTAATAAGATATAACATAACATTCTAGAAGGACACTTATAAAACACCTGTATTGCACTTGATTGGTCAAAACAACATGAACTGTTGGAAACACTGCATATCATCAGAGAAGTTCTGAGCTTTAGTTTGAGGTCTGATATACATGAACAACATGTGATATTAATACTGATGCTAGTGATGACAGTGATTGGCATTTATCAGACACGTTTTATCTGTAAGTCACTAACTCAGATAACTTTCATAATATTTGGGCTCTGTCATTATTCTAATATTATGGGTAGATACATCTGTCTAAATTTGTTAAAAAACATAAAATTAATATTTAAAAAATATAACAACACATGTTTTTGTTAGTTTGACAAATGAGACACTATGAAAAGTCCTCATGCAAAACAACTAGTTTTTGGATGAGAGATGTTTTAAAGACATTCCTGGCCAAGGAAACTGCAAAGTTCCTCTTGTTCAAACAAATAAACAAATAAAGCTGGAGCAAAATTTTGAGCACCGAGAAACTGCTAATAACAGCTCACCCTGTGAACAAACCTCACATCTGCACTGTCATTGGATTCCTAGGTCTGGGTCCAGGCAGGTCGTTAGAGCTGACCGGAGACTGTGGCTTTAAGTCTGAAATCCTACGAAAGGGTTAAAGCGCCCAAGGTTGGTGGCATCCCCAGGCTCCTGACAAAGACCATCTCAGGGTCTCGCAGAAATAAGGGCCTCTGGTTGCCACTGATGAAAACCAACGGCATTTGAGTTTAGAGTTAAAGGCCACCAAGCCAAGGACAAAACCTCCACAAGGAGTGAGAATCAGTAGGTTGGATGGGGAGACCTGCATCCCCCAGAGGACTTCAGACTTGCAAACATCAGTAGCAGAATATAAAATAACCACGTATGAATGTTTAAAGGTAAGACCACTGAGGTCACAAAAATGACCAGTAAGAGACTATCAAAAATGACCAGGCAGATTTGAAAGAGAACCAAATGAAACATTTAGGAAAAAAAATTTAGATAGCTGGGGAAGAAAAGCAAACAAACAAGATGAGTGGACTTCTCCAGACTCAACATAAAGAAAACTGGTGAACGGAAGACACCCCCCAAATTGTCTATAATTTTCACTTAGGGGAGATGGAAAATATTTTTTGAAACATTGAAACCTACGAAGGAAAATTAAGAATATCTAACATTTGTCTAATGAGTGCCTTCAAAGGATAGGAGAGAGAGAAGGAAGGTGAAGTTACACTTGTAATTATAACACATTGAATTTTCCAAAACTGAAGAAGGATAAGGATCCATAGGTATTAAGTCACAATCTATACCCAACAGGATAAACTAAAGCAAAAATAAATGGAAATACTGCAATAAAACTGTAGAAACAAAAGATTTATTTTGAAAGAAAAAAGAAAAAAAGTTTACCTACAAGGAAGTGAGTATTAAACTGACAGATTTCTCAACAGCACCAGAAATATTTTTAAAAAAGTGAAAAATGTTCAAATTCATAAGAGAAAATCGTTATCAACCTAGAATTCTGTACCCGTAAAATATGTCATTTCAACCAATTTGGGAAGTATTGATGTTTTCATAATATTAAGTTTGACCTATGAATTTGAAATGATTTCCCTATTTAAGTTTCCTTTCATTTCTTTTATGATTCTTTCTGAAAAAAAAATTATTTTTTATGGTTTCAGAGTCGAAGTTTTACATTTAGTTTTTAAAATTTATTCCTGAGTATATTAGACTTTTTGATGTTGTTGTAAATGAAATTGCCTTCTTGTTTTTATTTTGTTTCTTCAATGTTAGCACACAGAAATACTGTACTCCTCAAAATTGATCTACAAATTCAAGGTGATTTCTTACCAAGAACTCAGATGTCTTTTCTATATGCAGCAATGGACAAGCTGATCTTAAAAATCATTTGGAAATGCAAGAGGACCAGAATAACCAAAACAATTTTTAAAAATTAAAGTTGGCAGATTCACACGTCCCAATTTCAAAACTTACTACAAAGTTCAGTAATCAAAACAGGATTATGTTGGCATAAGACTAGACATAGAGATCAGAGAAGCAGAATTGAGCATCCAGAAATAAACTCTCACCTTTATGGTCAACTGATTTTTGACTTAGGGTACTAAGACAATGAAGGAAAAATAGTCTTTTCAACAAATGGTTCCTAAACACTTGGGTATCTATATGCAAAAAAAAAAAAAAAAAGTTGGACCTGTACTTCATGGTTTGTGCAAAAATTAACTCAAAGTGGATTGAAGACCTAAAAGTAAGAACAAAACAATAAAACTAATAGAAGAAAATCAAGTAGGAATATTTCATAACCTTGAATCATTTAGTGATCCCTTAATCACTTAATCACAAAAGCATAAGCAACAAAAGAAAAAAAAACAGATAAAGTAGACATTATTAAAATTAAACATGTTGTGCTTCAAAGAACCCCAGCAGGAGATTGAAAAGACAACTCGCAGAATGAGAAATGATACTCGCAAATCATACATCTGATGCGAGACTTAGATTCAAAGTATACAGAGAATGTTTACAGCTCAACCATCATCAAAAGATGAATAATTTTAAAATTAGGAAAGGCTTAGGAGAGATATTTTTCCAATGACGATGCACACATGGCCAATAAGCACATGAAAGGTGGCCAAATACCACTAGTCATTAGGGAAATACAATCAAAGCCACAATGAGATTCACTTCATACCCACTATGTTAGCTAGAATCAAAAAGACAGACTATCACCCGTGTCGGCGAGGGTGTAGAGGAATTAATACCCTCCTCCATTGGTGGTGGGGAATGTAAAACGGTGCAGACACTTTGGAAGACAGTTTGGCAGTTCCTCAAAACATTAAACAGTCTTATAACGTAGGAATTTCACTCTTAGGTATATGACCAACTGAGCTGAAATACGTCCACATTAAAACTTGTGCATGAGTGTTTATTTAGTAGGAAGAAAGATGGAAATGACCCGACTGTCTATCATATGATGAATGACTAAACAAAATATGGTGTATCTGTAAAATGGAATAATATTTGGCTTTAAAACAAAGTGAGAAGGGATGAGAGTAGCACACCATCACATGGTATTTCTGTGTTGGCTGTAATGGACTTAAATAACCTCAGTAGCAAAGATATTAGTAGAAAGTAGCAAAATTATTAAAAGGTGAGGAATTGTGAGTATTTATTACCTCTGTTTTAATATAATTATTAATTATAAGTTTCTACAATTTAATTCATAGCAGTGGCTATGTGTAACAACAGGCTGACAAATTTTCTAGGTATTTAACAAAGGGCTCTGTTGTGTCTGTAGGAGTGCGCTGTGCACAGCTGGCTACACCCCACCCATGGGAGCCGTGGCCAGAGAGCTTGTGGGCCCCTCCTGTGAAGAGCCCTGTGTCTCCCTGTCTTATTGTGTTGTTTTCTCCACCCTCAGGCTTTATTTCCGGAAATAGTCTACTTTTGGAACTCACCCTGTAACCAACAGGTGGGGTAACTTAACTCATAAACAGAAATTTGAATTTCAGGTTCATTTAGCAGATAGCTCATAGTCCTGGTTCTGTGCATCTGTTATAAAATAGGTTTTGAGGGAAAAATGAAGCACTGATATGTGCTACAATGTGGATGTGCTTTGAAAATATGTGCTAAGTCAAGGAAGTTGCAAAAATCTTAACATATATAATAATTGTATTTATATGAACTGTCCAGAAGAGGCAAATCCATAAAGGAAATTAGGAGTTGCTAGTGGCCAGGAGATTAAATATGAGGTTTGTTTCAGGGTTGATGAAAATATTCTAAAATGGAGATGGTGATTATGGTTGCACGACTTCGTGAATATACTAAAAATGACTGAATGGTACCCTTTAAAATGGCGGGATTCATTCTATGGAACTGTGTCTCAATAAAGCTGTTGTAAAAATACAGATACATGTGACAGCTGAGGACACTGAACACTGGTTAAACAGTTGATGATGATAAGAAATCATGTAAACAATTTTTAGGTGTGATGCTGTGTCATTATGCTTTAAAATAAGACCATCTATGAGTTGATTATTGTTGTACAAGATTGATAGATACATGGGAGCTTTGCATTCTGATTTCTACTTTTGATAAAAGTAGATATTTGGAAATTTTCCAGAAAAGTAAGGAGGGAGAAACAAGAGTAACATGTATCAATTATATAATTATCAGCATGAAAAAGAAGCTAAATCATTCCCAGAGAATTCGTTAGAAACAATAAATGTCTAAGCTGGCTGTGTATAGTATCAACATACAGAACATCAATTGTATTTTGACACAGAGGCTAAAACACAGTGCAAATTCAGGAGGGTAATTTGAGTTTAATATTTCCTCCCGAACAGAAGATTTTTTTAAAGGTACGTAGCTTCTCAATTTGGGCACAAAGTTGCATTAGAGTTTTAACCCTGACTAACAGAGTTATGACACTATGCTATAAAATTCATGATAGGAAGTATAAAGTTGTCTAAAATAATGCCATCCCTTGTGAGAAAGCTGGTAAGAATGGCAAACAATGTATGAGGTTCTAGTCCCAGAATTATTTACTATATCAGATATTCAAACATTTATCCTTCTGGACAAAAAGTCCTGAATAAAGAGAAAATCTCAGATACAAGTATTTGCTTTTCTCATATAATATCAGCAGTCTCGGGTAAGTTAATTAGCACTTTATCTCTTTTATGACTCAGTAGTTCTGGCTAAAAATGCTTTCTGTAAATCTGCTCTGTGTTATAACACGTTACATTTTCAGTTCTTCTCTGGGATGAGGTTTTTATGTTACTTAAGAGATGAAAGTCGGCAGAAAAGCTGTAAAATCTCTCTTAAGGAACATTGTGTGAAACCAAATTATTTTCTTATTCTCCACGTAGGAATTCATACTTCAATTCTGCAGAAATTGTTGGGTGTTGTTGATTTAGAATCATGTAAAACCAGCACACGTTCAGTAAGATCACCTTTCTTCCCATAACGTGGGGAACAAAGACTAGGCTAACACAGTGTGAACATCTAACAGGAAAGAATGACGTAGATGCTGGCATTTGTTTCTCCAGGTGATGCCTGTAAATTCTCGATCTTAGTGGAGAATTAAAATGATTTTCCATGTGAGACAGACCTGAGTGCTTGCATCAATATTTCAATTTTAACCAGTCTGTAAATAGCCTTTGAAAAAAGTTACTGTAAGTTCTTCCGTTTAAAGTATGAACATTTCACAGGATTGGGTTATGTCTTTGAGTGAGTCTATGAAATACTTCCATTTGTTATTGGGCGAATTAAATGAGCTGTTTATTTTCTACAGAAAAGACAACTCTAAGTAGAGAAGTCACCTTCCTCAGAGTAAGTTATCAAGGTCAATGAAGAATTATCTGTATAACTTATAAATGCCCAAGTGCCAATAAAAACCATACATGAATTATACGGACTCTTAAGTGATTCACGGGTATAATTACATAAGCCCTGGTGTATCAGATGATGGCGTATGTCTTTTGAGAAAGATTTAAAATCATGGAAGCCATCATCTGAATGGTAAAATGGGTCCTGAGTACACTACTCATTGTTCATAAATTAATAAACTCATTGTTAATAAATAAAAACATGTTGAACTTGAGTTTCCTGATCTTGGCTGAAGCAAGGATGTGAAAGACGTCACAGAAAGTTACTTGCTCAGCATAAGCTGCTTTGTAAAGGGCGGTGTGCGGGACACCTGCCTCTGAGCAGGTGCTCTGTCCCATACTGGACTTCCCGGCTCAGAATATTTGGCCACAGTGTCCAGGAAAACCACATTTTAAATACAGCCTTTTATTTGAGGATAATGGCCGTAAGGGGAACACGGACATTCCTCCCATGCTCTCAGGAATCTTTATGGGCAGGTCGTTATCCAGCCATGAAAGTCGCTGTCTTATGACACAAGGGGAATGCAATGACAGTTTTTATTCTAGCTCTGTCACCGATTTCCCATACGACCTCGGGCAAATCACCTCACTTCTCTAGACTTCAGTTTCCTGAACCACAGAATGAGGGACTGGGCTAGATGACTTCTGTCCAGACTTCTGCTTTTACAAGTCCATTGAAACGTGGTCTGTCATCCTAAGTGAAGTCAGCCAGAAAGAGAAAAATACCATATGACATCACTTATACGTGGATCTTAACAGCAACGAAAAAAGAAAAACAAACTTATTCACAAAACAAAGACTCACAGACATAGAAAACAAACTATGGTTACCTGGGGGGGTAAGAGCTTGGGAAAGGATAAATTGGGAGTTGGAGATTTGCAGATACTAATATTTATAAAATAGACAAACAACAAGTTCATACCATATAGCAAAGGGAACTATATTCAATATCTTGTAGTAACTTGCAGTGAAAAAGAATGTGAAAAAGAATATCTTTATGTTCATGTCTGACTGAATCACTGTGCTGTACATCAGAAGTTGACACAACATTATCAACCGACTATAATTTAATAAAAAATGTATATTAAAAAAAGAAAAGAAAATTGCACCTTTTGGGGAGTGATGAAAATGTTAGCTATATCTTGACTGTGGTGGTGGTATCATGGGTGTAGACATCTATCAAAATTCATCCAAGTATACATCTGAGATACGTGTAGTTTACTGTACAGGAACCATATCACAATAAAGGTGTTAAAAAAAAAAAGAATCACATGAGCTTGTCACTGCGCTCTGTTCAAGCAAACCAGGATTCCATCACACGTACAGGCATATTCATGTCTATTCTCAAGTTAAGTTTACCGTGCGGGTGGATGTACAGATATTCAGAAGGAGACAGATGTAAAGATCCATGAAGGGAAGTGGCACTGTCATTAACTAGTCCAGAGCATTCATTCCTGCTGCATTTAGAATAATTTTGAAATAGAGTTCTGGGGTCTGGTTTAATGTCCAGAAATATAGCACCTGAACATCAGGGCAGTCACTTAAGAAATGGGGAAAGCTCTTTTTTACAGAGCACAGCTTGCCTTGGGGTTTCCTTCCTGAGAAACTGGAGAAAAACTAAAAACACTGGAGCCGAGAACATGGATAAAAAAGATGAGGGAGTTTTTCTTTTAAAAATATTTAATTTTAAACATTTTTATTCCTAATCCATGCAAAAGAAGTGTAGGTTAAAATATCCACTAAAAATTCATCACTTGCTGTAAACAGGATGATTTGGGAATAAAAATCACAACTATTTAAAAAGAAAAAAAAAGGTCCCACACACTTTTTATGTATATGTCATCTCAGAGCGTTAGCTATCACCTTGCATTTCAGAGGAAGAAAATGACTCTCTGTGGAGTTAAAACAGAGAATCTCTCAAAACCACGGAACAGCCGGTGTGGCGCAGGCACTAAATCGTCAGAGTGGCACTTACATTATCACGTAGTTCATAATCAAATGTTCTAAACTTGCTGTGAGAGATCCTTTCTTCCGCTGAGATCTGTAGTAACTTGGTTTTAATCTGGTTTCAGAAGTTGGTTGAACTTCACACGCGTAGGAAGAAGGCTTTATTTAGATAATGTTTTGGCCCACAGGAAGGATGCTAGCTCAGCCACTCATGGACTCTTCCTGCCTTTCCAGAAGGAAGCCTCTGGAAGTCGTTCTTTGTAATTCCTTGGAAACCGACAGCATTTCCTACCATTTCAGCTCTTTTTCTTTACATGATGAAATTATTTCTAGCTTTGTAAGAGCGTCTTCTGAATTGCAATGTGCTGATTCAGGTACACAGTTTTCCAAATAGTCTTTGTAGAGCTTTGGAAATATTTCACTCACATCTCTGAGCCCTGTGTTTTTACATTTGTTTTCTTTTATTGGATTTCAGCCTTACTCTGGTGTGCCAAGGGGGAAAAAATAGTGCCTACTGCCTGTTTGTATTTTGACAGATTTTCTTCAACACACTCGGTGTACGTTTTCCCCTGTTTGATTGTGAATTTGTATATTTTCATTCTGAGAGTGTTAAATCGATTAGTGTCCAGTGGGGATGTCATTTAGAACCCTCCATTTTTTTTTTCTGCCTGCATTTCTCACTGATTCTTTGAAAGTGCTCTAGCAAATTCCTAGCTTTCTTCTTTGATTGGCTTTTAATTTGTCTGGCATCATTTACACTTTTCTTCTTTCCTTATATTGAATAATTCTCTTTTACTCTTATTTTAACTTTAAATGAGAACCAATAAAAATCGAAATAAGTCAATCACACACCTTGAAGGTCAAAAGTGACCACAGGGCTCGCGGTGGAAGTAACTTGTATTCGGTGAGCCAACAAGAGCTCTTCTGACTCTCACGTTTGAAAATGTCAGAGGCTTTTCACAATAAAAATGTATTCTTTGTTCACATGACTGCACAATCCAAGTGTTCTTCATCAGGGGTTGTGGGTGGTTCCGTCTTCAACTATCACTTAGGGATCAATCCTGGAGATGCTGTCAGTTTCTGCGAGTCAGCACACGGGGGAGGAGATGGTAGAGAAAGTTCCCCTCTTCATGCTCATTTTGACTTGGAGGTGAGGCACATCCGTCCTCTTGTTCTGTGGGTGAGGACTAGTCACGTGGCTCCATCCAGCTGCAGAGGAACCTGGAAACTGTAGCTCCTGTCTGTCTAGATGACCCTTAGCTGCAATTAACAACATCATGGAAACACATCATGGACCTTGGTTAGATGACTTGCAAGGAAGCGGGTGCGAGATTCATATGAAGTGTATGAATCCCCACTGTCTCCATTATCCTCAGCTATATTTTCTCTCACCATAGGCACTCCTTTAAAGCTAAAGGCTTTCTCCACTGCAGAGAGGACTGTGCAATCCAACATGCATAGAGATCGGAGCATTACTTATATTTTGAACTGTTTATGCCTCTCAAAATTGGGAAATATTATAATATATATTTAGACATTGAGGAAAAACTGAATGGTGCAGACCATTATTATTTCACTAGGAAGCATTTATTAATTAACTGCTTAACCATATGTTACCTTGGTGGTCCTACTCACGAGAGTAATAAAACACTTCATCTGCTGTGTCAGAATTTTATGTTACTTCTCTCTGTGGGTCTCACTGGCTCACCTGCAGAACAGAACTACAGCTACCTCCTCCAGGGCACACAGGCACTCAGGCCACTGTTACAAGCAGCTTTAAAATTCACTGTACATTTTCTTGCACAAATAACAAATTCCCCATAAATGTGTGTCCTGTTTAAAGGCTTATTAAAAAAAAAAAGAAAAAGACAAATGAACATAAATACAAAACAGATACTGACTCATAGACATAGAATACAAACTTGTGGTTGCCGGAGGGAGAGGGGCGGGAAGGGGCAGACTGGGAGTTCGAGATTTGTAGATACTGACAGTATATGTAGAATAGATAAACAAGATTATACTGTCTAGCACAGGGAAATATATACAAGATCTTGTGGTAGCTCATAGTGAAAAAGAATGTGACAATGAATATATGTATGTTTGTGTATAACTGAAAAAATGTGCTCTACACTGGAAATTGACACAAGATTGTAAACTGACTATAACTCAATAAAATGAAATTAAAAAAGACATATTTTTAACAAAAAGGAAAAGAAAGAGAGAGAGGAAAGAAGAAAGAAAGAAAGAAAGAAAGAAAGAAAGAAAGAAAGAAAGAAAGAAAGAAAGAAAGAAAGAAAGAAAGAAAGGAAGGAAGGAAGGAAGGAAGAAAGAAAGAAAGAAAGAAAGAAAGAAAGAAATAAAGAAAGAAAGAAAGGAAGGAAGGGAAAGAAAGAAAGAAAGGCGAAGAAAGAAAGAAAGAGAGAAAGGAAGGAAGGAGGGAAGGAAGGAAGGAAGGAAGGAAGGAAGGAAGGAAGGAAAAAAGAAAGGGAGGGAGGAAGGAAGGAAGAAGGAAGGGAGAGAGGGAGGAAGGGAGAGAGGGAGGAAGGAAGGAAAAAGAAGCCATCAACTTGATGCAGTCTGGAGCAGGAACCTCTCCTGGGCACTGGTCCTGCAACCAGGAGCTGTGTTATGTGCACTTTGGTGTTTAATGTTGTCCCTAAATAGTGCCTCATACTTAATAGCAAATTATCAAATGTTTTAAGTGGATTATTATCCACAGTAGGACAATGTGTATCACAGAAGATGGGCAAATGTATCATTTAGATGTGTTATATACAGACATAGCATTGCAGCAAAAGGTGGCTCTGTTCTGACCAAAGAAATCTGAGCGAAGACTGTACTTCAGACATTTTTTAAATTATACAAATAATTCCACCAATGTCCATTTAAATTTAAAAAATGAAGCATTGGTATGAATACAATATATATAACAAAGAAATGAAGCAATTAATCCAATTTAAGGAAAACTGATTTTTTCACTCCCTGAGCATTCCAGGCAAATTTGATCTTTACATTTAAATTAAACATAAAATTCACTTTGTATTGAAGAAACCATTCAATCATTATCATAGATCCTGTCAGTTATGCAATTAAATATTGCAATCTTATGCATGATTGAATATCCTTAAAAACTCATAATTTAAAAACTTGTTAATATGTAAAATCTACTGAGCTGCTGAAATCACAAGGGTACCCCTGTGTGATTATTACTGTTTCTCCCCCCAAAAGAAGAAAAGTTATTTTTTCACACAGGGTAAAAGGAAGTGAAATTTAAAATGTATTTCTCTGATTTAAAATGGACAGAAACGTTAGCTGTTTTGCATCAGAGAGATCCTTTTAAGGATATATATTTGAAGGTACGTCCCACGTTTAAAGTGTTTCAGTTTGGGAAGTAGCCATGTTCATTCCAAATTTCCTTTTGAATCTTAGAAATACTATCATTAGAGTCCTTTCACTGCAACCAAATGAATGCTTTCTCTTTCAGAAATAAACTTGCTGTCATTTTGTTAGACAACTGGCATGAATGCAGTTTTTCCCGTTTAATTAAAAATTCTCTCAGTATCATGCTTTCTCCTCTACATACACACAGACACACACAAGTTCTTTTATCATTTTATGCAAAATAACATTATAAGATTAATGAAATAAATAAAAGTTAACCACATTTCTCCCCCCAGTTCTTCAATTACTCAAACTATGGCTTTTGCACAGAGACAAACACCGTGTAACATCCCTACGCAGAACAGTGCATGTTTCAACATCCTTGTTGCTTATTTTTTCTTGTTAGATTTCCCAGGATATTTGATTCAGCTATAGATTTCAGGGCAACTCATTGCCTTAACGTTTTTCTGGGAAGAAATGTTTGATTTCCAAATTTAGATGCAAAAACTTAACACAAAAGATAAAGTATTACCCTAAAAAAGGTTACGTCTACTTAAACAGATCATCTACCTTTATTGTTATGACTCTGATATTTAGTTACTGTAAGCAACTACAAGGTTCATGGTTGCATTAGGTAAGTAATTTAATAATCACTAAATATTCAATGATAAAGAAGGTACCTTTTTTACTATTACACTCCATTATAGCTCTATCAATTTAAATGACAGATACAAATGTGTCATTTGAAATTAGTAGCTTAGTCAGTGTTTCTCAAATATCCGAGATTAATGTTTCCCAAGGTACTAATAGCAGAAGAAAAATATATCTTGACACATTTTATGAGTACAATTGAAAGCAAGCTATGTCCAAAAGGATTTGGATAGACATTTAGTTATCACCTTCCTATGTTAAGAACATACTGTCTCTAATTACTCAATTTTAGGATAAAAGATTACAAATATACACACACTTTTAGAGAAGAAAAATATATCCAAAATTAGAATCAAATAGTTTGAAATTAAAGTGAGCAACTGAAACAAGAAGCATGGCAATTGCAAATTAGTTTTAAATATACTGTATATTCAATTTAATTTTTTTTGTTCACACATAAAAAACTGCATAGCACAAAATTGATGAGTAAGAAAATAAATACTTGGAGAATTCTTATTTAAAAGAAGATGGTGAAACAGGAAATGCTTCAGGAGGCAATTTATGTATTCCAATATGTAATACAAAATTATGAGACAGGCTTGTAGAGACAGAAGTGATGGAAATAAGGGAGGGAAATGGCAAATGAGACCTGAGTGCCACTGATGAAGGACAGGCGTTGATGAAATTTTCACATGTGATACTCTGAGTATCACATCTTCACTACTGCCGTTTCAGAGCTAGAAGCTGGAAAATGCAATCGATAAAACTCTGCCAAGAAATTAGGTTGATAAAGAAATGTAAAGAATGAGAAATATCTTCAGGGATATGAGTGGCAAAAGTAGAGGTCGTATTTCTGTATAATGAAAGCACCAGGAGAGTAGAAAGCAATGTGGAGAAAATGATAATTTTTAAACGATAGAGAATTCTCTAAGTTAAGGCCAATTTTAAAAGTGTCAAATTGAGTAATGCTTAACAGGATAGAGAAGACCAGAAAAACCCCCCAAATCTATCAACATGTTGTAAAAACTTAGGACATCAAAGTGAAAGGAAAAACCTCAAAGATTCCAGAGAGAAAAAAAAAATCACTCAAAAAGGAAGAGGAAGTTAATATGACATCAGACTTTTCAACAGCAACAATGGATGTTAAGAAAACAATGGATTTTCTTTTGCTATAGAGCTGAAGAAAGAGAATTTCAATATCAAAACTGGAAATTTACATGTAGCTAAATTTTTTTTTCTTCCAGTTTTATTGACATGTAATTGAGATACAGCACTGTATCAGTTTCAGGTGTACAGCATGATGATTTGACTTAACATACATCATAAAACGGTTATCACAGTAAGTTTACAGAAACCCATCAACTCACATAGATACAAAGCTAAAGAAATAGAAAAAAATTTTCCTTCTGATGAGACCGCTTAGTATTTGCTCTCAACAACTTTCATCTAAACATAGAGCAGTGTTAATTATATTTATCACGTTGTGCGTTACATTCCATCATACTTAACCTATCTTCTCACTGGAAGTTTATTCCTTTTGGCTACCTTCACCCAGTTCTTCCTCCTCTGAACACCTGCCTCTGGTAACCCCAAATCTGATCTCTTATTGTATGAGTTTGTTTACTTACTTCTTTGTATGTTTTTGAAGTACAATTGACTTACAACACTACATTAGTTGCCAGTACACAGCATAGTGATTCCATGTTTCTATACATTTTAAGATGGTCACCACTATCAGTCTAGTTATGATCTGTTGCCATACTAAGATATTCCACATTTATTGACTATATCCCACACACTGTAAATGTCACATCCATGATTCACTTATTTTGCAGCTAGAAGTTTGTACCTTTTTATCTCCCTCACCTATCTCTCTCCTCCCCCCACCCCTCTCCCCTCTGGCAACCACTTGTTTCTTCTATGTATCTAGAACTAACTCTGTTCTGTTTAGTTATGTTTATTTGCAGTCCTTTTTAAATGCCACATGTAAATAAAATCATTTTTCTTTCTCTATCTGACATATTTAACTAGAATAGCACCCTGTAGATCCATCCATGTTGTTGCAAATGTCAAGATTTCATTTTTTGTAGCTAAGTAATAGTCCATTGTATATAAACACAAACGCACACATACAGAACAGCTTCTTTATCCATTCATCAATTGACGAACATTAAAAAGTTTTCCATATCTTGGCAATTGTAAATAATGCTATAATGAACAAAGGGGTTCATATATCTTTTTGAATTAGTGTTTTCATTTTCTTCAGCTAAATACCCAGGAGTGGATTTGTTGGGTCATATGGTAGCTCTATTTTTAATTTTTGGAGGAACATCCATCCTGTTTTCCGCAGTGGCTACACCAATATACATTCCCACCAACAGTGCCTGAGGGCTCCCTTTTCTCTGCATCATCCCCAACACTTGTTATTTTCTGTCTTTTTGATAATAGCCATTCTGAAAGGAGTGAGGTGGTATCTCATTGTGGTTTTGATTTGCATTTTCCTGATAATTAGTCACATTGTGAATATTTTTGTGCTTACTGGCCATTCAGATCTTCTGCCCATTTTTAATGGAGTTACTTTTTGAACTTCAGTTTTGTGAGTTCATTGTATGTTTTGAATATTACGCCCTTATCAGATATATCATTTGCAAATATCTTTTCCCATTTGGTAGGTTTCCTTTTCATTTTGTTGATAGTTTCCTTCATTGTGTAAAGCTTTTTAGTTTGATGCAGTCCCATTTCTTTTTGCTTTTGTTTCTCTTAACTGAGGAGACATATCAAAAAATATATTGCTCAGACCAATGAAAAAGAGCACATTGCCTATGTGATCTTCTAGAAGTTTTATGGTTTCAGAAATTACATTTAAGATTTAAGTCTCTACTTTATTTTGAATTTATTTAGGTGCATGGTATGAAAGAATAGTCCAATATGGTTCTTTTGCATATAGATGTCCAGTTTTCCCAACAACATTGTTGAAGTGGCAGTATTTTCCCCGTTGTATATTCTTCCTTCCTTTGTCATAGATTAATTGATCATATTCTGGGCTCTTTGTTAGGTTCCAGTGACCTGTGTGTCTGATTGTGTACCAGTACCATACTGTTTTGATTACTGTAGCTTTGTAGTATAGTTTACAGCCAAGAAATCTCCAGCTTTGTTCTTCTTTCTCAGGATTGTTTTGTTTCCACAAACACACTATATTTTTCCATCTATTTGTGTTGTCTTCAGTTTTTTCCTTGGTATCTTACAGTTTCCCAAGTACAGGACTTTTACCTCCTTAGTTACATTTATTCCTAAATATTTTATACCTTTTGATGCAATTATAAATGGTATTGTTTCCTTAATTTCTTTTTTTGATAGATCATTGTTAGAGTATAGAAATTTAATAGACATCTGTATGTTAATTTTGTATCTTGCAAATTTGCTGATTTCACTGGTGAGTTCTAGTAGCTTTTTTGCTGACATCTTTAGAATTTTCTATGTATAGTATCATGTCATCAGTAAACAGTGATAGTTTTACTTTATCTTCTCCCCTCAATTTGGATGTCATTTATTTCTCTTTCTTGTCTGATTGTTGTGGCTAGGACATCCAATACTATGTCGAGTAAAAGTAGCAACAGTGGGCACCCTTGTCTTGTTCCTGATCTTAGACAAAATGTTTTCAGCTTTTTCACTTTTCAGCTGTGGGCTTCTCCTGTATGACCATTATTATGTTCAGGTATGTTCCCTTTATAGCTACTTTGTTGAGAGATTTTTTTTTATCATAAATAGGTGCTGAATTTTGCCAAAATATTTTTCTACATTTATTGAGAGAATCAAATAATTATTATTTTTCAATTTGTTAATGTGGTGTGTCACACTGATTGATTTTCAGACATTAAACCATCATTGTAGCCCTAGGATAAATCTTATTTGATCATGTTGTATGGTCCTTTTAATGTATTATTCAATTTGTTTAGCTAAAATTTTTTGAGGATTTTGACATCTATATTCATCAGTAGTATTGACCTATAATTATTTTTCTGTCTTATCCTTGTTTGGCTTTTGTATCAGAGTGATGTTGGTCTCACAGATTGAATTTGGATGCATTTTTAATCTGTAATTTCTTGGAATAGTTTAAGAAGTATGAGTGTTAACTCTTCTCTAAATATGTGGTAAAATTCATCTGTGAAGCCATCTGATCCTGGGCTTTTCAATTTCATTACTGGTCTGTTCACATTTTCTATTTCTTCCTGGTTCAGTCAATTTCTAAGAATTTGTCCATTTCTTTTGTTTTCTATTTTAATGATGAATAATTGTCCATAGTAACGTTTTATGATCCTTTGTATATCTATGATGCAAGCTTCAACTTCTTTTTGATTTCTGATTTTATTCATTTGCCCTTCCACCTTTTTTCCCAGTGATTAGTCTGGCTCAAGATATGTCAAATTTGTTTATCTTTTCAAGAATGAGCTCTTAGTTTCATTGACCTTGTCTATTATTTTCTTAGTCTTTATTTCTTTTATTTCAGCTCTGTCTTTAATATTTATATCCTTATACTAAATTTGGGTTTTGTTTATTCTTTTTCTAGTTTGTTCATGTGTAAGGATAGGTGGTTTATTTGAGATTTTTCTTGTTTCCTGAGGTGGGCTTATATCATTGTGAACTTCCCCCTGAGAACTGCTTTGCTATGTCCAATACGTTTTGGATCATTGTGTTTACCTTTTCATTAGTCTCTAGATTTTTTTTTAAATTTCTTTTTTGATATCTTTAGTGATCCCCTGGTTGGTTAGCATTATACTTTTTAGCCTCAACATGGTTTTAGTTTTTTGTAGGTTTTTTTCTTGCTTATTTCTTGTCTCATATTGTTGTGGTCAGAAAAATGATAGATATGATTTCAGTTACTCACAATAGCCAAAAGGTGGGAGCAACCCAGATGTGTATAAACTGAAAAATATATAAACTAAATGTAGCATACCTATACAATAGAGAATTGTTTGGCCAAAAAAGAGATGAAGAACTGATACTACAACATAGATGAAATTTGAAAATGCTGTAGTGAAAAGGGAGAAAAAGGTTTGCAAACCATATATGTGGTTAAAGTTTAATATCCAAAACATATAAGAATCTCCTACAACTCAAAAAACAAAATACCAGGCCAGATGGGCATAGAAACTGTATAGATGTTTTTTCAAAGACATACAAATGGACAAGAGGTGTATGAAAAGTTCCTCAGCATCACTAATCATCAGGGAAATGCAGATCAAAACCACAAAGAGGTATCATCTCATACTTCTTAAGTTGGTTATTATCATCACCTCACACCAGTTAGAATGACCATCATTAAAAAGTCCACAAATGATAAATGCTGAATATGGTGTGCAGAAAAGGGAGCCCTCCTACACTGCTAGTGGGAATGTAGTTTTGTGCAGACATTATGGAAAACAGTATGGAGATTCTTCAAAAAACTAAAAATATGATTCAGCAATTGCACTCCTGGGCATATATCCAGAGGGAACTTTAATTTTAAAAGATACATGCACCCCAAAGTTCATAGCAGCAGTATTTACAATAGTCAAGACATGGAAACAACCTAAATGTCCATTGACAGATGACTGGATAAAGAAGTTGTGATATATGCACACACATACACACACCAGAATACTACTCAGCCATAAAAATGGATAAAATAATGATATTGGCAGCAACATGGATGGACCTGGAGATTGTCATTCTAAGTGAAGTCAGCCAGAAAGAGAAAGAAAAATACCATATTATATCATTCATATGTGGAATCTAAATAAAAGACAAGTGAACTTATTTAAAAAAAAAACAGAAAGAGACTCACAGACATAGAAAACAAACTTATGGTGACCAAGGGGAAAGAGGGGTGGGAAGGGATAAATTGGGAGTTCACAATTTGTAGATACTAAATACTATATATAAAATAGATTAACAAGTTTCTTCCAGATAGCACAGGGAGCTATATTCAATATCTTATAATAACCTATAATGAAAGAGAATATGAAAACAAATAATGTATGTATATATATGACTGAACTATTATACTGTGCACTCAAAATTGACACATTATGAACTGACCATACATCAATAAAATAAGTTTAAAAAAAGATAACAAGTGTTGGTGAGCATGTGGAGAAAAGAAAAGCCTTGAACACTGTTGATGGTATTGTAAATTGGTGCAACCACTATGGAAAACAGTTCATCAGAGAAGAAAAAATAAAACTAGCACAAAATCCAGCAAAATACCCACTTCTGGGTATTCATGTGGAGGAAATGAAATCACTCTTAGCAGGGATATCTGCACTCTTACCTTCACTGCAACATTATTTGCAATAGTCAATATGCAGAAATAACCTAAATGTCCATTAGTGGATGAACAGATTTTTTAAACAAATGTACAATACATATACAATGGAATATTACTCAGCCTTAAAGAAGGAGGAAATTCTGCCATTTGTGACACTATGGATGGACCTGGAGGACATTATGCTAAGCGAAATATACCAGGCATAGAAGGACAAATACTACATGATCCCACTTGTATGGGGGTTCTAAAATAGTCAAACTCATAGCAATAGAGAATAGAATGGTGGTTTCCAAGGTCTAGGAGGGAGGGGAAAACAGGGACGGATTAGCCAAAGGGGACAAAGTTTCAGTCGTGCAATATTAATCCTATAGATCTACTTATGGCCCTAGAGATATATGAACAGAGATATAGGGCTTATAGTCAGCAATGTTGAGTTCAGATGCAAGCATTATGGGATCATGACCCACTGTAAGACCTAGCAATTGCACACGAATGAAACCGGGGCTACATCTGGAACTGGACATCACTGAATCAAATTTCATTCTAACAAACTATAGCTAAAGAATTGTAACAATCCCTCACCTATATAATTATATAACAATAGTTAGTCAACAGCTAAAATCTGTGTTTACTAGCACTAACCCAGTTAGAATTTTACCTACTTACTGGAACACTCAAGTATGAGGCTCGGTGCTATTTATGGTGAGACTGAAGGATGCTGTAAAATGGTCACTCATATTATAATTAGAAAAGTTGAAATTTGGCTAGTGCAGGCTGGAACTGCTAAAAAAATTACTAAACTATCCTTACTAAAGTACATTTTTTCCTATACAGATATGGAGCAAATCTGTTAGATGGGTGCCTGCCATTCAAGGAAGGCTAAATAATTTTAATTCAGGTGTTACCACTGACATTGCAAACCAGGAGCAATGGTCATTTAGATGAGATTGCCTCCAATATTAGGAACAAATTAAACACTATTCATTATAACTGAATAGTCTTATATGTTCCTTAAAATGAATATTTCATGATTTAACGTTAATAATGGATAATGGTCTTAGTATAATATGTGTGTCTTACATTAGGAACATTATGTGAAAAGATGGCACTGCTCCCATTGGCCCTGGCTCAACCTGTAAGAATAATATAACATATAATAATGGTTATTCTTAAGAGATATTCGTAATTATGAAGAAAAAATTCAGCTCAAAGCTGTAGACTACAGAGTCTCTCGTGTTAATTATGTATTACATATCAACTGGGAAAAACAAAAGATAGCTGAAGAATAGCTATCAAATTATAAAGCCCATGGAAAAAATAAACATTAAAACTTAACAATAATTTGTAGAACTTTTGTATGATGAAGGAAAATCCTTATACATAGCTAGTCAAGAATCTGCTTTAATTATGTATCACTGATATATACTCAAATGCTATTAACTTAAAGCTAATATGCTTCTTAATATTGGAATTCATTAACCCAAATTTAATTAATTGTAACATTAATCATTACTTTCATATGTATACTGCTAGTATATATGGAAAATTAAGAACATAATATTCTATACATTCATATAGAAATGTGTGTATTTTTAAATTAAATACAGTGATTTCTCGTTTTTAATATAATTTTCTTATATTTAATGTAAGAAAAGTTAAGACTTCTTGGATATGTACAAAATTGAGAACATCTCAGAAAGAAATCAACTCTGCATGTACAGAAAATCTGATGCTACAAATAGTACCAAAAACTGGAACGCTTGTGGGAAACGGAACTTAATTTAATCTTACAGAGAAATAAGATCATTACTAACCATATGTACCACCAAGTAGAGGCACTGTCAGGGGTCACTGTAGGAGATACTGGTAAAGATTTATGAAAATCACGATCACAATGTCAGAGTCAACTTAATGTTCAACTGCTGGTGCAAATTGAGGAAGTGCAGACTGTTTACTAGCAGTAGGAGGATGTGTAACAATTGTAGCTTTAATTTCATGAAAGAGACTTGAAAATTCACCATAGCTTTGTACCCAGGCTATCTTCACGCATCCTGGTTTATTTTTTCTTTCTCAGTAATAACCTTAGATAATCCAATATTTTTGAATTGGCCATGTTCTCTGGGTCATAATTTTTTATTTTCCTAATACCTACAAAGGACAGTCACCACATAATTTTTTCAAAAATGTCAAGTTCCTCTTTAACAGCAAAATCTTGCAGGTATTATGATCTCAAACACAGGAGCGGGTCCCTGAAATGATCAAAACAGGAAGCAGAGCTGGTCACCTATCTTGAGCAATTGAATTCAGTCTTGACCATCAAGGAATTGTGTAGAATTTCCATTAGAATTATTTTTCTGAGAGACAGAAGAGTATACTGGTTCCTGTAAAGCCCCAATTTGTCAAGTTTTGACTGTGGACAGTTGACCCCTCTGCTTGTCTGTCTGTGTGCACGTGTTAGAATCTGACTCCCATGCTGGCAGTAGAGAAGCCTTGGGCAGAGAGCCAGAGATGAAGGGGCCACTGAGGCACGATCTATCAACTTTTAACCACACATGGCTGGGTCCTGGATTTGGAATAAAAAGATAGGCGGAGAGGAGGGTTACAGTAAGTTTCTGGTGCAAAGCCTTTTCACTATGCATAAAAATGATCATATGCTTTATCACCTTTGTTGTATTAATAAGATGAAGTCCACCAATAAGTTATCTCGCAGGTGTGGTCACAAGTACATTTCTCAATTAAATTTTATTTGGGCATAACGCACTAACAATACATAGTTGTTCACAAGTAAATAATTTATTTAAGATATTCATATCTATAACTATAACTAATAATAGGCACTTGTCTCTATTTTTCCTTTTATTCAGCTATAGGAATTAGTGTCAATTTCTTTAAAAAAAGGAGCATGCATTTTTATTTATCCTCTGGAACAAATTAGGTAACATAGACTTTCCTATCTAATGCTCATTTCTTAAAACCTATTTGTTTAATACTTAATGGAGTTTAGTCCTTTGTGAAACTTTTAATTTTGGTCGATAATTACTCACCTGTTGCACGTTTATTATCACTTCCTGAATAAGCCTGCACAATTTGTATTAGTATTTTTAACATGTGTTCATTTTATTAAAATGGTAAAATTTTAAGTGAGTTATATAGAGCATTCTAATTTTAAAAATCTCTTTTACATCAGTAAGTATAATCTCAATAAATTTTTATGCTATGCATATATTTTTCTTTTTATCCATTTTCCCCTTGATTAAAATTGCCAGAGGTTTGCCTAGTTAATTAGGATTTTCAAAAAATAACTCCTGGTTTTTATTTATTAATTCCACTGTTATTTTTTTAGTATGTAATCTAATAAATGTCTGCTTTTCTTTGGAAATCCACTCGCAACCAGCTCACAAAGCTTTATAAAATCAATCTTTTCACTTAATATAAACATTTATTGCTATAAATTTCCAAAAATATAGGTTTTGCCACATTTCATAAGCTTTGATATATAACAAAGTTTTCAAATGACAAATCATTTGTATTAGCAGTTTTATCTACTTTTTGAAATGAGGGTTATTTGAAGGAGTCATGTATGTCTATGTCCAGGAACCATCATTGAACTTGAGAAAGCCCAAAAACCACACATATGCAAAATTACTAAAATGTTGACAAATAATATCAGGATGCTTCTCAGTCATGGGTAATCTGAACCACCAATGATGCATCCACAACTAAAATAGCTTTAATAATTTCTACATAATTACAGTTTATTTATTTTCATTCACATTTATCTGATTTTTGTCACAGAATTTAGATTGCAAATTTCTCCTTATTAATCAGTGGTTATTTGAAAAGTGACAGTTTTTTTCATTATATTTAAATATAGATATCTAGTATGTAGTACATAAGCCTGTATTTTTAAGATGTTAGCCATTAAACTCTATGAATTATATCATTTAGATGTACTGTATAATTTTGTATCTTTTTGTACTTGAAAATATCTTACTGTGAAAAGTACAAATTAACTTTTGAATCATGGCCATTCTGACTGGTGTGAAGTGATACCTCATTGTAGTTCTGATAAATGCTGGAGAACTGGAGAGGGTGTGGAGAAAGGGGAACCCTCCTACACTGCTTGTGGGAACGTAGTTTGGTGCGGCTGTTATGGAAAACACTATGGAGATTCCTCAAAAAGCTAAAAATAGACTTACCCTATGATCTAGCAATTCCAATCCTGGATGTATATCCAGGGGGAACCTTAATTCAAAAAGATACATGCACCTCAATGTTCATAGCAGCATCATTTACAATAGCCAAGACATGGAAACAACCTAAATGTCCATTGACAGGTGACTGGATAAAGACGTTTTAGTATATTTATAAAATGGAATACTACTCAGCCAGAAAAAATAATAAAATAATGCCATTTGCAGCAACATGGTTGGACATGGAGATTGTCATTCTAAGTGAAGTAAGCCAGAAAGAGAAAGAAAAATACATATGATATCACTTATATGTGGAATCTTAAAAAAAAAGACACAAATGAACCTATTTGCAAAACAGAAACAGACTCACAGACAGAAAGTCAACTCACAGTTACTGGGGGGAACGACATGGGAAGGGATAAACTGGGAGTTCAAAATGTGCAGTATTAACTACTATATGTAAAACAGAAAAACAACAAGTTTCTTCTGTACAGCACAGGGAACTATATTCAATATCTTATGGTAACCTACAATGAAAAAGAATATGAAAAGGAATATATATGTGTACATGTATGACTGAAACATTATGCTGTACACCAGAAACAGACACAACATTGTAACTGATTATACTTGTTTTAAAAAAAAGTTATACTTACAAAAAAATAACTGCTTAATCCTTAAAACTATAAGGCTCACTTAACTTTTTAGATATGATGACATTTGAGGGAAAGAACATTTTATAAAGGTTGAATCATTTTATCTCAGAAAATAAATGTCAGCTCGAAACACCAGACGAACAATGAAACTTTAAAATATTAGTTACATCTATCTTCATGTATGAAAAGTAGCTTAAACTATCGAAATGAGTAAAGGAAAATGAATAATGACCACTTAACAAATGAAAAGCTGAAGAAATTTTCCATCAGGCATATGAGCATGGCCAGTCACGTTACTGTTAGTCCACGCAGGTGGAGAGGCTTACTCAGCGGACAAGGGCTGCCTTCCCCCGTGCATTAAGAGTGAAGGCTTTTTCATTTTCTGCCCCAATGACTTACTAGTTTAATGTAATTCACATACTCAAATATATTATTAGGATCTCCATATGGTTCAATTTGAGGACTTAATATTTTACCATGGAAAATATTTATGATCTCCAAATACTGTTTGCAGAATAAGATGCTTGGGACGAACTGCAAATAGGTAGAATAAGAGAGTGATTTAAGAGTACAACTAAAATAAAATCTGCATTTATTTTTAAGATTAATCATTTTTTCCCAATGCCAACCTACACAATATTGTATGTGTTGTTGACATTGTCAAATGTGATCCGACTAAATCATGTACTGAAACCCTCCTTTAAGGAAATATGGCCTCAAGAACCAACTTTACTATTTTCCTGGCTAATTTGGCATATAATATATACAGCTATTTATCTTCTTTTGTCAGTATTTTTTGTTATAAATTTTAACTGCTGTGGTTAATATATCTTGCTGGCTCTTATTTAACTTTCAAACAATACCTCTTGCTCTATTGAATTTCCTCTGAGAATAATACATTACAGAGTTATGACAAATTTCAGGTTTCTAATAACCTTTTTAAAAAAATTCACACTCAATATTTTCTAATTTGAATTTAGAAACACACAGATATGCACATAGGTGTGTGTATAATGTGTGTACAGATGCCTATACTTGTATACGTATGTGTGTATGTGTATATATATATATATATATATATATATATATATAGTGTGTGTTTATATGTAAATATATATATTCTCCATCATATATACAGGCTAGGGAAGTGTATGACTAGAAAGTTATACATTTTTCCCCTGATGCTAAAAGTCTAATTAAAAATGCACATTTCCCCATTTTCTAACAAGGGTTGTTAATCTTGAGTAGAGGAAACAGGTCCATTTTGTGTTTTCTTTATTTCATTTAACAATAGTTCTTTCTTTTTTTAAAAAAAAATTATTTTATTATTACTTTTTTTAGTGGAGGTACTGGGGATGGAACCCAGGACCTCATGCATGCTAAGCATGCGCTCTACCACTGAGCCATACCTCCCCCTACAATAGTTCTTTCAATGCCTGCTGGATAGAGTGTTATTACTTCTTTTGTCTTTATCAGGTGGTCTTAGCGAATGAGAAATTGGATTGAAGTACGCTTTGCAATTGAGTAGAGCCTTCTTCATGGTCTGTGTTAGTATCAGTCAGGTTTCTCTAGAGAAACAGAGCCAGCAGTATGTATTTACATATGTGTGTATGTATACGTACACATACATATAGATCTGATTTATTGTAAGCCATTGGCTCACAGCATTGTGGAGTCTGAGACTCCCACTGTCTGCAGTCTGCAAGCTGGAAATGTAGGTGGGCCAGTAACATGGGTCTAGTCTGATACAAGCAGACTTGAGACCAATGAAGAGCCGGCACGTCACTTTGAGTCTGAAGGCAAAAAAAAAAAAAAGTGATGCTCCTGCCCTTGCAGTCAGACAGGAAGAGCTCCCCCTTCCTTGAGGGGGGTCAACCTTTTTGTTACACTCATGTCTTCCCCTGATTGAACGAGGCTCACCCACTCTAGGGAGGACAACTTGCTTCACTTAGTCTAATGATCCAAATGTTAATCTCCTCCAAACACACCCTCCCAGACACACTCAGAATAATGTTTGACCAAATATCTGCACACTCCATGGCCCAGTCAAGTGGATATGTAAAATTAGCCATCGTGTGGTCTTTAGCTAAATGAAACAAAATCCTGAAGAATGCCATAATGTTAATGTCAAAACTACCTGCTTTATAGCTCTAAACATTTGTATTTAGGGGTTGAAAATCTATATTTTGGCTGATTTCAGGGACAGTAAAATTGGCCTTAAATTAAAGACAAATAATGCAGGAAATCATAAAGCATTTCAATTTTGCTCAGTGAACAATTTAACTGTTTTTATTTTGTTAATTGCAGAGAACCTGGAGAATCTTCTGGAACTGGTGATGCTTTCATGGGCCCCTACTTTTTTTTTTTCCTCTTTAAACACATGGGACAGTCGTTTTCAGACATTAGCCATAAAACAAAGGGAAAACTATGACGCAGAATAAGTGATAATCGCTACAATTGGCAACTAAGGAAAAACACTATGAGAGTTTCCCAGGCAGGGCAGTGATGGCGGCTCTTGGTAATAAAGAGGTGGGAAAATTATTCAGTAGCATCAAGGGAACCTCTTGTAGCTCCAGAGGTTTGTGTATTTTCCCAATTTCATTGTATCATGGGACTTTTGGCTTTAAGGTTTACTGATGCTTGAGGCCTCCCTTTACTGACTGAGGAAATCCCAACACATTTTCATCATCAGTTGAAGTCTTCTCTATAGAAAGTTTAGTTTTGTGGTTAAAAGAAGCATAGACTAGCTAACAATGAACTTGCAAAGAATGCATGAAAATTTGAGGATGTAGGTTTTTTAATCTGAGTCTAAGAACTATCCACAGTTAGTGATATCTTCTGAGAATATATGACTTAAATTTTTAAGGTAAAAACTTTGATTGATCGGTCAACTAATCTTTGACAAAGGAGGCAAGAATATACAATGGAATAAAGACAGTCTCTTCAGTAAATGGTGTTGGGAAAACTGGGCAGCAGCATGTAAAGCAATGAAGCTAGAACACTCCCTTACACCATACACAAAAATCAACTCAAAATGGATCAAAGACTTAAACATAAGACAAGATACAATAAACCTCCTAGAAGAAAATATAGGTGAAACATTATCTGACATACATCTCAAAAATGTTCTCCTAGGGCAGTCTACCCAAGCAATAGAAATAAAAGCAAGAATAAACAAATGGGACCTAATGAAACTTACAAGCTTCTGCACAGCAAAGGAAACCAGAAGTAAAACAAGAAGAAAACCTACGGAATGGGAGTACATTTTTGCAAGTGAAACCGACAAAGGCTTGATCTCCAGAATATATAAGCGGCTCATACGACTCAATAAGAAAAAAATAAACAACCCAATCCAAAAATGGGCAGAAGACCTAAACAAGCAATTCTCCAAGGAAGAAATACAAATGATCAAAAGGCACATGAAAAAATGCTCAATATCACTAATTATCAGAGAAATGCAAATCAAAACTACAATGAGGTATCACTTCACACCAGTTAGAATGGCCGTCATTCAAAAATCCACAAATGACAAATGCTGGAGAGGCTGTGGAGAAAGGGGAAACCTCCTACACTGCTGGTGGGAATGCAGTTTGGTGCAGCCACTGTGGAAAACAGTAAGGAGATTCCTCAAAAGACTAGGAATAGACTTACCATAGGACCCAGGAATCCCGCTCCTGGGCATATATTCAGAAGGAACCCTACTTCAAGAATACACCTGCACCCCAATGTCCATAGCAGCACTATTTACAATAGCCAAGACATGGAGACAGCCTAAATGTCCATCAACAGATGACTGGATAAAGAAGAGGTGGTATATTTATACAATGGAATACTATTCAGCCATAAAACCCGACAACATAATGCCATTTGCAGCAACATGGATGCTCCTGGAGAATGTCATTCTAAGTGAAGTAAGCCAGAAAGAGAAATAAAAGTACCATATGAGATCACTCATGCGCGGAATCTAAAAAAAAATACCAAAACAAAAAACATAAATACAAAACAGAAACAAACTGATGGACATAGACTACAAACTTGTGGTTACCAGGGGGATGGAGGGTGGGAAGGGACAGACTGGGATTTCAAAATGTAGAATAGATAAACAAAATTATACTGTACAGCACAGGGAAATATATACAAGATCTTATGTTAGCTCACAGCGAAAAAAATGTGACAAATGAATATATGTTCATGTATAACTGAAAAGTTGTGCTCTTCAATGGAATTTGACACAACATTGTAAAATGATTATAATTCAATAAAAAACTGTTTAAGAAAAGAGAAAAAAAGCAAGACATCTGTCTATAAATTATGACTAAATCCTAGTCATCACTTTGAGAGGTATTTGGATGTGAAAAGGGCTGAGGGTTTGTTGAGCTGTTCAGCGTGTTATGTGTGCTGACTATCCATGACTCCCCTGCTGATGTGGTCAACTACACTTTTATAGCTTAGGGTTTAGGTTATGAATTTTAGGCGTTAGGGAAAAAGCAGTGTGTGGCTGGGTGACAGTTGAGCGATGCTAGGAGGAAGGGTAAGAGTGAAGAAATATCTTTTTTTTTCCTTCCACAACAACCCACAAAAGCCTGAATCATAGCTGGTGTAACTTCCAGTGGACTTTCAGAGCGTATCTGCTCTGTGATTTCTTTGTGGACGAAAGTATTGTCTTATTCATCTTTATATGCCTTGCACTTAGGCACAATGCCTAGCCCGTAGCAGACATTTAATACAAAATTTTTGATGAGATAAAAATGACTCAAATGTGGTGGTGCAGAGCTTGATGAGTTTAGAAGACAGTATCTGGGCCTGAGGTCAAGATGCAGTTGTACAGAGCCTCCTGGAGTTGTGGTGGGGCAGACAGGAGCGCTGCCTGGCAGGAATCACTCTAACAACCGCCAGCTTTTAATGTGGAGAAGTTTGGTCTGCCTGCTCAACAGCCTTCTGCTTGGCTAGATCTTCAGGATATGGACTGCTTTTGATGGCCTAAGGTCAGGTTCCCTGGATGTCAAGGGTCCCCTTTTCCAGATAATGAACAGACCCTGAGAAAGAATGCCAATGTCCTTAGGATCTGACACACAATCCTTTCTCTTTCCTGCTGTGATTAATCTGTGAGTAAGTGGTGTTGGCATCAAACAAACCCGGGCTGAACTCCAACTCTGCCAAGTCCTAACCAGGCAACCCTAAGGCGATTTACTTAAGCCTTTCATGTCAGTGAAGGTCCTAGCGGTCAGTGATTGGCGTGCCCCAAAGGGTGTAATTGAAGAGAAACCGACAAGAGTCACGGAAGTGACAAAGGGCGAGGAAGAGCCAGGTCTGGCAACAGCAGAAAGCTGTCTCCACCTGAGGCCTGGAAGGGACAGGAGAGGAAGGATGCCACCACGTCACAGAGACAGCGGGAGGCGTGGAAGTGCGGCTGCCGAGCCGAGCGGTGATCCCGGAGAGGCCGTCCCTGCCAGAACCTTAGAAGGTGAGTAAATGTTCTGATCTGTGTCTCACACTTCATCCCCTCTTAGTTCTTCCAACTTCCACACCCAACCAGAAGCCGAAGCACCATGGAGCCCGGGAAGAGAAGTCCTCAGGGGTCAGACTCTCTGGGTGTAGAACAAGGCAGAACAATGCAGAGAAGAGATCTGGAGGTGATAAAGATATTCCCTAATCATCAATTTCTCTTTCTGCAAATTGGGGATTATAATCATCTCCTCCTCATGGACGAGGACCAGATGGGATAACGGATGCAAAGCATTTAGCATGAAGCTTAGCACATTGTTAATAGTTGTTCAGGATTAAAGTAGCCTCTGAAAGTTGCTCGAGACTCTGATCAGAGGGAACCTAACTGGCGAAAACAATTCTTTTCTAATAAGTCTCTTATTTCGAAACAAACGAAATAGAATCCTTCCATTTTTAGGATAATATACCCACAAGTTTGTATAGTTGCAAACCTTCTTGCCATGACGTTTGGATTCATAAAAACCCTGGCTCCAATCTGGTCTCCAGTATCTTTACTAACCATTCCCTGTGACCTGGGCAATGGTGTATTTAACATGAGCCAATGTTCTTTTTCACCCATAAAAATAAAGGAAAAATAACCACTACCTTACAGATGTGTATCAAAAGTAAGACAGGGTCTAACACAGCACAGAGGCTCAGAACTTAGCAACGTTATGCTTTGCCATCTCCACAGCAGCTCAATGTGGTACTAGAGATTATACAGCGCAAACAGATACATGGCAGACCTTTCTTTTGCTGCTCAGAGTGTTTTCTTTTTAATATTAAAAAGATTTATTTTACGTAGGTATTTTAAACACTGTCCATGGATTACCCTACATTAATAGATCAATATCCATGCATTTGAAAGTTTCAGGCAAATATTCTAAAACCAGAGACGGAGATGAATGTTAATATACAATTGACGAAAAGGCAGCAAATCTCAATAATCCTCAAATACATTTTGATGTTTTCTATTACCAGATAGCAAACTCCGAGACCAGGCTGGCGTAACATGCCTCATTGTCCAACCTGACTTTGTTTTCCTTTGACTACGCTACATAGAGTCAATTTGGACAATGACGCAATTTTCCTTGCCCGGCTTGGTCAGGAGACACTAAAGGAAAAAAAAAATGTTTGGGGGGAAACTGAATCACTCTCCCTTCTTTTAGAGGGAACCTGCAAATGTCACTTAATGAGAAATGTTCTCAGTGCAGAAGAATGCACCGTGATGAGTGTGTTCCCCGCTCCCGACGGCTGCATCAAGCCCGCACCACCATCAGCATTCAGCGCGGCACCAAGACCCGCAGGAAACCATTCCATTTGTAAAAAGGTCAAACATTGGTAGCCCCAAGCTTTTGAAATGAAGCAGAGAAAACAATTTCAGAGCTATTTACTCCCCTGTTCTCTGACAGCTTTTGTCCCGGCTTCCAGTAAGAGAGATTTGCTTTTATAGTCACAATCATTTAAGTAAATACGATGCTTGTGGCTACAAAAAATGCACTTGATTGCTTTCTTTGAGTCAGAAGGCTTTTTATCTTGTTTCTAAAATCATAAAGCCCACCAGGCACTGCATTTTTCCAGAAGTATTGACTGACGTCCATCCTATACATTTAGGTAATCAATTAAGGGTACAGATGATGACAGAGGAACTTTGGTAACGCAGGAAGGAATTTATAATACATGAGGGCTCTTTCACAGTGGAAGTGATGTGACTTTTGTAGGGCAGAAGAATTGCTATGGTTGTTTGGCAATCACATGTCTCATTTCTGATATATTTCCTAGCCTTTTTGTGTATTAACAAGAATGTATTGGGAGATCCTTCAGCATTGCTTAGCAGAAACATACATACAATTATCAAACCTGCTGTCATACCCCTGGAAAGCTGTCTCAAAAGCAGGAGAGTAGTAAATATAAAACAGACAGAAGCATCAAGTGTAGTTCCTATTAGGAACTGATGGTTGGAATGCATTCTATGTACACTGCTAATAAAATGAGGGATGAATAAAAAAAAACATTGCAGGAAAATGGCTTCCATTCAATTTTAAATGACTTACATTTAAAGTGAATCTCTTCATATATGGAGCTCCCAGTCTTTATAGAAATGTAAGCAATTTATAGAGACATTCTTTTAAAAGAACATTACTACTATTCTCACTTTATAGTGAGGAATTTCAGTAATTTCATGACTTTCTGGAGGTCACACACTGGGTAGGAAAAAAGTTTGCTCCTGGATAATATGAAACAAGAAAATGAAATCTTATAGAATGATGTATTCTCAAACGTTTTCTTTAGATCCGTTTGAGGTTTTACTCTGCCTTAAATATCATATAGATCTTTCTGAAATCCACTCAGCAGCTATGAGCTATTTCAGGCCAATAATTGTGACATGTTCCAAAATAGTCAGCTTTGTTCGACATGTATTTCAGCATCTGTTATGTTACAGGCTTTGTTAAGCTATGAAACAGAAGGACCAGGAAAGACAAGATCCTTTCTTCCGTGGAGTTCAAAGCCTTACAGGTACGTGCAGCCAATGCTCCAGAAGAAGTATTAGAGGAAGATGCTATCATAACACAGAGAGAGGGGTCAGGCGGTCCTACCTATGGTAATTGTGTTAAACTGAAAACTAAAGACTAACTAGAGATGAACAGACAAAGGGAGAACCAAAGAAAGTCCAAGAAGCCCAGCAGGACTGGAGTATAAGGTTTATGATGAACAAAAGATGAGGCCCAAGGACTTAAATTAGACTATCTTGCATTAAGATCTATCTGAATTTGCTCAAAGTATCATTTTGTCAAATCAGACTTACTGGAATCTGCCATCGTATACAGTGTCAAGCTTTACTAATAGTGTTAAGGATATAACTAATCTGAAGAATTAGCTACAACAGAGGAAGGTTTGGGACCAACCAGTACAACTCCACATGTCCTTCTTGACACATTACAATGTGTTCTTTGGCCCGTATTTAAAGATGCGCTGTCTAAAGGATGCATGGAGTCACTGTTTACATGAAAAGGAATCACACTGCCCATTGCAAAGCTTATGTAACACTTCCCCTGGCACTATGCCCCATAAGTCCAGAGCTCATGTTTGTTTGCCATGAACCATCCTATACACACCAGGTACGTTCTGCTACAAGCATTCTATAAATAATGACTCTCCCACTAGGAAATACCAGTGTGGTGCTCAACAGCAGGTCTGTCAATAACACGCTTTCAAGGAGATTCGACCAGGTCCTCTTTTCTATTTTGAGGACATTTCATGGTAAAGTGAGAATGTTCTCACAGTCATGCTATCAATTCTTTCCTTTCTACCTGCAGAAACTATAAATCTATGTTATACATTTTGGATTGATCATGAAAGTGATGGCAAAGGCTTAAAGGATCTTAAGCCTGATATGTAGAACACACAGTAACATATGAGGCTAGATGGAAAAAGGAGAAGGTTATAGGCATGAAGACCGATTTCAGACTTTTGGAATGGTGGGATCACTTGAACTAGGGCATCCCACAGTGGTGCCCAAGAGAAGGATGCAGACGCTAGAGTTGTTTATGAGTCAGCATCTGCAGGACTTGGGGATTAATTCAAAATAGGAGGTAAAAGAGAGCAAGGGAATTAAGGATTGCCTATATTTGGACAACAACATAGATGGGGCTAACAGCTGAGATAAGTAAACATTAGAAGGGGAAATCGATCTGGAAGTCCAAAATATGGTCAGTTTTAGATACGTCAAGTTTGAACTGATTAGAAAACGTGAAAGGGAAGGCATTCAGTGAGCAGTTGTATAAAAGGATCAGAAACCCAGGAGAAATCCCTGGGCTGGAGAGTTGAAAGTGACTGGCAGAAATGTATTAACTGAGGCCATGGGAAATGATGAGTCATCTGAAGACATCAATTAGGAAGCGGGCCAGAGGAAAGCTGGCCAGTTTTAAAGAAGGCAAAGTGGATAAGGCAGACGAAAGGACCAAGGTGTGGAATCGGGAAGCCAAGGGCTGGGCTGATTTTAGATAAATGAAGAGAATGTTTGTGCAAGAAGCCTCTGGGTGTCCAAGCAAGTGAAAGCTGCCCTTCGATTTAATAATGTGAATGGGACATTGGAATACAGCCCAAATACAGAGGTGGAGACAGAGTGGGTAAACAGCTCCTACACCAGAAATTGACACATTGTAACTGGCTATACTTCAATATTAAAAAAAAGGAAACATATTGGAGCTTGTCATCTAGGCTATATTAAATTTTGAGACTTGTATCTTTTTCTGTATTCCCCTTGACTGGCAGAGGGCTACACATAGAACATTTTAAGGAATACTTTTTTGAAAAGGAATATATTTGAAAATTATTATCTGAAGATAGGCTGAGTCCAGATTAAGTCTTTGTTTTTTCACGTGCGAGGGAAAACTTTCAAGTCTTCCCTCATACATAACTGTCCAGTGTGTTCACCAAACTCTCTTTTCCTATTTTGTAACTGCTTTTTTTCATTTGTTTGTTTTTTGACCTGTCAAATCTAGTGAGCATGTGTGCACTTGGGGAATAAATAATCCATTCATTTTGGCTCAATCAAAAGAGCAAGAAAAGAAAATTTGATACATGTTATTATAAAATGCACCCCAATGTTCATAGCAGTGCTATATACAATATCCAAGACATGGAAGAATCTAAAATTTCCATCAACAGATGACTGGATAAAGAAGTTGTGGTATATTTATACAATGGAATACTACTCAGCCATAAAAAGTAATAAAATAATGCCATTTGCAGCAACATGAATGGACCCAGAGAGCATCATTCTACATGAAGTAAGCCAGAAAGAGAAAGAAAAATGCCGTATCATATCACTCATATGTGGAATATATATTTAAAAAAGAGGACACTAATGAATTCATCTGCAAAACAAAAATAGAATTACAGACATAGTAAGTAATCTTAAGGTTACCAGGGGAAAGAGAATGGGAAGGGATAAATTTGGGAGTTTGAGATTTGCAAATGTTAGCCACTATATATAAAAATAGATAAAAACCAGATTTATTCTGTATAGCACAGGGAATTATATTCAATATCTTGTAATAACCTTTAATGAAAAGAATATGAAAATGAATATATGTGTATATATATACATATGTGCATGACTGGGACATTATGCTGTATGCCAGAAATTTACACATTGTAACTGACTGTACTTCAATAAAATAAAATACAGTACAATTTATAGTGGAATTTTATTTACTTGCTATTGAATTATCCACAATACTCTCCTCTTATTTTTGTGAGTAGTGGAAAGATGACTGTATTTCAAATGAAAAGGGACTGATATGCATTGAGATGTTGATATGCTCATATGGGTTCTAAGTTTTAAAATGAAAATGTTGGCAAGAGTAAAAACTATCCATTTTTTTAGCTGGAAATAATAATAATAGCATAACAATAATCTCTTGTTTTTAAAAGAGATCATATCACTGATTCATCAGCAGTAGGATATTTTTCCTATAGAGGGGCAAATATTTTTACTAATTTTCTATTTGGTAATCAATGGCCCTCAGTTGAGAGATTGTTTATTGAATTTAGGAATCAGTATTTAGGCAGGGGAAAGAGGAAAACCATTTGAATGTGAAGAGGATCACTAGTTATCTTTTATTATTTTATTTTAATCAACTGAATTTATTGACTCATTGTAGGGCTTTCAAGAATCACTACAAGAAATTGCTATTTTGCCTTTTGACTGAGAGGTGGTTCAAGTTTGAGCTCATCGAATTATTAAGGGCTACTTAGCACTTACGTGCAGAATTTCCACAGTCCTTCTGACTTTCAGTGAACTCACTGAGAGAAAAACACCAAAGCTGCTAAACACATAAAACAATTGAGAGATGTGATAACATTTCTGTTACAATTATACTGATGCTCATTACGGCTCGCCATTCTGAACATCTCAGATGCCATCAGGTTTATGATTCTATAAATCTGCAGAATGCCTCACTGTGAAGTAATGGTCATCTGTTTCCAAATTAAAATGATATCGTAACACTGGGGGCCAATATGCATGAAGTTGTTAACTCTTATAAGTAAACCATTAAACAACGGGAAAATCCTTCTCCGATTTGCTATTTCTGAAATAGCTATGAACTTAAAGAATTCCAAAGGAAAAAAAAAAAGAATTCCAAAGAGGAGAAGATAATTTTTTTCACTTCTTATATTGGGAAATAAATTAAGATGCTGCAGACTTCTTGATCCAGTCCTGACTGCTGATGTGGTTAGAGCGAAACACAGTGGGATGTGTAGGGAATCCAATCATTACTTTTAAATTAATAGATGAGGAGTTTCCGAGTAGGCATTCCTGAACAGAGGACACAAAAAATGAATTAACATGTCTTAGAGAGACAAAAGGTCTAAGACCATGTCAGAAAAAAAAATGTATTACACCAGCTGGACTGGAATCCTGCCATTGGGTCCTTGTTTTCTGTAGAAAAGGACACAAGCCAACAGAAAAATTTCCACACAACTACTTGCTACAGGCAAACGTGATATAAATTCAGCTTCTGAAGTAGAATCCAAGAAAGACTATAACTCCGCAGGTCAAAACATTTCCCCTGTCTTCTAGTCCCGACACCCAGCGCATCCACATGGTACCTGGAAGTACCACGTCACCCCAGAAATTAGGTACCCGTGTTACTGCTGAGAAGAAACGCAGAAACAGGGAGCAGTGGTGGAGGAGGTCCCGGGGAGGACGGGGCCGCCGGCCGCCCCTGGAGCCGGACCCAGCGACCTGCGGCTGCTCCTCCGCCGTCCTCGGGGTGTCGGAGCCCCTCCCTGTTCCCACAGCAGCAGCTGCTTTGGGGGATGCAGCCCCGAGAGAGCGCGTTGCGGGGACCATCTGGGTGGCGTGCGGACTGCGCCCCGTTAGTCCTCCACGAACTTTTGAGATTCTGCAAGTGCACACGGAGATCTTGTCTTGTGGCCGCTGGAGATAAACCTCACGTGTAAGTGCCATTGCTTCTTCGAACTACCAACCTGGAGGCTCTGCCTCTTTCTTCTCTCCTTGGGTTCTGAGTAAGGGGGCGGTTTCAGGTTTCACCCGAGAAGCTCCCAAGGTTGTGAACCAACATACAGTCTGTTTGATTAACTCCTTATTAAACAGATACCAGCGAACTGGGCGCATTTACTGTGTTCCAGGGATTCAGTAAATATGTATTGAATTAATGAGTTGCCAGCACAGAATAGAAAGACAAAAGAGGGTGTGTGCTATTTAATCTTACTGTGTCTGAGACTGAGTTTTAGACATAAATTTGGCTCTTATTAATTCCCTTCTTGCTTAGGAATGAATCCCTTGGCGTGGTTCCTACATCCTGCAGGTTGGCTGTTTGTGAATATTTTGTTAAATGTGGTTTCCCAGGTGTGCCACAGGGGGCCCAGTGCCAATCCAAGCAGGCTTTGGTTCTTGAATCCCTTACTAATTACGTGAATTTAGGTGGGACACTTCCCCTAGACGTGTCCATTTCCCTGTTCAGAGTCATTGTGTTAGTTTCTCTCTCTCTCTCTTTGGTCTTCACCATTATATGCATATAACTATAAACTTTCTTTTGGGGGCAATTGTGTGAGAGTTCCCCACTAGGTAAGTGTTCCTCCACCTTCTCAGGGTACAGCTGCTGGGTGATGGGTTAAGTGCACCTTTGACTCTACAAGGCATCAGTAAATACTTTTCAAAATGTACCGATTTACATTTATACAAGAAGTATATTAGAGTTTTTACTTTATCTCATATCACCACCAACACTTGACATTCTGTTATTCTTTAAAGTTTTCCAATTTTAAGGGAGGGAAAAATTGCAATGACACTTTAATTTTCATTTTCCTGATTACTAGTTAGATGGAGCAAATTTTGTCTGTTGTTCATTTGGCATCCCATTTTAAGAATCTGCCCTTTCCTAGGCTAGGCCATTTTTTATTTAATTATTCAGGTTTTAAAAGCTTGATGTGCAGTGGATCTTTATAAGATGAAGATATCAATTCTTTGTTGCTTAAACATGGGCAAATAGGTTATGCAAATCAGAAGATTCACTCTTATATTTTGTAGCATTGCCACTTCATGAAAATATTTCGATGTCCTCACATTGATCATTTTTGTCCTCTGACCTCTTGGCTTTGGGGGCCTTATTTAGGAAACCAATATCTGCTCTGATAATCAGCGTTTTCTCTTGCATTCTTTAATGTTTGCTTTTTACGTTTATGTCTTTAATCGGTGTGGAATTTAACTATTTGTTGGTGGTTTGTTTTAAGAGTCATGCGTGATTTAGAAAACTCGAGAGGAGAAGGAAAGGATATTGTATTTACCCATATTTTTACTTTTCCCATTGTTCTTTCTTCCTTCCTGATGTCCCAAGATGCTTTTTTATCGTTTCCTTTCTGCTTGCAAGCACTTACATTAGCTGTTCTTTTAGCGTAGGTTCGCTGATGACGAATTCTCTTGGGTTTCCTCCATCTGAATTCTCTGAGTCTGCCTTGATCTCTGCTTCATTTCTGAAGGATATTTTTGCTGGAAATAGAATTCAAGCTGACAGTTCTTTTCTCTCAGCACTTGAAATATGTCCTGCCACTTCCTGCTTGTCTCCATCGTTTCCAGCGTGAAGTCCTTTGAACTGTGCCCCCCTGCAGGTGGTTTCCCTCTGTCTGCATCTGAGATCCTTTTCTTTTTCTTCAGTTCCCAGCGGTTTGAGTGTGGCGTGTCTTGGCTTGGGTTTCTTTGGCTTTGTCCTTTTTGGATAAATCCTTGCTCAGCTTCTGGAATCTGTAGGTTTATGTCTTTTGCCAATTTAGGATAATTTCAGCTATTAGTTATTTAAGTACTTTTTCAGCCCCACCCTCTTTCTCCTTTTCCTCCAGGACCCCTAATATCTGTGTCATTTTGCTGTTGATATCTGTTGATTGTCATTTCTCATTCAAGTAAAGTTTTCCTGTTTCTTGGTTTAATAAGGAATTTTTTTTATTGGAACCTAGACATTTGGGACATTATGTTGTGAGAGTGTAGATCTTCCTTAAATATTCTATTTTAACTAATTTCCTCTGGCACTATTCCAGTGGCAGAATGGAGAGGGGTGCTACATTCTTACCATGTGGAGGAGCAGTCAGGGTTCTCATCTAAGCTTTGTTGATATAGAAAGGGGAGGGGCTTTTGCTATTGCCAGTTGGGGTGGCAGTTCTGACTCCAGCTTCTCCTTCAGCCCACTTCACTGGCTGCAGCAGGAGAACGTGCCCGCTTTTAAGGACTCACGTGATACGATATGTTCTACCTGCTTACCACTGGGTCATCTCCTATTTTATGGCCTGTAAACTTCATAATATCTAAGTCTCTTTTTCCACGTCACATACCATATTCCCATATTCCAGGGTACAGAGTGTAGACCTTTATGCTCACCACACTGCAGAACTGAACTTTTCAATAAAAATAATATCCAGGTCACGAATATGAGCAATCTATATAATTTTATATTTACTATATTAAAATAATCAAAAAGGAAATAGGTAAATTGCTATTAATAATACTAAGTATGTTTTATTTAACCCAATATATCCAAACTATCATCAATTCAATATAATTAGTATAAACATTCTTATTGACAAATTTACATGCATCTCTCATACTAAGTACTTTAAACTTACAGCACATCTTAATTTAGACTAACCGTGTTTCAGGTGCTCAGTAGCTTATGTGTGGCTTGTGGCTACCATATTGAACAGCTTGGGTTTAGACTGCTTTGGTCAATAAAACCCACAACTTTCTTTTCTTTCCTGACTTGGTCCAGTGTCAAGTGTGGTATGAGGTTTTTACTAGCCTCACAAGCGAAGGTTGTTTGCTTTGTTCCTGAGCTTTACTCCGAATGTTCATAAATAAATAAAGATAATATGCTACTTAAAAGATTGATATAACCAACTGAGCATGGTGTTTTGGGTCTGGGGTGTTGGGAAGGATTCTTATTATCAGTGCAATTAAGTTACAGGTTGCTGGTTTATTCAGACATTCTCCGTATTTAACCAATTTTGATAATTCAGAATTTTCTAGAATCTATTGATTTTTCTTTTTCAGTTTAACAGTCGTACAAATCTACAGATATTATTTTATTTTTATCTGGTTTTGTTTATCATTAACTATAACCTTTTGCATCAACTTTATAGAAGGATAAACTATGTAAAGTAAAACATTATTTTTCAGTATGTAGCTCATTACATTTTTATATTTAATCAGTATAACCAACACCATAATCAGAATATAGGACATTTTCATCATTCTAACAAGTTTTTTTCTGCCTCATTGCAGTTAATTCTTTCTTCTTTCCCAACCTCTGGAAACCACTCTTCTGCTTTTAATCACTAAAGAATCAATTTTTTGTTTATAGAATTTTATGTAAATTCAGTCAGACAGTATGCAATCTTTTATGTCCAACTGAGTATTTTCAGCATCATTCTTTTGAAATTCATACACTGTAATGAATGTATCAGTAATTCAGTCTTCCTACTTCAGGGTTGTATTCCACTACATGGATGTGCCACAACTATTTACCTATCCCCTTTTAGAGCTGCAAATTTTCAATGACATTTTCTTCTATAAATTGTGTAATTTTAGTTTTTGTTTGTTTGTTTGTTCATTCTTTGGCTCATTTTGAATTAATTTTTCTGTATAGTGTCTGGATCAAGATTAATTTTTCTAAACATAAATCTAGTTGTATTTCAAACTTTATTAAAAAGATGAGTCTGCAGTTTGAAAAGTGTGCTGTTTCTCGACTCGCTTGGTTTTTTAAAGTCAGGTAGTATCAGTCGAGTAAACTTTTTTTCAAAATTATTTTGTCTAGATACCCCTTTGTATTATTACAGCTTGGATTTTCCTATAACTATTAGAATTAGCTTAACATTGTGACTGAGATTGCACTGAATCTATCAATCAGTCATGTGATAACTGACATCTTACTAATATTGAATCTTTTAATTTATGAATCTGGTATAAATTTTCATTAATTTAAGTCATCTTTATTTTCTCTCAGCGATGTTTTATAATTTTCAGCATCTTGTACGTGTTTTGTTACATTATTTCTAAGTCTTCTATGTTTCCAGCTTCTATTATACATGCTGTTTCTCAAAATTTCATTTTCCATTTTGTTATTGTTAGCATATAAAAATAAAATTCTCTTGATTTACTCATTTTTCAGTTCTGATAATTTTTTTTGTAAATGCTTTAGAATTTTATACAGTAGGTCAAGTTAGCTGATGGTGTTGTGTTAGTCTTAGTTTTTAAAGATTTCTTGTCTTTTCTATCATTTAATAACAGAGGAGTGACATTTGTCTATTTCTCCTTCAAGTTCTGTCAACTCTTTGCTTATGTATTTGAAGTTTGATTGTTGAATATATAGACATCCAGGATTCCTATGTCTTAATGTTAATTGATTGGTGTCCTCCTTTATACTTAATAATATTCCTCTCCCTTAAGCTTATGTGGTATGATATTAATGTAACCATTCTACCTTTGTTATGATTACTGGTCGTGTGGTATAGGACCTCTTTAACCAATATTTTACTTGTAATCGAACTTTTTTCTTTGTATTAAAGATATTTAAATTGGCTTTCTCACAGACAGCATAAAGTTTTATTTTGCATTCTTCCTGTTTGATAATCTGTGTTTAATTGGAATATTTAAATAGTTTGTAGTTAATAAAATTTTTTTGATAAGAATGAATTTGAGTTTAATTCTACCAGATCTCTGTGTGTTGCTGATTTACTGATGGGCACAGACCCTCCAGTTCCCTTGGCAGGGCTGATGGCGGGGTGTGGGTGGGAGGAGTTGAACCCACGTCCACGTGGGACAGGACTGCCCCAGTCCACGGCCAGGGTCACAGCTTTTATCTTTTAGACCATATCGTGTCAATGGAATCTAAATGTTTTCCCCCTGTTTGAGCTCCAGGAATAATCAGTCATAAACTCTCCAGTGGTTGTTTTTTGCCCTTACCTTGTGAAGTTTGAGCTTCGTGATGAAGGTTAATATATGTAGAATCACATAGTATGTAATCTTTTAAGACCAGCTACTCTCCCTCAGAATAATACTCCTGTGATCCAATCGAGCTATTGCATGCATCAATAGTTTATTCCTTTTTATTGTTCGGTAGCATTCCTTTGTATGGACGTAGCAAAGCTTTTGGTTTTGTGTTAAATATGTTAACTCGTTGAAGGACATTTGAGCTGCTTCCACATTTGAAGATTTAACAGAGTTTTTGTAAATATTTATATACAGGTTTTTGTGTAAACATAAATCTTCTTTTCTCAGGGGCATATACTAGTGAGCAACATCGTCAGGTCGTATGGTAGTCTATGTTTAACTCTATAAGAAATTGCCAACAGAGTTTTCCAGAGTAGTTAACACTATTTTGCATTGCTATCAGCAATTTATGAGGGGGAGGGTGTAGCTCAGTGGTAGAGTGAGTGCTTAGCATGCACAAGGTCCGGGTTCAATCCCCAGTACCTCCATTAAAGATAAATTAATAAAATCAATGTAATTACAGCCCCCCCCAAAAAAGAAGCTTAAAAAAGCCCATTTATGAGAGCTTAGTATGGATGTGTGTAGCTATGTGGGTGCATATGTATTGTCATATATGTGTATGTCATCAGTACTTTTAATTCTGTCTGTTATAATAAACATGCAGTGATAGCCTATAGTGGTTTTAATCTGCATTTTCTTCATGCCTATTGATGTCAAAATCTTTTCATCTTCTCTAAGTACCACTTTAAAATAAAATTACGGTGTCATATATTATCTCTAAGCCATATAAACCTGCTCATTTTTATTTTATTTTTTGTCTTTTTTATTGAATGAAAGTTTCTTTAAATATTATAGTGCTTTACAGGTTTCATAAGTTCCACACAGATGATTTCATATAATCTGATAAAACCCCTTTTTCCCCATCCCTATATTGCCCCTCGTCCCCTTATCTCCCCTCACGGATAACCACTAGTTTGTTATCTATGTCCGTGAATCTGCTTTTTTTTTGTTGATTTATTCACTGGTTTGTTGTATTTTTTAGATTCAACATATAAATGATATCATACAGTTTTTGTCTTTATCTCTCTGGTTTATTTCATTTAGCATAATGCCCTCCAAATCCATCTATGTTGCTGCAAATGGCAAAATTTCATTCTTTTTATGGCTGAATAGTATTCCATTATATATACACCACATCTTCTTTATCCAGTCCTCTGTCGATGGACAGTTAGGTTGCTTCCACACTTTGGCAATTGTAAATAATGCTACTATGAACATTAGGATTCATGTACCTTTTTGAATTCATGTTTTTGCCTTTTACAGCTGTATATCCAGGAGTGGAATCGCTTATTTTTAAATCATTGTCAGTGCTTACCTAATTGCATGTGGAATAAACTCATAATTGACTTGTACATTTTGATAGCCGTCTTTCTTAACATTAAATATTTTTGTGTTTAAGAATTTTGTTTTTTTCATTTGCAATTTGAATGTTATTTTTCTTTCATGCTTATATTGTATTAGTTACTGTTATTTTTCTCTCCCCACTGCTACCTGTCCAGTATTTCAACAATTTTATGGTTTTCTTCATCATATCACTCACTGACCCACCTGCCAGTCTAAACCAGAGTCCTAAGCCTTCATGAGAAGTGTCTGCACCTTGAAGTGGTTGGGTATCTATTGCTTAAGTGTTCTATCTCGAGTGGAAACTTTACCCTTGGTTTCTAATACTCAATCTGGCTTTCTGCTTTGTAGTGTTTTGAGTCTGGGTCACTTCAGAAAATTTGATTTCTTGGCCTTTATTCACTGCTCTCAGATAGGGGTACAGCCTATCCACAACTTTTGTCCATTCAGGGTTTTGCACTCTCTGCTCAGCTTATAATCTTTTGAGATAATCATATTTTTAAAATTCTACACATGGTCATTTCTTTTAATTTTATTCTATTACTTTTTATTTTATTTTATTACTTTTGATTTTATTTTATTACTTTACTGAAGTACAGTTACAATGTGTCAGTTTTTGGTGTACAGCATCTTGTCCCAGTCATGCATATGCATACATATATTTGTTTTTGTTTTCATTCTTTTTCATTAAAGATCATTACAAGTTATTGAATATCATTCACTGTGTTATACAGAAGATACTTTTTTTAATCTACTTTTATATATAGTGACTAATGTTTGCAAATCTCAAACTCCCAAATTTATCCCTTCCTAACCCTTTTCCTCCAGTGACCAAAAGATTGCTTACTGTGTCTGCAAGTCTGTTTCTATTTTGTAGGTGAGTTCACTAGTGTCCTCTTTTTTAGATTCCACATATGAGTGATATCATATGGTATTTTTCTTTCTCTTCCTAGCTTACTTCACTTAGAATGATAATCTCCAGGCCTATCCATGTTACTGCAAATGGCATTATTTTATTATTTTTTCTGGCTGAGTAGTGTTCCATTGTATAAATATACCACAACTTCTTTATCCAGTCACCTGTTGATGGACATTTAGATTGCTTCCATATCTTGGCTATTGAATAAGGTGCTGCTATGAACATTGGGGTACATATATCTTTTAAAATTAGAGTTCCCTCTAGATATATGCCCAGAAGTGGGATTGCTGAATCATATGATAAGTCTATTCCTAGTCTTTTGAGGACTCTCCATACTGTTCTCCATAATGGCTGCACCAAACTGCATTCCCACCTTCAGTGTAGGAGGGTTCCCCTTTCTCCACAGCCTCTCCAGCATTTATTGTTTGTGGACTTTTGAATGATGGCCATTCTGACTGGTGTGAGGTGATACCTCACTGTAGTTTTGATCAGTATTTCTCTGATAAAGAGCGATATTGAGCATTTTTTTTGATGGTTGTATTTTTATATACCCCAATCATACCTTTTAGTTAGCTCTTTCAATACATTTTCTCTACTATTGCCATGATTTGGGGCAGAGGTGTCTCCTAACTTCTTAGGTCATCTGGAATTTTTCCAAGTGTTCTAATGGTCTATGCTAGCTCTGTAATCCTATGTAAATACCTCAAGTTGACCTAGAGCATCAGTTCACTGCATGTTACACCTATGGATATGCATCTCATTCTGTGATGTTAGCATTCACCTGTGTTCACACAATATTTAATTTCAATAGAAATTAATTTTAAAGACCTGCTATATAGCACAGGGAACTATATTCAATTTCTTATAAAAGCTATAATGGAAAAGAATCTGAAAATATATGTATGTATATGCATAACTCAATCGCTTTGCTATACACCTGAAACTAACATTGTAAATCAACTACACTTCAGTTAAAACAAATAAAATTTTTTTTAAAAAAATTAATTTTTTATTCAATCATTGTGTTTTATTTTATTATTATTTATTATTGAAGTACAGCCAGTTTACAATGTTGTGTCAATTTCTGGTGTACAGCATGTTTCAGTCATACACAGACATACATAGACTCTTTGTCATATTCTTTTTCATTATAGGTTACTGTAAGATATTGAATATAGTTCCCGGTGCTACACAGGTCAGTGCCCCAGAATGACTCCAGAAAAGATTATACACCCATGGGATCTTGTGTCAAAAGCAGTCACACGGTCTGAAAGACAAATACACCTACATTATCACCTTACTTTAGCTAAGATTTACTTACATGTGATACCTTGAAAATGTGTTGCCTGTGTAAAGTAAATGCGCTTCCAAGAATTAAGTGTGATAAAGTAATTTCACACCATCTTTATGAGGCTAGCCATCTTAAAGGAAGTGTGGTCTAATGGAAGAATTACTTACCTGATTATCAGACATGAATACATTACACTGAAAGATTGTGTTTCAATTTTTCATTGAAAAATTGCTAAGACCAAATCAAGTTCTTATAATTATATATAGAATTAGCAATGAGTTCCCTAAAAGGATTTTTTTCCTAATTGTATTTTGTCATCACTTTGTGGTCCAGAAAGCTCTGATTAAAATCGAAATTTAGATTCTAAACGTATTATTAATGATTGGCAGAAATCTTATCTGGGAGTAATTAGTATTTAAGATTAGTATTTAAGCTCTTTCTAATTGAAAACAAATTTTGATCATGAGTACTAGAAAGCATACTTAGTACTTTTTCTGACTATAAAATATATACTGCTTACACTATATCTCATTTTCTTAATAGTAGGTATATAAGAATCACTTAATGAACATTTTTTATCCATAAATATTATTGAATTCTGCAAAGCAGCACAGGTTAAATAAATTTGTATAAATTTATATTTATATAAATTAAATCAACTGAAACATAATATGAGGGTATGTAACACCAAAGTTATAGTTAAATTTCTAAATAAAAGTTACTAGCTCTCTCCTATTTGAACTTAAGCCCACAAAATCATTTTTCTCCTATAACCTCTTAACGGCATTATTAAATTTCAACTACAAAGCTTGAGAAAAGTGCAGCAATGACTTCTACCCCGGCAGTCTAGGCTAACTTGTATATTTCTACTGATTTTCTGTCTACTTGCTCGGTCAATTACTGAGGGAGAGG
The DNA here is from genome assembly GCF_048564905.1 of Vicugna pacos. Lineage (NCBI taxonomy): Eukaryota > Metazoa > Chordata > Mammalia > Artiodactyla > Camelidae > Vicugna > Vicugna pacos. The sequence continues at coordinate 36,178,968 of NC_133016.1, forward strand.
TGCTGAAGTCTTCAGCTGTAATTGTGGATTTATCTGTTTTCCCCCAGTTCTGTCAGTTGCTGCTTTGTAAATCTTGAAGCTCTTTTATGAGGAACATAAATATTTGAGTTCACTATGCCTTCTTGATAAACTGAGCTCTTTTATCATTAAGAAGTGACCCTCTTTATCCCAGGTAAAATTCTTTGCTCTAAAACTTATTTTCTCTGATAGTGATACAACCACTACAGTTTTCTTTTGACTAATGTTAACATGATTGTTTTCTATCCTTTTATTGTAAAACTCTTTGGTTGTTATTTAAAGTGAGTTTCTTGCAGGTAACATGCAATTGGATACTGTTTAGTCATCTAATCTGAGAATCTCTGCATTTAGTGGGGGATTTTTAGACATTTACACTTAATGTGATTATGGATGTGTTGAGTTTCATTTTACTCTCATGCTTTTTTTTCATGTGTCCCATTTTTTCTTTGATATTTCCTCCTCTTTTCTGGCCTCTTTGGGGATTAACTGGATAGTATTTTATATCTTTTATTTGTTGGCTTATTAGGTATAACTCTTTTTGTGCATTTAATGGTTGATATATGTTTTATCCTTGATACCACTTTGATTTCTCATTTTATTTGCTTTATTTTTCTCTCACTCAACATGTGTATATATTTAAGTTTAGAAATGTAGTTTCTATTCACTTACATATTACATAAATATTTTATGTTTATTTACTATGAGTAATTATTTGAGTTTTTGAGGTATAGTGATTTATAATATTATATTAATTTCAGGTGTATAATATAGTGATTTAATATTTTTATAGATTGTACTCCATTTATAGTTATTATAAAATATTGACAATATTCTCTGTGTTGTACAATATATCCTTGTAGCTTATTTATTCTATACCCAGTAGTTTGTACCTTCTAACTCCCTACCCCTGTTTTGCACCCCCTTCCCTCTCTCCACTGGTAACCAGTAGTTTAGTCTCTGTATCTGTGAATCTGTCTAGTTTTGTTGTATTCACTAGTTTGTTTTATTTTTTAGATTACACATATAAGTGATATCAAAAGATATGTCTTTCTCTAACTTATTTCACTAGCATAATACCTTCTAGTCCATCCATATTGCTGCCAGTGGCAAAATTTCTTTCTTTTTTATGGCTGAATAATCTTCCATTGTATACATTTACACCACTTCTTACCTAGTCATCTGCTGTTGGGCACTTGGGTTGCTTCCATACCTTGGCTATTGTAAATAAAGCTGCTATGGACATTGGGGTGCATGTATGTTTTTGAATTAGTGTTGTTGTTTTTCAGTTCAGATATATTGCCCAGAGTGGAGCTGCTTATTTTTAAATTTTAAATTCTAAATTTAAAGACAAACATTCTGGGGGCTCATCTTCCTGGGACAGGAGCCCTGAGCTGGGGGGCCTGATGTGGGGCTCAGAGCCCTTGCTCCTTGAGGGTAACCTCAGCAATCATAGTTACTCTCCTGTCTGTGGGTTGCCCACCTCGGGGTGCAGGACTTGACTGCAGCATGACTCTGCCCTTCCTGCCCATCTCATTGTGGCTCTTTCTTTGTATCTTTAGCTGCAGATCTTTTCTGGTAGGTTCTGGTCTTTTTCATCAATAGTTGTTCTGTAAATAGTTGTAATTTCAGGGAGCCCATGATGGAGGTGAGCTCAGGGTCCTTCTCCTATGCCATCTTAGGAACTTCAACCCGCATATAACTATTTTTGAACCAGTTGAGAATGAACTGCACACATGAGGCCTATGTAACTAAAAAGCCAGTACTCTTTGTGCATAAATGACCTGACTCCCATTAGTGGGGTGCTGGGGTCATCTGAACGGGCTAGAGGAGCTACCCAAGCTCATACCTCTCCAGTCCCTCTCCGTGATTCCACTTTAGTAGCTTGAAGCCAGCTGTTGGGAGGATCCTCAACCCGGAAATGGATTAGGATTAGCCTTGTAAACGCTCCATGAATCTTCCTTCACCCTCCCACTCTTAACGCTACAACAATAAATTATCCAATTCATTGTATCCCCTGATTTGGTATTAGACATTGCAGCAACGAAACAAGGAAAGAAGGCTGAAAAGGAAAAAAAAGGCAGGTCTTAATTTTCTACCAGTCGGCTTTCTCATGCTTTTCTTTCCAATTTGATTCAGCAACATCTGATTCAGTTTACAGTAACTATAAATGAGTACTCAGAGTACAACCTTGCTTTTCTTACCAACTCCAGAAGGAGCTGCTGTTGAAGTCGTCCTGTGGACGGGCTACGACTCCTGCAGCCCACTGTTGCTCTCTTGTGATAAGCTGTCCAGTGTGAATCATTCTTTGGTTTAAAAAGGTAGAAAGGACTCCGTCAAAAATGCGCATCTTCTTGCCTAACGGTGTTGCACTTAGAAAATTGCTTCTTCTGCTTAATATTTTTAAAATTTTTGTTCAACTAGAGAAGAAAATGTAATCAACCACTTACCATGTATTGTGTGTGCATAATATTAAAAGCCCAAAAACCCCAAAGACTCAATTTTGTGGTGAGAATGTCTATTTTTTATTAATTGTGGTGAAATATATGTCAGATGAAATTTACCATTTTAACCAGTTTTCAGTGTGCAGTCCAGTGGTGTTAAGCATGTTCACCTTGTGCACATAATCGCCAGAACCTTATCATCTTGCAAAACTGAAGCTTTGTGCCCTTTAAGCTGTTCCCCACTTCCACCTTCTGCTCTTCTTGGCAACCATTCTACTTCCTTTCTCTATGAATTTGACTACTCTCAGGTCCTCAGACAAATGATATCATACATTATGTATCTTGTTGTGATTAGTTTAATACCCAAAGCACAATGTCCTCAAGGTTCATCCATGTTGTTGCCTGTGCCAGAATTTCCTTTCTTTTACAAGACTGAATAATATTCCACTGTGTACATGTACCATATTTTGTTTTTCCATTCATCCATCCATGGACACCGGAGTTGCTTCCACTTTTTGGCTATTGTGAATAATGCTGCTATGAACATGGGTGTGCATACGTTGTATTTTTTAATTAACCTAAGAGATTGACTTAGTAATGGCACAGACTCCAAATTCTTAAACTTAAATAAATTTTCAAGTTGAAATAGTGAAGCTGGCTCTTTTTTACCTTTCCCCTTCTCTGATCTGGGACATTTCACTTATGTCTGGGAAAAAGATTTCTATTTCAGAAAACCCAGAATTCCAAAAGCTATGAATTTCAGTGTCATCACAAAAGCTATACATACTAAAATAAACAAGGATCCTTTTTCTCCCCTCATTATCTAAGACCAAATTTTCAGCTTTTTGTCTAGATTTATCCATGCATTATCCCATCAGAATTGTCTACTGTCTTACAATGATTTGAACAATAGATGGAACCTCTTTTTTCTTATTCTGGAATCACAGTTACTCTGAAAACTGGACTCCTTTGCATCATATTTTATTGTGAGTAAAATTATGCTCAGTTTTAAAAAAGAGTTTCTACTGTAGTTTTGTTTCACACACACACACACACGCACGCAATTTACATGGTGGAGTTCCAGGGCAATAACCCACAGAAAGCCCTCAATGTAGTTAAATGAATTGTGCTGCCTAACGAGTGAATTTCACAGATCCCTTGTGCCAGTCTTGTCTTCCTTGGTTCCGAGCGTGGTGAGGGTTGGTTTCACTATACAGCAATAGAATTTTCACTCGTTCGCAGTCATTTTATAAAAATCAAAAGCAAACTCATGGTTACCAGAGGGGAAAGGGGGGAGGGAAGGATAAATTGGGACTTCAAGATTTCCAGACACTAAACTATATTCAATGTCTTAGAGTAAACTGTAATGAAAAAGAATATGAAATTGAATATATGTAGGTGTATGTGTGACTGAAACATGATGCTGTACACTGGAAATTGACACACTGTAACTGACTACACTTCAATCAAAAAATAAATCATGGGCCAGTCATTCTCAACCACACGAGTGAAAACCTGCCCTGTGTCACGTCCGGCATGACTGATGTTATTCTCACTTGGCTTTGAAAGTGATTCTCCACATGTCTGCCTTCCTTGCAGAAGTGGTTTGCAAGTGTGTTTGTGAATGTATTCATTTCTGAGTCCTAGCTGAGTTGCCAAATGATACCAGATCTCAGTGTGCCGCTCTGTGAGAAAAGCCTCCTCTTTCACTTTATAAAAAAAGCATCAGTAACTGCCAGGGATGATTTAATTGCAATCATTTCCCCTTCGAATCTCTGGACAACTTTCCTAGAGACTCTCTGGTAGGGATTTATCTGGCAAACAGATCTGTCTATACGTACTACAGGGATATGTAATTCAAAGCAGATGGACGTACTATCCAAAAGAAAGACATACATGCAGATATTTAAATATTTAAACCTGGGTTTTCATGACTTGAGGATGAAAGATTACTTTTTTTCATATATAGATATATATAACTGAAGTATAGTCAGTTTACAATGTTGTGTCAATTTCTGACGTACAGCATAATGCTTCAGTCATACGTGCACATACATACATTCATTTTCATATTCTTTTTCACCACAGGTTACTGCAAGATATTGAATATAGTTCCCTGTGCTGTACAGTATGAGCTTGTTGTTTGTGTATTTTATATATAGCAGTTAGTATCTACAAATCTCAAACTAACGTCTGGTTCGCATAATGCCTGCAGGAACGAGTCTTAATGAGCATTTTTAATTTTGGGCACCCAGCTGCCCGGCAGGCACCGGTCCTTTCAGTCCTTTGGTTGTTTGCCTTCTGCAAGTTCATGACCTCCTACTGTTGAGGCTTAGATACGAGTGGGTGCTGTTTTCTTCTTTTCTTTCATACAGAGTAAGTAAGTTCCATAAAAGTACACAAATCAATGAGGTCAAAATGTGAGACAAAGCTTTATGTTATGGGAACAAAGTGTTAAATTGTATATTTGAGCCGTTAGCCTGACCCACAGTCTGCACGGGGAAGCGCTACTGAAAACAGCACAGACGCACAGCGAGAAGTGTGCCCGTGACCTTGAACTCCTTCTCCCGGACATTTCTGTGAACTCAGACTCCTGCCCAGAGCTCAGCCCCTGGAGAAAAGGACCTCGTTCTCCAGAACAGACTGTGTCTAGACTGCCAAGGTTTGATAATCTTCCTCTGTTATGCAATATTAAACATTTCCTGAGCAAAACGTGATTTATACTCAGTTGCCTGTCTCTGGAATAGATCAGTATATTAAATCCTGTAATCATTTATATTTAAAAGACCCGTTATTATGAAACTGCTGCTCATCTATCTCTAAGATAAGGGAACTCCAGAAATTTTTAGAGAAGACAGAAGAAAAATATTTTCTTTGTGAAGAGAAAAATTTCCATCACAGAAACTGCCAGCTCAGGAAAATTGTGATAAAAATGGCTGATTACTACTTCAGAAACAACAAAAACGAAGAAATAGGAATAACAAAGTCATCAAACGGCACAAATACAATTAGTAAACTTTTTTTTTAGTATATTGTAAAATAAATACAAAAAGAGTAAGAATTCAAGTTCATGTACTATTACTAATTAAGGTAAATCCTTGAACACTATGCACCAGCTTTATAATTTCCTATAAAAGTATTTGCATGTATTCTTTGTAATCTTTGATCTTGCCACAGTGTGAGCTATTATGTAAATGTAACATTTTCTTTTACGTTTGATTCGTATTTCTTTTTTTCTTTCCATTTCTTTGAACTTTCTCAGTTTCTCTTATTGCTTGTATGGGTCTGATAAATGATCAAATCACTTAAATTCATGGAACGTAAACATTTGCTTAACTATATTCAATTATAGTGCTTTTTTTCAAAAGATTTGTTTCTGTGAATCTCAGACAATGTTCCCCACAAGTGTTTCTCTGCTTTTTACCACCTGGATCAATTTTAAAATGTCATTTCTTTGAAAAATGTTGAATCTGAACAGTTCGATAGATCAACTTAAATTGCAGGTGCAATATAACTCATTTGATACTTTCAACTTAAATTGTAGTTTTCATACAACTAATTGACTTTAAGACCTTGGGCTAATAGGAAATTGAACTAATGAATGAGGATTGAAAAGATTTAAATTATATATGCATATAAAAAGAGAGCACAAAAGATCTGGGTCACTGTTGTGGTTTAGCCCACATATTTATGTTTATATAAAATAGTTTTGCTATTTGTAAACTCCAGTTAAAATCATATACGTTTATTGTGGTCCATGTATTATGTGGACAAGATTTGTATATTTGGGTTTGTGTGTAACTGGGTGCATATTTAAAGACAAGCCTATAACCGTACAGCATTATTATTTGAAAAAGTCTGTGAACTCTAAAAAGGGAAACTCAATAGTTTGGAAGGAAGATGACCGCCATCAGTCTGGTTCAAGAAAAGCAGCGCGGAGCAGCCCAGCCTGCTTTGTCGCCCAGCGAGCACAGGCTTGTGCGCGACCAGGATGCACTCACTTCACAACAGCGACGGACTTCTTTGTTTGTGCTGTTTTTAGCAGAAGAGCGAGAATTCTTAGCAATTACTACCCGCCCCTGTGCTCGTTTTGAATGTCCTTATGCTTCCAAAGCCTGGAGCGGTTTCTTGTTTTCAGGTCGATTTCCATGACTTATTTTCATGACTTACATCACAACGACTTTCAGGCCCCAAACTCAGAATAATACAGAGGTTGGACTTTCTACATGCAAACCATTTTTGAAGATTAGCACTTGGCCATGGGAGAGTACCGAGTTTGACTTTCCACCTTCCAAAGGGAGGGAAGCTCGAGGTAGCTGTGTGTGTTGCGTATTTACTGTGTATTTAATTAGTACACTGCTGTTATGATCATTTTATTAAGTCACAATGTCATATCAAATGAAGGAGCTAAATTTTCTCTGCATCTATTATGTTCCTACACGATTCAAAATTTATGTACTTTTCAAGATAGATGGATGCGTACAGGCGTTCATGTCCAAAGACTGGCTTTGTGACTTAGTTGACATTACAGAGTATGTTGCTTCATGGTTTAAAGATCTGTGTGGATTGCTGGACTTTGTGACGTATGGTTCACTGGATGAGTTAGAAGGCTCTAGAAACTTCTCAGTGTCTTCACTGTCCGTAATCTGGTCTCACCCTCAGGGTAATCGAAAGATTGATTCAATAGTTTAGTGTCATGAGACCCTACAAAAGGATTCTATAACCCTCCGATCTTGTGTTGTTTGTTACTATAATAAGTTACCAGAATTGAGTCTTGAAGAATGATGGCTCCACACAGGCTGTGCATGGCTCTTGAGGCTGAGGGTGTCTTTGTCATCTCCTTGGGGACACCATGGAGCCTGGCGCCACCATGAGCACCCGGTCAGGGTGGTCTGAGGGCCTGAGTCAGGATTTCCAGCACTTTTAGTCCTGAGACAGATGTCTTCACAAAAGCTAACCCAAAATCAACTGAATGAGAATTAATTACAGAGAAAAATGAAATGAATGAGGAAGAGCTCATGAGATGTTTGTGCTGTGATTGGTCTTGCTATAAAAATTCTGTTTTCTGATGGGTGCCTGAGAAAATCTTTGTCTTTCTTCTTTATCTCTGTTTCTCGATGTAGTCAGCTCTGTTTATGTAAAGTGAAATGGAACATTCTTGGAGTGATATGTTACTTCATATGACCACTTGGAATTCAGGGAAAATACCCTAATATTGGCATAAATACTAAAGATTCTGAGAGGCTTGTGGTGTGACTATAAAGTCTTCACAAGCCTGTGTTTGGAATCTACAGTCTTTAACCCCTGTTAACATCTCTCTGAACTCTAGGGTTCTCAAAACATAATTTGAAAAAACTTCAATAGCATGTATCTATTTCTAGATTTTCAGAAATGCTAATTTTGACATGGATTAGTCCTTAACAAGCTCACTTTAACATTAAAAAAAAAGGATTTAGGGAGAATTTCAGCTTCAACTTCCAATGTATTATGAGAGAATTGCTATAAAGTGTAATCATGAATTACCAGTGGGCTCCAAGCGGTGGCCGGCTAATTCCAACCTGCAGACATGTTACAGTTTGGCTTAAGCAGCTTCAAAGAAACACGGACTCAGCATTGAAAAATCAGAAGATTCAAATAAAAATATTCATTTCTGGCGCTGCCTGACACGGGAGAGCATCTGCCAGTGTTAGAAATGTCTTCCCTCGAGGCCACACTCGGCTTTTGCTAAGTCACACTGCCTCTTATAAAAGGGGGGTGTCCTGGGTGGAACCCCTGCTGGTCTCCTTTGCTTCTGTTATCAGCCTGGACCCTAGAAGCATTTGAGTTTACAGTCCCTGACGTTTGTTCCTTTTTTTAATTGAAATGTAGTCGATTACAATGTGTCAATTTCTGGTGCACAGCATCATGTCCCAGTCATGCGTATATATACATATATTCATTTTCATAATCTTTTCCATTAAAGGCTATTATAAGATGTTGAGTATAGTTCCTTGTGCTATACAGAAGAAGTTTGGTTTTTTATCTATTTTTATATATAGAAATGGAAGCAACCTAAATGTCCACTGACAGGTTTTTTCCTAAACATGAATCTCTTCTCAAAAAATGGGAAAGATTCAGAACAGAGAAATAGATACAACTAAGCTCATAGCCTTTGTAGAGATAATGAGTCAATAAAAGCAGGGTTTCATCTTTCTGGACAATGAACAGTATTAGACATGTGTCCTATTAAAACAAGAAACCCACTGCAGTCAATCAGGACTTGCTGGGTAGAAAGAGACCGTCACAGCATTGTAAGGAAAAATTAGCAACTCTACCAAGTGTTTAAAAATTCTCTTTATGTCAGCATCGTGTCAGAGGCTAAGATGAAAACTGATCCATATTCTTTCTTCACTTAAAAGGCATTTGTGCACAGCTCTGATGAGTCAGAACCTGTGTGCTGGAATACACCTCATGACATTATCCTAAAGGCTCTTGGCTGGTTATAGTTGGAGGCGGATGAGAAGGGAATGCAAGATAATTTAGCAGCACAATCTAAATTGTAATCCATCACTTTCAGTGACAAATCACCGAAGTCACTTATAAAAAGTTTACAAAAAGTCCAAAGTCAAAAGAAACCGCACAGTTTTGTGAATGAGTGTGGAGCTACAATGTTCACGGCTTAAAGTTAATTTGTGATCACTGAACAGAGTTAAGTTTCATCTTTTGACTAATAATATCTTTCCCCAAATAAATTGTAGCAAAGATAAGTTGCAAAGAAACATTCTCAATCATTTCTGTATGCAGATTGGGCTCTGTGAATCCCAGCTACGACTTGACGTATTGATCTGATTCGAATTCCATTTTCCTTATTGGAAAACAATTGCTCAATTTTTATTTTGTTGGTTTTTATTACTCAAAATTTAGTAACTAGACATTAAGATATGAGAGAATCTGTAATAAAAATATGAAAAAAATAAGTAAAGAAATATTATGGCATAGAGGTAAAACTGTTTCTAAATAAGATATTTTTTCAAAGCGTTTCATGAAAAATCCAGCTACCTTAATCCATTTAGAATAGTTACAGAGCATTTCAAACCTTTTGAGAACCTTAGCGGCAGAATGATTAGTCAGTCCTCTTTCTCATTTTAATCAAACATTTCAGCATGAATTCACTCACCCAATTCTAAGGGCCATTTCCTCTGAAATTATCCATAAATCTTCTGTGTCCTATGGTAGAGAAATGTAAAATTTAACAACATTTTTAAAAAGTGTTAAAATTAAACTTTGCTGAATTTTTAGTGGAGCCCTAAGTTGAATATGACATCCACAATACTTGGGAAGCTACTGAACACTTGCAAAAAAAATTTGGATGAGACTTTCTGACGTGTGGCTCCATATATATTATTAGTCATTCTAGTTCTTTTATTTCCAGGAAACATTTTTTGACTCTTTCCAAAGTAAGCCTTTCATCTTTGGTAAAACTTTTTCCTCTGTTGCTAATATGCTCCATGACCTTGAGCAAATTGTTTACTTGGCTAGGCTTTTGATCAACCCCATATATAATTAAGATGATAAGTGTTTGAACTTTACAGAGCCTGAAATTAATTATATATCAAAATTTTGATACCATGCATTTTTTGAGCATTTAATTTTGGAATAATTTTAGATCTGTTGAAAATCTGCAAAGATAATAGAGAGTTTTGGTTTACTTTTCATTCATCTTTTTAGTGTTGATGATCTATTTGTCAAAACTAAGAAATTAACATGCATACAATATTACTAGTTAAAACTTTGGCTTTGTTTGGGCTTCACCAATGTTTCTGCTGCCTTTTTTTTTTTTTCTGTCTAATCTAATCTGGGATCTAATCCCCAGATCCCACACTGCATTTAGTGCTCAGGTCTCCTTAGCCTCTGTCAACCTGAGACAATTTCTCAGTCTTTCCTTGTCTTCACGACTCTCCTGGAAATACTCCTTAGTTAATGTCCCTCCTTGGCCATGTCCAAAATTTCTAGGCACAGATGAAGATGTTGCTGGTGGATGTAACCGGTGTCCAGGTTCTTGTCCCATCCCAGAAAGAATTCAGAGACAAGATGTGAGATTAAGAAAGCAAAGTGAGGATGGAGAACACAGTCTCGAGGGGAGGTGGGCAGGCTCAGGCGAGCAGCTGCCCTGAGTTTCTTTGACAAGTTGGTTACATAGAGTGTAAAAATGAATGGACAGAATACTCATTGGGGAGGGAAGGGTTTGGGGTCCTAGTCCCTCATTTTCATCCCAACTCCAGCTTCCTGAAGGGAGGAAGGATTTTTGTTCTTATTTAGTCTGGATCAGAAGTGTCATGATGTCAGTGCGTGATGGGTGGTTCTAATCTACAAGGCTAATTTTATTGAAATGAGGACATAATAAGCAAGAGGTTATATTCAGACACTGGAGATTCCTGCCTTTTCCCACCTTTCCTTGTCGATTCCAGACCCCTTGCTACCACAAAGTGTGTGACCGCTTATCAGCCCAGAGGTACCTGCTTGTCTTTCTCTGCCCAGGGACCTCTGGTGTCTGCATGGTGAAGGGTTTCCTGCATTTGGCCGGTGCCCCTCCTTTCTGCCCAATTCCTGCCATTTGGCCTGCGTCCCCTTTTCTCTGTTCATATCTAGCTCTCTGCCTGCTCTCACAGAGGTTTTAGATTCTGAGGAAGAACATCACAGCTGCCCTTCTCACTGCATCCTATAAGAGTGACGTGATATCAGTATGACCTTGCACTGGGGGCACTGGCTTTGATCACGGGTTAAGTCGGTGTCTGTCCAGTTTCTTTCCTTCTGTTTTCTCTTTCCATTCTCCCAGAAGCACAGCCTCTAAGTCCAGCCCACACTACAGGGAAGGGGAATGAAGCTGCACCTGCTGAGGGAAGGGCATTGCAGAATTTGTGTTCATATATTAAAACCACACCATATAGAGCAAGTTTGGTGACTACACAAAGACCCTGTTTTTCCTTCAGTTTCCTACCTATGGGTTCTAATGCCTGTCAATGGATCTCACCTGCTGCAAATTCCTCTACAATATTTAATGAGAATTCTTCTGAAGAAAGATTTGCCTCTTCTTCTACACTGCTTTATGCAATATAGAACCCTCATGGAGATTTACTCTATTTTTTGCACTATAATCTAATATTATCATTATTGCATTGTTCAGTTGTTTCAAATTTTGCCATTGCGAGTCCTCTCCAATTGGCTCCTGGGGCCCTTTGACGTTCACATCATGGCTTTTTGCTTTGTGTGTGTGTGTGTTTGTTGCCCCAGAAGGGGAAGGGAAAAGACCTCAGTTCTTGTCATACCCAAAAGATAAGAATTCAGACAGGACATGGAGTGCTGTGTAGTGAAAGATTTTAAAGGATTTATTTAACACCTCCAAGAACGGGAGGCGGGCTGATCCAAGGGCAGAGCGCAGTGGGCTTTGTCTCTCCTCTTACACCCTCGCCTAGAGGTGGTCTCTTGACTGACCGATGGCTCTTGCCCCTGGAGTGCTGAGTCATGCTTGTCCCCTTTCGCACGTGTCCTTACCCACGATGCGCACAGAGAAACCCAAGGGGGTGCCTCGACCACAATGCTGATTATTTCACAATGAGCACTGAGTCATGTCTGGTTAGGCCCTTGTTGCTACTGCACAGTCATGGCTGTAGGGTTCTATCCAGTTTCTTGCTGGCACTCATTTTGAGGAAATAAAGTCCCTTTATGCTGAAGGCGGGCACACCACCATCTAATGGACCAGCCTCCCTCTCCTCCACCTTACCTGTCAGGTGCCTCCCACTTATCGAACTACCTAACATGTTCACTTGCATACTTTGCATCCGATGGACTGCAGGATAATGTTCATCTTGTAGTTTCACTGCCTCCGCCCTAGGACCAGCCCTGCCTCCATGGAGCCCTATTCGTTTCCTAGGACTTCTATTCCTAGCATGTTACCACAAGTTGGGGGGCTTCAAAAGAGTAGAAACGATTTTCTCACAGTTGGGAGGCCAGAAGTCTGAAATCAAGGTGTGAGCAGGGTTGTGTCCCTGTCTGTTCTGTGCCTGTCTCCCAGCCCTGGTGGCTGCTGGCGACCCGGCTCTCTTTGGTTTGGTGTCATCACAGAAACTTCCTCCTTGCATGTCTCTTCATGTCCTCCCCTGTTTTGCTAAGGATGCCAGTCATTGGACCTAGGGTGCACCCTAATCTAGTAAGACCTCATCTTAAATAATGACGTCGGCAAGGACCCTACTTCCAAATAAGGTCATATTCTGAGGTTCTGGGTGGATGTGAAACTTGGAAGGATGCTAGTCACCTCACTAGCATTTTAGAAACCAAGATCTGGGCACTGCATTTTAAAATGAAAAATCAGTGTGTGTATGTCTATGTATAATATACACATAATATATGTCATCATTATATAATTATTTGTAAATAAAATGTGATATTTATAAGATGTTACAACCTACTTGATGAGTACATTGCCTTTTTCCTTTGCTTTACCCTGTATTTCCAAGTCAAGTAACTTCCTTAGATATATTACTTAAGATATATTTAATCTCTGCACTTTGAATATGTATCTTTCAAAATAGCTTTGCAGAAATCAAATCTTATTGAGAGAGATGATTAGACAGGCTTCCTGATTCAGGCTGGTTATCAACAAAGGGAAGAAGGTGCCAGGCTGTTGAAAAACAGGACCTTTTCTCTTCCCCTGCAGCCAGCACCTCGATTCCAAGGACACAACCACACACTGAGACATTTGATGTTCTACAACTGCTGTGTCAGTCCCGAGGACCTACCCCAGTATCTCTTTTTTTGTTCTCTTTCTGGCCAAAGTTTCTGTTTTAGGGATGACTGTGAGAGAAAAGAGCAAGTAATAGAAGATGTTTGAGGTGGAGGGTACAGCTCCGTGGTAGAGTGTGTGCTTAGCATGCGTGAGGTCCCAGGTTCAATCCCCAGTCCCTCCATTAAACAAATAAATAAATAATCATGTATATTCGAATCCATATCCAAAATTATAATGATACTTTCACAGACATAACGTTACTTTATTGTTTTCATATTTATGTAAATGACACTATGGTATACACATTCCTTTTTGATTTTCTTTTAGTCTTTCATTTTTCAAGATTTATATTATGAAATACAGAGTGTTTAAGTAGCTACACATTTACAATGTCATGGATATTAGAAAATGTAGAATAATTGAAAATTCATTTGTCTATTACCCCAAATGTAGGTTGTTTGTTTTTCAACATTAAGATCATTCTTTAATCGATATCTTTGCACAAAGAATTGCTGATCCTTCATGTATGTGGATGACTCTCGAGGATATTGCTAAACGCCATGTTCTCCAAAATAGTTATTCTTATATATGTATGCTTACTAGCAATGTAAGCAAGGTTCTGCTTCTCCAAGTCTGTGCCTACTTGATATTATCATATATATAATGTTCTTTTACATATCTATACCATATGTTTATATTTTTACCATTGATAGATGTGAAATTGTATCTCATTGCCTTAATACATATTTTATGAAAAAGATTATGAAAATGAATATATGTATATTCATATATGACTGAAGAATTGTGCGATGCACCAGAAATTGACACAGCCTTGTAAACTGACTATAATTCAATAAAAAAATTATAAAAATCAAAAAAGAAATATTTCCTTAATTTCTAATAATCTCGAGCTTGGAAAATACGGGGTTTTTTTTTTTGGGTCATCCCAATTCTCCTTCTGTAATTTGCCTGTTCAAATCCTTGGCTGATTTTAGTTATGCTTTGTTTTTATTTTTAGAAACTTTTAATGCGTTCAGATACTAAATCTTGTCTAGTCATATGTAACGCTAACATAATTTTGCAGTTCACAGCTTCTGTTTTATCTTCTTTTATTATCCAGAGATTCCAGATTTCCACGTAGTGAAGTAAATTGTGCTTCTCACTTGTGGGTGGATGTGTGTGGCAGACTGTGTGTTTGCGTGTGATGTACACATAATTATTTTAAAAATTCTTCTTTTCCTGAGGTTATATATTCTTTTAAATTATGTTTCTTCTATCTAGATTCTATTTTTGCATAACACAAGGTAAATACTCTTTTATATTTTGTTTTTCCATTTGGACATCCAATGTTTCCAACATCACGTATTAAATAAGCCATCATCTCTCTAGCGATTATGGTTGAAAACCACTACTTCTGATACCTTCTGTATCAACATATATGTGTGGTTTGCTTCTGGGCCACCTTTTCAGTTCCATTTCTCAACTGTCTATCCTCATGACAGAACTATAATATCTTTTTTTTAATCTCTTATTTTTAATTTTGGGGGGAGGGAGGTATGTAGGTTTATTTCTTTATTTACTTTTAGAGGAGGTACTGGGGATTGAATCCAGGACCTTGTGCATGCTAGGCATGCGCTCCAACACTGAGCTATACCCTGCCCTCCTTATAGTATCTTAACTTTAATCTATTTTGCCACTTTTTAAGTCAAGTGTTCCCGTTTTGCTCTTCTGTGAGTGCAGTATAACGCACTGGTTTATCATGTAATATTTGGAGGTAACACACCAGGGTTCAAGTCTCAGTTTTAGCCTCGTTTGCGAACATGCCATCGGGGAGTTACTTAGGTTTCCCGTGTCTCGGTTTCTCATCTGCAAAATAAAAATATTATTGGTTCCTATATCATAGTGTTCTTTCAAAAGTTAAATATCCTTCTTCACCCAAAGCATTAGAATTGTTCCTAGAAAATAGTAAATGCTCAGTCATTAGTCAGAATTCAAAATTGTCTTGATTCTTCTTGGTCTTATACTCCATACATTTTAAAGCCAGCATTTCAAATAGTTTAGTAAACTGTCTCCAGATTCTGAACTGAAATTTCACTGAGTTTATAGAGTAATTTACATTTTCTAGCCGATTCTCTGAAATCGCTTTGTTTGGGCAGCATTAATTCCTAACCCAAAATTATGATAGATATACATTGTTAGTCCTGATGAGCAATATTTTATGAAGGTGTTTTGCAAAACTTCATGACTATAAAAGAATTTTAGAAACTGGGGGATTTTTAAGGATAGATGAATAGCAGAGTCAATTAGCCCCTTGTGTTACAAATGGGAAAGCGAGGGTCACACTTGCTCTGTGTGTCCTGAGGCCTGGAGCAGGTGTGAGGCCCAGCGACTGACGTGTGGCTATCTGCATACACTAGAAATTCCTTTATCCAAAACAGCTTTGCTGTTGTCAGTCATTAAAAATAACAAGACACATTAATGCTAAAACTCTACTGAACGTTACTTAGTGCATTTTTGATGGCTCTAACTACACTTAAATGTTTTAAAGTGGTCCAGGTCAGTAGGAACATAAATTGATGTTCCGGAGAATACTTAATTGTTTCAGCTGCAAAACATATAATAGCGTAAGAATCAGCTTTTACTGTGTGGATTTCGGCTCAAGTCATAGCCCTCCTTTTTTCTTTTTCCTCCAAAGCCTATTAACCACTTACCCACTCTGTAAACGTCTGGGGGCTGGGCGCATCCTGGCCAGCTCTGGTTTGGGGCTGACGCGGTCTCAAACACGCCAGACTCGGGGCTCGGCGAGTCCTTCCGGATGACGGCCTGGGGAGGAGAGTGTGCTGGTCATGTTACTATTAAGAGCATCTATTTCATCAGTCACACCCACCTGACGGTAAAAACTGTATTTGACTGCAATGCATCTTTCAAATCCTGCTTCACTGTCACCAGAGGAAAAGGAGAAAATGTTTTTGTAAATAGCTCCCTCTTTCAAGAAAAAAATAATATAGATGTTTCATAATTGGATACAAGGCTGGCTACCAGATGACTTTTAACAAATTTACTACACCTAAATTTTATTTGTATCCTTTTAAAAATTAAAGTTTAATCCATTAAATGTGCAAAACAAAAAAAAGAAAATCTACTTGGCACACTTTCAGACTTGATCTATTTTGAGTTAATTTTTGTGTATAGTGTAAGGTAATGGTCCAGTTTCATTCTTTTGCATGTGGCTGTCCAGTTTTTCCAACCAGTGTGGAAGAGATTCTTTCAGAAGATTTCGGTCTTCTTGAATTCGCAAAATCTTGTTTTGTGTCTCATTGTATAATCCACCCTGGAGAACGATCTGTGTGCTCTTGGGAAGAATGTGCGTTCTGGTGCTGCTGGATGAAATGCTCTGTCTGTGTCCGTTTGATCCATCTGGTCTAATGTATGTTTCAGTTTACATATTTTCTTGTTGATTTTCTGTCTGGGTGACCGTTTACCAACATTGGTGTATTGAAACCCCCTATTATTATTGCATTATTGTCTATTTCTCTCTTCACATCTTTTAGCATTTGCTTAATAAATTTAGGTGGTCCAAAACAAATTCACGATGAAGATTATGCTTTTCGTATTGTTGCTTGTGAGCCACAAATAAAAATCCTGGTGATTAGGTTTAAAAGAGGAAAATTTCTACTTATTTCCTCAGGTAGTTCTGCTGGGTTTCAAGCAGGCAGAGTCTTAATTCACCTTCCTGTCTTTGAATCCTTGAATCCTTGAAAAGGATTTTATAGAGGAAAAGAAAATCTGCATTTGTTGTCCACTCGCTGGTCCATTTTGCAGCAATTCACAGCAGGATCTGTGATTTCCAGTCCGTTTTGGATGCATCGGCTCAGAGAGCTAGGATTGAAAGGCTTTCCTGCCTCAAAGCCTCTGTTTTCAGTAGCTTGTAACCAAATAATTAACTGAAATGAAGTGAGTCATGTTTGTTGTCAGTTGAAAAGTGAACCTGGTGCTATGGAAACAAATTCCGTAAAGTTACTTTAGAGGATCAGATTAAAACAATTACATATTTTCATGAAAATGTGTGAGTGGTGTGAGCCAGCCCAGATTCAGCGTCACTTACATCCAAACAAGTAACAACCATCCGAGGACCGTGGCGTTGTGCCTGTTTTTTGTTCTCATCAGGAACACGAGTGTGGTCTCATCATGTTGCAAAAGAACACTTGAACAAGCTACTGTTCATTTCTAGGAATATAAGGGCAAAACCAGTAACAGTCATAGGTATATGATTAACAGCCAGTCACGTGGGAATTTGTTTCTTCACTCCTTCCTTACTAGTTAAGTAACATTGAACAGGTTACTTAAATATTCTGTGCTGTAAAACCAAGAAACAGCATCCAATTCATGGCATTGTTATAAAAAGTGAAGTAAGCCAGGAAGAGAAAGAAAAATACCATATGATATCAGTCATATGTGGAATCTAAAAAAAAAAAAAAAAAAGGAAAAGAAAAGAAAAAAGAGGACACTAATGAACTCATCTACAAAACAGAAAGAGACTCATAGACATGGTCAACAATCTTATGGTTACCAGGGGACAGTGAGTGGGAAGGGATAAATTTGGGAGTTTGAGGTTTGCAAATGTTAACCACTAGGTATAAAAATAGATTAAAAACAATATTAAATATCTTGTGACAACCTTTAATGAAAAAGAATATGAAAATGGATATATGTAAATACATGCATGACTGGGACATGATGCTGTGCACCAGAAACTGACAGTTCATAATTGACTATACCTCAATAAAAAAAAAATAATAAATAAAAAATTTTTAAAAACTCAAGTGGGATGAGAACCAGCTTTTAGATTTGACAGGGATGTGTGGTATCAGTAAAACAGAGCATAAGCTCTGAACGTACAAAGCACAGAATTTTTGCTTACGATAGGTTAAATGAAGGCATCTGAAACTCAACTTGCCCAAAAGGAAACTGACCTGTGTTCTGTAACACGTGCCCGTCCTAAGTCGGAATGGTCTCTTGGTCTGCCCCACCTCTTCCCAGCCTGTTTCACCACATGGACAGGTGATGAGCAGAGATGGATCTGCTGTCACTTCAAGATCACCCTCTCCACAAAGTACAAAGTCCGATACCCTTGGCACCATATATAAAATCATGGACACATTCTACTATTCTAAATATTTAAATAATATTGAATCTTTAAACAATACACTCTTCTGGTCAGTTATCTTCAAAAGAACATGGCAATAGTCATTTTTCCCTTCTCTCTTATATCTTGTGAGGGATTATGTGGCATTGTGTTAAGAGCAGAGATCTGTTTAGGACCCATCCTCCCAGGACGCTTGGTTAGAGGAACCAGACCACCCCCACTGTGCTCTTAAGTAACTTGAACATTTGTGTCAGGAAGGCCTTGAGAACATGAATAAAGGGGGCAATGGGTCCAACAGGCATTGAAAGTGATGCTGTCCAAGTACTTGTGGGGAGATCTTCTGCAGGAGTTTCCCAAACTATTAGGAAAGAGAAATCAGAGCCTCATTTGCTCAGCAGTTGCATTTCTTGAATGAACATAAATAAAATAGCAATTTAGTTTTATGCAATCACGTCTGTGAACTTAATGTGTGCCAGCTCACAAGAGAGGAATGCACTCAGTGGACTGTCACATCAGCTCTCTGCATATAAAGACCAGATGCTAGATGGTGGTGAATTTACCAAGAGGATGCACTGTGTGAAACTGGTCCAGGGGGGCCCCGCGAGCTTTTCTGTGAACTGTTACTTGAAAGTCTATTATGCTTAATTTTTTTTAACCTTCTAATGCAAAGAAATCTGCCGACAAATTTAAATTTAATTTAGAATAAATAAATCTGCAAAAATAATTACAGTGCTGCATCTTTTGTAATAAACAAAGGGCCTCTTCATTATTTCCAAAATGACTAACATTATTTCTGATAACTAAGTTTCTTATAAGTAATTAACTCCTTCAGTAAAATTTAAGTCAGTCTTGATGGCTTATTTTCTACTTATTTTAAGGAAGTCAGTGATGTCTCATTTTTATTTTGATTTCTTTAGGGTTTTATCAGTTACTTTATGAAATATACTAGCTATGTTTTAGCCCCAGCATGCACACTTTTAAGCTAGAAAAGTTCTTGGGTTGAATTGTAATAGTAGTAAATAACTCGTTCATATAAAATAGCAATTTTTATTATGGGAGGTACTAAGGAAAGATCCTAGCTCGGCGATAAGTGGTGACAGTTTCCATTCTTTCTTGTTAGTTTCTCTTTAGAGCAACTGTTAGAATTTCGGTTTTAATCACAAAATATTGATGTATTTATTAAATAGATAATGATTATTTCAACCATATTAACTAAGTTAGATAAGTGAAAAATGCAGAAGATGTCTAAAAACATAGAATTTTGATTTCAAATTGCAGACTGGAAATCTGAAGCACAGGTCAGGGAAGTTTTCTTGTAAGGAGCCAGGTAGCAAACATCGTAGGCTTTGCAGGTGGTGAGGTCTTTGCCGAAGCTATTCAACTCCATTGCAGTGAAACATCCAGAGGCAGTACATAAACCAACAGCTGTAGCCGTGTTCCATCAAATTTGCAAAACAGGCAGCAGACTGGATTTGACCCACGGACCAAAACTGGCTGACCTCTGAACTCTAGTGTTCAGAAACCCATGCCTACATTGTGACCAAAATGTCCCTGAGGTTAACAGTGTTGTTTTGGAACTCAGAGTTTGGCATCTCAACCTGGGTTTGACTCCCAACCCAACCTTTTCCAGCTGTATGACATTTGACAAGTTACTTTGTGTTTCAAATTCTTCAACTGCAAATGGAAATAAAAGCTATTTTGTGAAAAAATATTGGAGAATTCAGTTTGGTGCAGTCATTGTGGAAAACAGTATGGAGATTCCTCAAAAGACTAGGAATAGACTTACCATATGACCCAGCAATTCCACTGCTGGGCATATATCCAGAAGTAACCCTAATTCAAAAAGACACCTTCACCCCAGTGTTCATAGCAGCACTAGTTACAATAGCCAAGACATGGGAAAAGCCTAAATGTCCATCAACAGATGGCTGAGTAAGGAAGTTGTGGTATGTTTATACAATGAAATATTACTCAGACATAAAGAAGAACATAAAGCCATTTGCAGCAACATGGATGTTCCTGAAGAGTGTCATTTTAAGTGAAGTAAGCCAGAAAGAGAAAGAAAAATACCATATGATATCACTCATATATGGAACCTAAAAAAAAAAAAAAGACAAATGAACTTAGATATAAAACAGAAACAGATTCACAGACATAGAATATAAACTTGTGGTTGCCAGGGGAGAAGGGGATGGGAAGGGACAGACTGAGAGTTCAATACTGACAGGTATATATAGAATAGATAAAGAAGTTTATACTGTGTAGCACAGAGAAATATATTCAAGATCTTGTAGTAGTAGCTCATGGTGAAAAAGAATATGAAAATGAATGTACGTATATTCATGTATGACTGAAAAATTGTGCTGCACACCAGAAATAGACACTACATTGTAAATTGACTATAACTCAATAAAAAAAAAGATTCAAAAAAAAAACTGGAGATAATGACCCAGATAATTCATGTAAAGTGCTTAGCAGAGTGTATTTGGACACATGAAAAGCAGTTAATATACCTTAGCAGTGTTCTCACTTTTCTCTAAGATTATAGATATACTATATAATGTAATATAATATATACACTGTATGGTTATCATTTTTCTCTCCCTAATATTATATATTACATAATTCATAAGGCATGCCATTTATGCAGTTCAACCTGACACAGATATTATTTAATTAGGAACAATTTTGTTTTTGAAATTTTTGTTGCCCAATAACTTTTGGTGGTTTTTCCCCTTTAGTTTTGTATGTATGTTACTTACAATGTCTAAAACAGCTCTGTATTGCTTTAATTGAACACACTTTCATTTAGTCAATCAATTTGGGGGATAAAGGTAGGAACAGGCAAAATAGGAAATGCTAAACCTAGACACTCTAGAATTAAACAAAACTGGATAATCTGCTGAATTTAATTAAGCTGGATTCACATTAAACTAAGTGATTCCAAAGGTTTTCACATGTTAACCACCAGTTATATGTAACAGCAACATTAGGAAGAAATAAATTTGGTCTTGAAAATAAGGCAAATGAAATACATGCCTTTCATGTTTCAACTCATACAAATTGGTAAAATCTAGACTTCATAAAATAAAAATACAATCAACATTTACCTTGTATCCTTTCATCTGTCAATGGACATTTAGGCTGTCTCCATGTCTTGGCTATTGTAACTAGTGCCGCTGTGAACATTGGGGCACAGGTGTCTTTTTGAATTAGGGTTCCTTCTGGATATATGCCCAGGAGTCGGATTGCTGGGTCATAGGGTAAGTCTATTTTTAGCTTCTTGAGGAATTTTCATACTGTTTTCCATAATGGTTGCACCAAACTACATTCCCACCAGCAGTGAAGGAGGGTTCCCCTTTCTCCACAGCCTCTCCAGCATTTGTCATTTGTGGACTTGTGAATGATGGCCATTCTGACTGGTGTGAGGTGGTACCTCATTGTAGTCTAAGATGTGGTATATATATACAATAGAATACTACTCAGCAATAAGTAAGAATAAAATAATGACATTTGCAGCACCGTGGATGGACCGGAGATTGTCATACTAAGTGAAGTAAACCAGAAGGAGAAAGAAAAGTGATACCATATGACATCAGTTATATGTGGAATCTAAAAATATGACACAAAAGAAATTATTTACCCGACAGGAGCAGACTCACATAGAAAACAAACTTATGGTTACCAGGTGGTGAAAGGGTGGAGGGAGGGAAAAATTGGGAGTTTGGGATTTGCAGATACACATTACTATATATGTAAAATAAAAAACAAAGTTCTACTGCATAGCACAGGGAACTATATTCAATATCTTGTAATAACTAAAATGGAAAAGAACATGAAAAGAAATGTACTTGTATGACTGAATCACTGTGCTGCACACCAGAAGTTAACACAACATTGTAATCTGATTATACTTCAATTAAAAAAATTTTACTTTGAGTTATAAAAATACCTTTCAGGGACATTTTTCTTTACACCACATATATATATATATATTTGTATAAATGTATATATGACTATATAATTGTCTAAATATATTGCACAATTTTCGGTCTCAATAGAGTTTAATAAACAGCTGTGTTGATCATAATTAACCTTCCTGGTCTTCATTCTGCAAAAGTGAACACAACTCCTGAGCTTGCACCCGAGGGCCCTGGGATATTCAGATTATTACTATCATTTCACCTGATAGTTACAGTTTTTTATCACGTGTCGCCTGGTACAAATCAATTAAAATCATACTGCTTCGCCTTTAATTTACCTGCAGTCTGAATGCAGTAGCAGCCTGACTGTGGGATTAGAGCTTTGTGACAGCCCAATGCTCAAGGTGTTTACCTCTGTTTGCTCCTTTTCCAGAGAGACATGAACTTAATATGTACACCCAGAAATTGATGAATTATCTTGTTGCTTCTAAGACCATACTGAGTTTGAACTCTGGAAGAAGATGATACTGTTTGTTGAACTCCACAGGTGACTGGTACCCAGCAAAACTAGAACCGCGTTGTTACCAAAGTGCGCATTTTGACTATTGGAAGTTTTACATATTTCAAGATTTTAAAGAATTTTTAAACACTTTCAAATGATTTTTGACAGCATGGATAGTGAAGATATTCACAAATGTCTATTTGAAATCTCTTTTCTCCCTTGTACATTAATCACTACCGTGATTTAGAGTAATCACAGGACTTTATCACTACTAATAAGATGTGTTACAATTTTACCATTTTTCCATTTAGCCCTGATGGTAAAAAAACAAACACACAAACAGTGAGTCACCAGAAGTCAGCTTATGAATTAAGTTGCTCTCATTCTCCTTGGTTTCTTTCAAAACCTCAGTTGGTCAGATGCTCAAAGAATTCCTGAGCAGTCTTTTCTCATTTGATTCTAACCACTGTAGGCCAGAAACCAAGATACCTTAAATACATAAATATATAAAGATGTGGTTTACCTCAAATGTCTAAAGCTCCAGAGTTCTTCTACCAGAGGCAATCTAAGCTTAAATTAATTGAAAAATCAGGAAGGAAGTAGTTATCAAACAATACAGAATTTTTTTTAGAGATAATGATCTGCTTTTCCCCTCAAAAAGAGTAAATGTATTAACTATAATACAACCTTCCCCAACACAAACCAAAATAATTCCAAAAATCCATCTCATACTCATCATGCTTTTATATGAGTTTTAAAATATGCTTCCCCCCAAAAGGTACATGCAATTTTTTCTCGTGGTTGACTGGTGATCTTAAAGATTCTGTTTAAAGATAACATTTTTAAGGAATCTGGCAACCTACTGCTCTAATGTTGACTTATGACTTCTCTACATAGAAGTCAGTCCCTGAAAAAGGAGACTGAAAACCTGGAGAAGAAAGCAACTGAGCGAAGCTGGTTGGAGTGAGTGACACAGGAGAGGGTGTAGAGGCCCCCAGGGAGGACCTGGAGGGTCCTCGCTGCTCAGGAGAGCCAGTGGTGCCTCTCTCCCCAGCTCTGTGCTGGTGGCATGTTGGTCGCTTAAAACTGGCCACAGTACGTGGTAGGTCAGAAATGCTACAAATCAAGTCTGCCTTTCTTTCTTTTCTTCTTTTTTTCTTCCTTCCTTTCTCTCTCTCTGTCTTTCCTTTTCCCGTCTCCAGAGCCAACTCTTGAAGATTTACAAGCACACTCCTGAATCCAAACCCTGTTAGAGTAGTTTCTGAAAAAGACTCAAATACATTTTCTTTAGGTTTACAAAGCATTAAGTGATAATCTCACTTAGAATGGTGATGAGTGGACTGAATAAGGAAATAAGAATGAGTCAAAATCAATAGTAGTCGCACTACTTTGACTTTAGATGGTAGACCACAGTTTATTTTTTAATTCATTCACTTAATCACCTCCGGCTTGGTGCTGTGTATCCTGCATGCCAAATGCTATGACTGAGTCCAAGAGTTTTGAAGATGAATAAGAAAAACCTGCCACTCAAAGAGCTCACATCTGAAGGAAAACTCACATAAACAGAGAATATGTATTAAACGCAAATGTAGAGATGTGCTTGGGATATTGTAGGAATACCAAAAAGAGAACCCATAACAGTGTAAGAAGTTTATGACGGACTTCTAGAGGGCACGGCATCTAACTTTTCAATGAAGCTTCTTGGAATGTAGGTACTACAATGTATACAGTTTATTAAATCAGTAACAAAGAAATGGTTCCTGCCACCTAAAATCCTAAATTCAACAGCATATATTTAAGATGCCTAACTGTATCAAAACAAAAACACCACTCCAGTCTAAAACAGATCTCAGCTCTCTTTGAATCTAGGTATATATCCATCACGAGATCATGGCATTTTCTGTGTTCACATTGTCAGACAGAACTTGATTTGTTCTCAGACTATGAAACAGAAGGTGCACGTAATGGAAAGAAAAGCAACATTTTCAATGTAGGTTTTTTTTTTTAATGGCTCAGAGAGTTATAACCCCAGGTATATATGCTTTAAGTTACATTTTTGCATAGCCAAATAAAATATATTTTGTACTTGGCATACGAGAGGAATTTACAAGACCTTAGTTGAGGAAATGATGAATTCTTTAAAATGTTGCCAAAAGTAATTCAAATACTGGAATGCACAGGCCACGTCCAGACTGCATCAGATGCTTTGTGAGGATTTCCAGAGGTACTATTACTGCCTTTGCAAACAATCGAAATTAATTGTAGTTTTTGTTAAGTCATTCACAATGGCAGTGATAAAGCCCATTTTGGACCACCGGCCATTGAGTACTGACACCAGAGAAATCATCTGAAAATCTGAGGTCTAAGGAAGAGAATATTTTTGTCCGTATCTGAGGCCGTCCAGCTTGACTAAAGTGAATGTGATACTGGTTAGACCCCGAGCCAGGGCTTCCAGTCATGTCATTTCATGAAAGCTCATTTTCCTCAACTAGTTTGTGTTGAGCATCTGTCACTGAGGTGCCATTAGTAAATTTCGAGAATGTTTCCCACTATAATTTTCCAGGGGTGAGGCATAAAACATAGAGAAGATACAAAAAAAATGGTTCTTAAAAATAAGTATGTCAATAAACTACACATATTTCAGATGTACAACTGGATGAATTTTGATAGACGTACACGCCCGTGAAACCAGCACACAATCAAGTTTGCTAACATTTCCATCACTCCCCAAGGGGTGCAGTTTCAAAATCCTAATTTATACAGGAACTATACCACAATAAATGTGTTTTAAAATATATAAATAAACCTGTCAGAGGATCATCAACTTAGTAGATGCCATGGAGCTATTCGTAGGGATAAACATGATCAGAGCTGCCATATAGAAAATTAAAATAGTGATCTTGGTCATTATTATGTAATAGTGAAAACATGTCGATTGGGTTCACTAGGGTGAAAGGATTATACAAAAGAGAAGCAAATTTAAAAATGGAAATCGTAACTGAGAGCTGGAGAGTGCTTTGCATTTTCAAAATACTGTCAGAAGCATCATCTCATTTAATCCTAATAAATTCTCTGTTAAAAAAAAGAATTATTTTGACGACTGCACTGCATGTGAAGTTCACAAATGTAATTTAACTCACTTGAAGACACAGGAGTAAAAAGAGCTAGACTGGAAATTTAATCAGCAATATTTATACCCCAAAGTATAGATGCCTGATCGTATGAGATGGTTTTTCAAGAAAATTCCTTCAGCTTACCTGGTATGAGTCATTCGACCATGAATGGACAATGAAGGGTACCCCTGATCACCAGAAGAATTTTCCTGAAAAACATGGCAGGTGGTGGGGTGTTCTGGCCCATTCAGAATAAGCCCTAGGGCCCCAGGGCAGGGACTGTGGCCCCTTATTAATATTCAATCATGAATTCCCTCTTTTTCTTTTGAAATACAAAGAAAAACATGATAAATTTCTTCCTCAGTTCTTTGCAGGAAATAGACAAGAAGGCTTCCAAAGCAAAAATCTTTAAGCAAGTGATTCGATAGAACTTCCTTCTCTTTCAGTACAGGGATGCTGGATAATTCCTGAGTGTAGGGGAGAAAATATTTCTGTGAGAAGGAAGATTTATTCCCTGGTAATAGCAGGGAATTTCCTTGAGACTATCTAAGAACAGCGATGTTGTGTAACGTGACTTCTATGCTTCCTGGTAGTTGTAAGTGAGGTCTGGCTTTTGAAAATGTTGGCTCAGTGACAAGGAGGGTATGAAACTCACCTTTAGTTCAATTTATTGAGCACTGGCTACGTCCAAAGGTGCAAAAGTTATAGGGCAGGGACAGGTTCAGTTCTGAATCTTACTTCTTTGTGGAGAAATTCTAATTGTTGCCCAAACGAGAATATACAGATTCAGAGCTCTGTTCTTTAAAAAGTCACATCACAGCAGCAGTGCCTCCATCTGAGAACCAATTTGGCGAGGCTGTTTGGCAGAAAGGCCGGAGATCAGGGTGGACTCTCACACACAGAGCAGCAGACCACAAAAATGAGCTGGACACCTACACTGGAGACAGGTCCACATTCCCTGCAGGTGAGCTTGGTTAAGTATGGACCCACAGATTTCTAACGTCTGGAGGCTGCTCGGTCATCACTACTGCACTAACTGGAGCTGATTTATTATTGCACCAGCTATGGTTCCTGCTTTAAAGCAGAGGATTTTCTAACTGCTATACTGAGGTCACTGTGTATAATTTAAGGGCTAGGGAATAATGCTTCTAAGTGGAGCAAAATATTTAACACAAACAAAATGTCAGTTTGCATATAATTAAAGTGTAACACTAGAGATTCTGAAACTGGTAAGGGGACATTTTAATTAAGTTGTTTCATGCTCGAAGGAAGATTGGCATCAGTTTCATTAAAGGTTGTACAAAGCTCCCCTCGTCCATTCTGGTTTTCTGTTGATGTTCTTACCTTCATCTTCCTCGCATTTCACAATGTCTTGAGTTATCCAGGCTCAGTGTTTAAATAGGGGTAGAGCGTTACTGAGAAGAGACAGTAATAAATGGAAATTGGTTCTTGAATTTTTCATTCTAACCAGAACTGTATTTCCCAGAACTTCTCAGCCAAATAGTGAGCTTGTTCTATTTCTGGAAAATTAACATTCTTTTTTTTTTTTTACTTTAGATGTTTTTTTCAGTTACAACACCTTAAAGATCAAAACCTATATATATTGAATATTTTTCATATGCTCAGCACTGTTCTAGGTGTGTCAGGAATTCAAACAGATGAAACCGAGGCCATGACCTCAAGCCCTGACAATCTAACTGGGGCTGATTAGCATCGTGCAGGGAATAAAGACCAGGAAGCAAGGCGGAAAGTTAGTGGTTAAGTCATGCTCATGACATGGGTTCCCCCAGCAAACATCCACAGGGCATTTTGTTTCAGATGCTCTTCTAGGGGCTGTTCATACAAAACTGAACAAAACTGATGAGATACCTGTTCCAGCATGGCTTAAAATGCAGTAGAGCAGACAGTAAGCAAGGTAAAAAGTAAATACATTAAAAAGAAAGCTAAGCAGGAGCAGTGAGGAAGAAAGCATTACAGGGCAAGTCAGGGTCAGGTAGGGCACCCAGTGAAGGACTCACTGGGTAGAAATCTGAAGGAAATGAAGGACTGAACTGGCCATAGAGGTACCTGGAAAAGCACATTCGGGCAGAGGGGAAGTCAAGTGCAAATGTCCTATGGCAGGAATATGTTTAAAGGGGCACAATAGTAGATGGAGCAAAGAAAGAGGGAGCATTGGATAATGGGGAGCCAGATCATTAAATGTAGGTCATTGTAAGAACTTTGGTTTTCACTTCGAGTAAGACAGCTTTGAGATAAGAAGGGACAGAAATCAAGTGGTCGGTAGATAGTGTAAGAAATTAATAAACAGAAACCTCACTTCAGTAGAGCTGGGAGACCAGCAGGGGGTGCTCTCAGGCAGAGCCCAACAGGAAGAAGGAAGTCTCCTCTTCTTTCCTGGCAAGGACTCAGCCAATGAAAAGCCATGGACTCTTTGTTTACTACAGCATCCCCCAACTTCCTTTCTCCTCTATAAAAGCGGCTCCTCCCCTTGCCCTGTGGAGACTTGCATGTGGCTCCCCAAGACTGCAGACCCTGATTTGTAATTCTCTGCTGACTCCAAATAAACCATCTTTGCTGGGGAAATGTCTGGCAGTCTGTTTCAGGATAAGAAAAAGGATAACTTCAGGGTTTGAAATTGGAACCGGATTTTGATAGGTGGCTAGTGTGAATTGATGTATTATTATGAATAAAAATCTCAATCTGAGCAAAGACATGGTTGAGACCTTTAGAGGCCTTCAAGGTAAGGTGCCTAGTGTGCCCTGAATAGAGAAAACCTCCTGGGATGGGATAACAATTGTGGAACTAAACTACTGATGGCCTCGAAAGATATGAAAAGAAGCTTGCATGTGATAAGAGAGAAGAGTTCAGAATCTTGGAAGTTTTTGACCTCCAGACTTTGAATACATTGGAGAGAGACCAGAGCAGGACAAGAGACAGAAGGAAAAACAGAGAAAAAAGAAAACTGATTGCTACAGCAGTTTGAAAAATCAAACTTCGATTCCTCACCCTCAGTGGACTTTGGATTTTGCCCCCGGTTTCTGAATTTCAGTGCTTATGTATGGATGGAGCCATTGATAATGGTAATCTAGTATGAAGAATGTGGTAACGTGTGAACATTTACTGCAATGAGTAACCTCAGGCTACCCCCCGCTGATTACTCAGCTGTCCACATTTTGAGAAGAGACAGTGTTTTGAAGCCTTTTTTCTAACAGTAAAATAATAATAATAAAAAAAAAGGACTTTAATGTTTGCCTCCTACTGCTTCTCTGACATGGAAAGATTTTCACACAGGTTGATACACGAGGTAAAAATAAAAATTGTTTTTGCCGAGCCATTGGACTGCAAAATGCAGTAAGTTTCTAACTGGCCACACTAGACCAGTGTTTATGACTGTGGGGGACTTGCTGATGGCAGGGTATCCTCTTAGGTGGGTGGGGAATTTGGGAAATTCTATTTTCTATATGTGACCTTTAGCAAGTATAGAAGATGGGAGAAACATTCTTTTCAACCTTGACTGGTTTTGCAGTCATCCCCGTTAACTGAGCTGTCACTGTCAGTGGATGGTTAAGCTAACTGAAGTCAGTTTACATATGTGAGCTGGAAAGGTTCATGTTTCTGAGCCAAAATCAAAAAGGCGTTAAGGGAGCGTTTTGTGAACAAAGAGCAACAGCGTTTCAAATATATTTTATGAATTGCTGGTGATCTATTCATGTCAACACTTTGTTGTTGTTACTGGCTTAAATGAGTCAAATCTGGCATGGAAATATACAGCAATGCCCTGATTACAACACACAGTCATTTACTGATGGGGAGAAAGCAGAAAGCAAGGGTCTAAGACAAGGTTCCTTGAACTGCGGCCCATGGACCAAATCTGCCCCCCTCCAGCTTCTTTTTGTAAATAAAGTTTTATTGAAATACAGCCATCTGCATTCATGGCTGCATTGCTGATGCCTGTTTTTCCAACACCATGGCAGAGCTGCTATAGAGATTCCCTGCGCCCAGAGCCACATGTGTATTTACTGTGTGACTTTTCATACAAAAAATTTGCTGTGCCCGTTCTTTTAAGAGAACCCAGGGGCCTCATGAAACAGCTGTGGCTGTGGTTGTTTACGGAGAGCTTCTGTGAACACCCACCATCATTCAACGTCTGATTTATTAGTAAAAGTAAAAATAGATTTTCCCAAATTCTGTAGCAGTAATGTTTTTTGGTTGCCTTAGGAAGAGGTGTATTTATTTTTACGGACCAGACTAATACCAACACAACTAGTTAGCAACACACCAAACAATTGTTAATACTCATGTTTCTCGACCAAGGCAGTAAGTCATCTTTTTGTTCTCAGTGCCTTTTATTATAATAGTGTTGTTTTCAAGCTACATGAAAGAAAACTGCTGCTTGCTGCGATCACAATGGAAAGGCAATTTACTTTTTATTTTTTTGTATTTCTTTTTATTGAAGTATAGTCAGTTTACAATGTTGTGTCAATTTCTGGTGTACAGCACAATGTTCCAGTTATACATAAATATACAAATATTTATTTTCAAATTCGTTTTCACCATAAGCTACTATGAGGTATCAAATATAGTTCCCTGTGCTGTACAGTATAAACCTGTTTATCTATTTTATATATAGTAGTTAGTATCTGCAACTGTCGAACTCCCAGTATATTCCTTCCCACTCCCTCCCCCCGGTGACCATTAGTTTGTTTTCTATGTCTGTGAGTCTGTTTCTGTTTCATACATAAGTTCATTTGTCTTTTTTTACATTCCACATATAAGTGATATCATATGGCATTTTTCTTTATCTTTCTGACTGGCTTCACTTAGAATGACATTCTCCATGTCCATCCATGTTGCTGCAAATGGCATTGTTTCATTCTTTTTTATGGCTGAGTAGTATTCCATTGTAAATATATACCACAGCTTCTTTATCCAGTCATTATAGATGAGAAATTCAGATCTATTACATGCCACATATACCAACTATTTATTTAAAAATTGAAATTTGTTGTGTTTACTGAGGAGATTATCCATTTTCTCTCTTTTGGAGAAAAGCTTTATATGCCTTCTGTCTCATGCATGAAAACTCAGCAGACATCACACTTTACAAACAGAAGAGAAAAACTTGAATTGTGCCATCAGGTGATGGAAAAGCTAATTTCAGTTACCAAGCACATCAGCTATTTTTATTGTTGCTGGCACAGCTGTCACAGCCTTTGTTTAAAAAACTGAATTGATGAGTAATAAAAAAGTCAATTTTCATTTGTTTCAAGATAATTGTGAAATTTGTTTTGAAGGAACTGAGCTTCTTTCCATTTTTGCAACAGATTTTAATTCTAATGTAATAATCAGCTAAAATAGCAGGAATGGTTGAGAGTAGCTTTTCTCAGACTTTGTGGTCTCAGAACACATTCCCATTCAAAACTTAGTGAGAGCTTGAAGGAGTGTTTTGTTTATGTCAATTGTATCTACTATTGGTGTTCATACTATTAGAAATTAAAACTGGGTAACTTTAAAATATTTATTAATTCATTTTTAATTCTAATTGTGGTAAAGTGGTAAAGTACACTTACCCTAAAATTTGCAATGTTAACCATTTTTGAGTGTACAATTTAGTAGTTTTAAGTATATTCATATTGTTTTGTATTATTAATTTATTTTTAAATGACAATAATCCACACTGTACATAGTGATATAAACATTTTTAATGCAAAATGACTATTCATTAATTTTTAAAAAGATAAATATAAAGATTTTTCTCCCAACATCTATAAAGATAAAACTGACATTGTTTTACATGATTTTTGTAAACATTTCTTTAATGTTCTGGCTTAATAGAAGATGCTGGATTCTCATATCTGCATTTGCATCCACTATAGCACAGTACATTTTTTGGTGGAATTATATGAAGATATGTGGACTTGGTATAAATATGTAGTTGAAAAAAAGAAGAATATTTTAATAGCCTTTGCAAATAATTGTGGATTTGTCATGTAGCCTGCACTGTGCACATGAAACAGAATAAAAGTATGAAAGGCAAATGACATCTTTGTATACTGAAAAATAATTTTGACCCCCCAGGTCCTCTGTAAAGGACCCTCATGGGTCCTCAGACAATTACCAGTCTGGAGTATAGCATTGTGCAAATTATGATACGACTTCTTGGAGGCAGGGGGTTAACACCAAACAATGTAGTTATTTAAAAATCACATTTTTAATTTTTCAAGAAATTGTGGTAAAAAAAAACACATCACATAAAATTTACCATTTTAACCATTTTTAAGTGTAGAGTTCAGTACAGTTTAACAGTACTAACTATAGTCCCATCATTGTGCAACGGATCTCTAGAGCTTTTTCATCTTGGAAAACTGGTACCCGGAGGCTGTATATCCAACATGCACAAGAATAAAGTTGAACCCTTACCACCTGCTTTATTTACTGATTTCACAAGTGACATCATTTTATAGTGTGTAACATTAACAGAGATTTATAGCTACTGTTATGATTTTATCTTTTAAATTATGTACAGAATAAAAAGTGATTTAACTATCAACACTACAATGCTACAGGATTACTTACTTGTGTATATATCTCCTTTTACCACATAGCCTTATAGTTTTATATGTTTTTATGTTTCTGTCTAGCATCTTTTCGTTTCTACTTGAAGGAATCCTTTTAGCGTTTCTGCTAGGGCTAGGGCAGTGGTGATGAATACTCTCAGCTTTTGTTTATCTAGGAAAGTATTAATGTCTCCATTTTTTCCCAGCTTTATAAAGGTATAATTGACAGATAAATATTGTATATATTTAAGGTATATGACTTGACATTCAATATACATATACTTTATGAGGTAACCACCACACTCAAGTTAATGAATGCATCCATCACCTCACATAGCTTTCATTTTAGTGTATGTGGTGAGATTACCTAAGACTTGCCCTTCCATCAAAGTTCAAGTATGAAACGAAGTGTTAACTATAGTTACCATGCTTTACATTAGGTCTCCAGAACTTATTGATCCTAATTAACTGAAACTTTATATCCTTAATCAAAATCTCCCTGTTCCCTCTCTCCCTGGTCCCTGGCAACCACCATTCTCTGTTCTGCTTCTATGAATTTGACTATTTTAGTTTCCACATATGAGTGAGATCATGGAGCATTTGTCTTTCTGTGTCTGACATATGTCACTTAGGTGTATGTCTTCCAGGTTGATCCATGTTGTCACAAATGGCTAGATTTCCTTCTTTTTTTAAGACTGAATAACATTCATTTGTGTGTGTATCATTTGCACATATACAATTATATGTATATAAATAAAACATGAATGTATATATACATCCACACATATTAAAGTTGTTTGTTCATTAGCACAAATTTGTTTATTAACATTTGTCTGTTGACACATCTTTAAGTTATGTACACATCTTGGCTATTGTCAGAGATGCTGCAATTAATATGGGAGTGCAGATATTTCTTCAAGATACTAATTTCATCTTTTTAAAAAAATATAACCAAAAGTGGATTGCTGGATCTATCTATAATTTTTTGAAGAACTCCCATTCTGTCTTTGTAGGGGTTGTACCAATGTACATTCCCACCAACAAGGTACAAGGATTTCTTTCCTCCACATCCTCACTAACACTTATCATTTGTCTTTTTGATAATACCCATTAACAATGTTACCAAGAACACACACTGGGGAAAGGATAGTCTTTTCAATAAATGGTGCTGGCAAAGCTACATGCAGAAGAATTAAACGGGATTCTTACACACCTTTTACAAAAATCAACTCAAAATGGATTAAAGACTTAAATGTAAGATGTGAAACTGTAAAACGACCAAAATAAAACATTGAGTAAAGGCTTCTTGGCATTGGTCTGGACAATTTTTTTTTTTTTGGATATGACCCCCAAAACACATGAAATGAAAGCAAAAATTAACAAGTGGGATTGCATCACATTAAAAAGCTTCGGCACAGCAAAAGAAGTAATCAACAGCATGAAACGTCAGATTATGGAACTGAAGAAAATATTTGCAAACATGTATCTGATTAGGTGTAAATATCCAAATATATAAAGAACTCTTACAGCTTAGAAGCCAAACAGTAAATAACCTGATTTAGTAATGCAGAAAGACTTGAGTAGTCACTTCTCCAAAGAAGACATACAAGTGGTCAACAGGTATAGGAAAGGGGCTCAATGGCATTAATCATCATGAAAATGCAAATATCTGTCATTTTTGAAGGACAGTTTATTGGATGCTGTATTTTTGGTTGGCGTTTTTGTTTTTGTCTTCTTTAAGTATTTTGAATTTATCAACCCATACCCTTCTGGTCTGCAAGGTTTCTGCTGAGAAATCCATGGATAATCTTATAGAAGCTCCCTTGTATGTAATGAATCATTATTCTTTTGCTGTTTTCAAGATTCTCTGTTTGATTGTGATTTGCCAGTTTGATTATAATGTGTCAGTGTGAGTGTCTTTGGATTTATGTTAATTGGAATTTGTAGAGCTTCTTGAATTTGCACTTCCATTTCCTTCCTCAAATTTGTAAAGTTTTTGATCATTATTTATTCAAATAGGCTCTCTGTTTCTTGCTATTTCATATGCATCATGCATCTATTGCTTTCCTGGCATTGTTTCATAGACTCTTAAGTTCTCTTGTGTTTCTTCATTTTTTTTTTCTTTTAGTATCTCTGATTCAATATTCAAGTGACCTGTCTTTAAGTCTGATTCTCTCTTTTTCATGATATCTGCTTCTGAAGCTCTCTAAAGAATATGTCAATTTAGTTATTGCATTCCTTAACATCAGAATTTCTATTTGGTGCTTTTTCATAGTTTCTGTCTCTCTTGATATTCCCAATCTGTGCATTCATTGTCATCATGATTGTATTTAGTTGTCTATCCAAGTTATCTTAAGCTTATCAAGCATCTTTAAGACAGTTATTTTGAATTCCTTGTGAAATATCTGCAGATCTGTTTCTGTATAGTCAGTTTCTGGAGATTTATTTTGTTCATTTGATTAGGCTACTTCCCCCAGCTTCTTTGTATACTTTGTGGTATTTTGTTGAGATTTGGGCATTTGAAAAAACAGATGTGATTATAGCAAAGTTGCAGGATATAAGGTTGATATACAAAAGTTAATTGCCTTCCTATATGCCAGCAATGAACAAGTATAATATGGCATTAAATCCACAATATCATTTATATTAGTGACCAATAAAATGAAATACTTAGGTATAAATTTAACAAAATATGTACAAGATCTATATGAAGACAACTACAAAATACTGATAAAAGAAATCAAACAAGACCTTAATAAATGGATAGGATGACTCAGTATTGTCAAACTGTTAGTTCTTCCTCCCAATCAAAATCTCAGCAAACTATTTCGTGGATATATACGAATTGACTTTAAAGTTTATATGAAGAGGCAAAAGACCCAGAACATCCAACACAATATCACAGAAGAATGAAGTTGGAAGACTGACACTCTCTGACTTCAAGACTTACTATAAAGCTACAGTAATCAAGGCAGTGTGGTTTTGGCAAAGTAATAGACAAACAAATCAATGGAGCACAACGGAAAGCCAAGAAACAGACCCACATAAATACAGTCAACTGCTCATCAGTGAAGAAGCAACGGCAGATGGTGCTGGAATAGCTGGACATCCACACTTTGAAAAATGAATCTAGACATTGACCTTAGAGCCTTCACAAAAAATAACTCAAAATGGATCACAGGACTAAACGTAAAACAACAGACCTACTAGGTAAATATAAAATAAAAGTCCTAGAAGATAACATAGGCGGAAGTCTCAATGACCTTGGGTATGGCAATGCAATACCCATGGCATGATCTGTAAAATAAATAATTGAGTTGGATTTTATTAAAATTAAAAACTTCTACTCTGTGAAAGACAGTGTCAAGAGAATGAGAAGATAAGCCATATACTGGGAGACGACATTGGCAAAGACATATCTGATAAAAGAATGGTATCCAAAACATTTGAAGAACTCTTAAAACTCAGTAAGAACACAAACCAATTAAAAAATGGGTCAAGAGCCTTAACAAACACCTCACCAAAGAAGATGTACAGGTGACAATAAGCACATGAAAAGATGCTGCATGTCATATGTAATCAGGGAAATGCAAATCAGAACAGCAATGAGATATGATTACTCACTTATTAGAATGGCCAAAATCCAGAACACTGACAACACCAAATGCTGGCAAGGATGTGGAGCAACAGGAACTCACATTTGTTGTTGGTGGGACCTCAAATTAGTACAGCCACTTTGAAAGACAGTTTTGGCAGTTTCTTAGAAAACTAAACATACACTTTCCATATTATCCAACAATCACATTTCTTGGTATTCACCCAAAGGATCTGAAAACTTATGTCCACACAAAAACCTGCACACAGATATTTATAGCATATTTATTTATAATTGCCAAAACTTGGAAGCAACCTTGGAAGATGTCCTTCATTAGGTGAATGGATAAATAAACAGCTGTATGTCCAGACAATGAAATAATATTTAGCACTAAAAAGAAGAGAGCTATGAAGCCATGAAAATACATGGGGAACTTTAAATGCCTATTCCTGTGAAAGAAGCTAATTTGAAAATGCTATGTTCTGTAAGATTCTTATATATTTTGGAAAAGGCAAACTATGGAGACAGCAAAATTATTGGTTACCTCAAGTTGGGGGTGGGGGATGAATAGATTGAGCACAGAGGACTTTTAGGGCAGTGAAAATATCTATAGGCTACATAGTGATTGATACTTGTCATCACACATTTGTCCAAACCCACAGAATGTACAATACCGAGAGTGACCTGTGATGTCAATGATGTCTGGTTAGGATGTGCCAGTGTAGTTTCACCAGGTTTAACAAATGAACCGCTCTGATGGGGGATGTGGATAATGGGGGAGGCTGTGCATGTGTGGGGGCAGGGGGTATATGGGAAATCTCTGTACTTTCCCTTCAGTTTTTCTGTGAACCTAAATCTGCTCTAAAAGAAATAATGTCTTTAAAAAATTTTTTTAATTACAAACAAACAAACCAACAGCCACACCTCTCAGTTTTACTGTCTTCATACCTTCACTCAGGGGAAGACCTTGACTGTAAGCTTGGCTGGAGATTTGGGGAGTATCTAAAACCTTTTCTGAAGCTGTATCTTTTCTGAGTTTGTGCAAATATTTCCCAGTTAAAGAAGTTTACCCCCTTCTCTGGATCGTGCAAGCTCTTGCTCCTCCTTGGTGTCCATCTGCAGTAAGGTGGTCTCTCTGATGGTGTCTCAGTGGCCCTCAACCTGGCCCCAAACTGCCAATCATGTCGGTGCTCTGAGTCAGGCCAGATGAGACCCATCCCTTGGGTAGCCCTCTGAAAAGCTGGACCATTGACTCACAGTGCACTCTTCTTTTTCTCTTCTGAGTGGAGGGATGAGCCTGAGGGTTGGCGGTTTTATCCAGATCAGGCTTTGCTGTGACTGGCTCTGGTGGGCAGATGCAAGGAACCTTTCTCCTGGCTTCTGCCCAGTGCCTTCTGGCTTTGCACTCATCCAGGGAGCTGCAATATCTTACCTGGTTTCTGGCGTTCTCCCAAAGGCACTTTGGGCCATATGTTGTTAACTCCATGCTTCTGTAGGGGAACCTGGGCCTGAAACTTCCTCCTCCACTATCTTGCTGATATCACTCCAGTAAATCTCTTTTGAAATATACATTTTTACTGAAATGGAATCTAATAGTGTAGTTATGAGTAGAATTTCCTAAAGAATTTTTTTTAAACTTTCAAAAACACCTTTTCCTTAAAATACATTTTGGCTCATTTAATCTTTTTTTAAACCCTTAGTGTGCTTGACTAATTTTAGAAATCAGCAAAGACATATTTTTATGAAACATCACATAAGTCAATAGGAGCATTACATTATTAATATCCCTTTTCAGTGGCCATGATTGGCTTTTTATTCTTCCTTTGCCTGCTATAATGTCTAATATATCATCATGAAGGGAAGCAGTATTCAAAACCTAATAAATTTTGTTATGCTTTAAGTGGCTACAATTGAAAAAGTATAAACATTTTCCAGCATGACTTAGTTTCAGGTGTGCAGGTGAAAAAGGAGATAGCATACTAAAGCACTCAGTCACTGTTAATTCCCAAGAGAATTTTACTCAGGGTCATTTGTCTCTCTTTTTTTTTTTTTTTTGCATAAAAACATATGTAAGGAAAATTAAACAATGATGTGTTTTTAAAAGAATTACAAACTAAATTGAATAATTGCTTTTCTTTAAAAGAAACAGTGTATTGAGAAATTCATAGCTCTGATAATAGTTGATCAAAATTGTGCTTCTTTGCCCAAATATAAAAACATTAACACTAATGAATTTATTGAGCATTCTTTATGGACAAGGTCTTCAGGCCTGCTGGAGGGTATTTCTCTACCATCACTTTGGCAATGACCAAAGAACATTAAAATTGGATTTTTTTTCTGATAAGTAAAGCACATAAAATTACTACTTCTGACCATGCCAAGGTATGCAGATATTTTATATTAAGAGTAAAATATTTCAAAAAAGATACTTTTCTAGAGTAACATTTTTTTTGAGCCAAAGAATAAGTCTCCAAATGCATTCCCATTGGACAAACTTGAGTATTCCTGCTTTTAGGGATAAATCCATTGGTTAAGTGGATTAAGATATTAAATAACAGATCAAGACCAACTTGAATAATGATATGTAAGACAAGGATATTTAGAATTCGGACTTACAGGAAGTTTTGTATGTCTTTATAAAACATACTTTCAAATTCAAGATGACATCTACAAATATCAGCAATAATGGATATAAATGACTGATTTTTAAAATTTTGACTTTCAAAGTTTTATACCCTTTATGCTTGCATGCTTTGCCTCTTTATCTCTAAATCAGTATGTCTGTCTGTTTTCACATCTACTTATCTGTCTCCGCAATTTGTCTATTACTCTACTTCATCTAAAAATAGTTTTGGGAGCATGTATAACAAATATTTCAGTCAAGAGCTGGGCACTGCAGGACATTTACCAGGTTGGAAGTCCTGTTGCAAATATCTTTCTAAATTCTCATGAACAGAATCCCTTCAATCTCTTTGCTCATTTTCTGAAGAGTGAATGCAAGTCTGACATACATTTGATGAAAATATGAATATTTGGTGAGCGTAACTGGGGGTAGGTGGAGAATGAGAGATTTGTTTGGTAATTAATCTTACATTTGCTCTACAAATTTTGTCAAGGATTGAAGCAGAATGACAGATAGTTTGGACTCTAATATTTGAGGGTATATTGGATATCTAGTAGTATATGAGTTAATCATTGATTAAAATTTAATAAACCAAAGACTCAGAAAGAACTAGAAAATGATTCATTTCTCCAAACCGTTCCTCCTCCCATGGAATGCTAATGTAAATTATCACCTGGAGCGAGGTCAGCCTGGTAACTACCCTCCTAGCATTGTTGGCTTAGCTCTCAGAGTTTGCCCTGTTAGATTTTCCCTCTTCCTGCCCAGATGTTACTTCACTGATCAGCCTATGTCTTTTTGGCTCATCTTAGGCCAAGTGAAATATCGCAGGACCACCATCAGGGTAAGATGTCATAATAACAATTTTTGTGCAAGATGGCAGTGCCAGACTTCCTTCAGTGCTTGAGATGGAGATCAAAGCAATGGAAACTTTGCTTGACTAAACTTTGCTAAAATTCTTGAGGTTTTGGTGACTGTCTTGCTGGCTCATACTCTTTTAGCTTATAATGAAACGTCTCCAAACCCTTGATGTCACAGTGATTTTGCCAGGCAGCACAATGGGTCACACTCTGTTGCATGTCTATACACTTCTTGTGGGTCTACTTATTTCTGGAATTTCTTCACTTAAAAATCACAAAGGAATAATTTCCATCGCAGTCTTGAGTTTATGCTCATTTATTATAAAATACAGCTAGACACTTGCTGTGGAAACCAGTAAATCTCTGAAATGCCTATGTTAAAGTAGAACAGAAATAAACTCATCTTTGGAAAAAATATGGCTCCTTAAGTGTATATGAGTTTCCTTTAAGGATGAAATAATCCACATTTCTTGTCCAGGAAATATTTTTAGGTTACATCTTTATTCTTTTGGTGACTTGTTTCTGGGAAAAGACCAAGCCCTATCATACACTGAGCCACAAATGTCAAGGCAGATGCAGTGGGAGGCAACTTGCAAGAAGTTATTGTAACTGATAGAGCAGATCATAACATATAATAATTGCCACTCCCTTAGTTTACAAACATTTTCTGTTATATAGTTAACAGATTCATAAATCAATGCTGGCAAAACAAACAAACAACAACAACAAAAAACTAAAAACAGGATATTAAAAATTACCAAATTTTTTTGAATTTGGCAAAAGTCCAATATATCCAACATTATGTAAAATACAAATGCTGGCATATAAAACTGAAAACGTACTATTGATTCAGAAAGGGCATTTTTCACTGTACAACTTTACTATTGACTTAGTCATGTTCCTTTCTTCCATAGTTTGATGAAATGAATGGTATATTTGAAAAATTTGAATGAAATAAATAAGATACTAAGGTGCTTGCAATTGGAGTAGTGTGGATTATTAAAATGCAGCG
This sequence comes from Vicugna pacos, assembly GCF_048564905.1. NCBI lineage: Eukaryota > Metazoa > Chordata > Mammalia > Artiodactyla > Camelidae > Vicugna > Vicugna pacos. The sequence continues at coordinate 36,219,517 of NC_133016.1, forward strand.
TCTTACACTCTGAATCTAAAAAAGTATCACTTAATCTAATTAGCCACCAAAATACAGTGACATTTTTGTCCATCTGTTACAGCATTACTCAAAAGTGACAAAGAGCTTTCAACTAAATTTGAAAAGCATGCTTGGGATAGTTTGGCTTAATAGGAAAGACTCTACAGTACATGTGAAGCCCACTTTGATCCTCATTAGGAGACATTCAAAAATACAGTCACTCCACAGGAAAGGAGAAACTAAGCATGAATTTCCTAGTTTCAGAAGATGTGATCATATAGTCTGACAATATATAGGCTGACACTTAAAACGCATCCATTTGTGTGCTCAGGAATAAAATGTATGTGACATTTATACGTCTGAATGCCTGTAATAAAATAGAATATATATATGTATATATATATATATATATATATACATATATATATATACACACACTACACTACTATTTATTTACTTATATGTTTATTTTAAAATAGTAGTAAAATAATAATTTAACTGACCACAAATAGTAGTATATGTGTATATTATTTAACCAATCTTATTAATACTATATGTAAATGTATATACACACACTATTTATGGCTATTTAAATTATTATTTTAAGTGTTTTCTAACATGGATAAATCTATTAAATATGGGATATTATATGTATGTAATATATATCTCACCTGTATGTATTACTATATAATGTTCAGTAAAAAAAAAAGCTGAAATACAAAGTTAATATGTAGAATGATCACACTTTTGAGACATGGCATTTATTAGGATAGGATCGGCCATTTGGCAGTCAAAGACAGAGCTTTCAATCTTGAATCACTCATACACACAAAGGCAGACAAGGGTCAGGGAGCCCTCCTTCATCTTGAAGCCATGTCAGTGGCATGTGTGGTCCCCAAGGGCATTGTGGTTAAGAAGGGAGGGGTGAAGGAGCTACACCAGCCCGAGCTGGCATGCCCAGAAGGTCAAGCATGTTTTGTCACCACATCCGTCCTCCAGAACTGGACCCCAAGCCCACACACACATGCAAGAGACCCTAGGAAATGACAGGGATGCAGGAGCACCTGGCGAACACTAACTCTGCCACAAATGTACTACTTTTAGAGAATAAAATATTCTTTATAAAGGATGCTATTAACATCAAGATATTCATAGCTTTCTGAGTGTTTGATTATGGTTAATTTCAATTTGTATTTTCTCCACTTTCCCAAATACTCCATAATATATAATGTTTCCATAAAGTAATTTTAAAAGTATTGAAACTGCCAAGTAGTCATTGACTCCATGTCATATTATTATATACATTCTTTTCAAGTGCACATGGAACATTTTCTAGGATTGATCATGTACTTGGGCACCAAAGAAGCCTCAACAACTTTAAGAAGATAGAAATTATCTCAAGCATCTTTACTGACCACAATACCATGAAACTAGAAATCAACTACAGAGAAACAAAGGAGAAAAAAAGGAAAGCATGGAGATTAAACAACATGCTATTAAAAAAAATCAATGAGTCAATGATGAAATCAAAGCTGCAGTTAAAAAATACCTTGAGACAAATGAAAATGAAAACACAACCACATGAAATTTATGGGACACAGCAAAGGCAGTGCTAAGAGGGAATTTTATAGTGATACAGGCCTTCCTCAAAAAAGAACAATCTCAAATGAACAATCTGACCCACCAGCTAAAAGAACTAGAAAAAGAAGAGCAAAAAACCCCAAAAGGCAGCAGAAGGAAGGAAATTATAAAGATCAGGGAGGAAATAAATAAAATAGAGATTAAAATAAACCATAGAAAAAAATCAGTCAAATCAAAAGCTGATGTTTTTGAAAAGTAAATAAAATTGACAAACCTCTGGCCAAACTCACAAAGAAGAAAAAAGAGAGAGCACAAATAAGCAAAATAAGAAAGGAAAATGGAGAAATTACAACAAATAAAATAGAAATACAGAATATCATACAAGAATATTATGAAAACTATATGGAACCAAAATGCATAACCTAGAGGAGATGGACAAATTTCTGGAAACATACAGTCCACCAAGACTGAACGAAGAAGAAACTGACCACTTGAACAAACTGATCGCTGGAAATGAATTCAAATTAGCAATAAAAAATCTCCCTACAAATAAAAGTCCAAGTCCAGACGGCTTCACCAGGGAATTCTACCAAACATACAAACAAGAACTCATACCAGTCCTTCTCAAACTCTTCCAGAAGACTGAAAAGGAGGGAATACTCCCAAACTCATTCTATGAAGCCACCATCACCCTGATACCAAAACCAGGCAAAGACACCACCAGAAAAGAGAATTGTAGGCCAATATCACTGATGAACATAGACACAAAAATCCTTACCAAAATATTAGCAAATAGAATCCAACAGCACATAAAAAAGATTATACATCATGACCAAGTGGGGTTCATCCCAGGGACACAAGGTGGTTCAACATATGCAAATCTATCAATGTCATACGTCACATCAACAAGAGAAAAGACAAAAACCACATGATCATCTCAATAGATGCAGTAAAAGCATTTGATAAAATTCAACACCCATTTGTGATAAAAACTCTCATCAAAGTGGGTATAGAGGGAACATATCTCAACATCATAAAAGCTATATATGACAAACCTACAGCCAGCATAGTACTCAACGGTGAAAAACTCAAAAGCTTCCCACTAAAGTCTGGGACAAGACAAGGATGCCCACTATCACCACTCCTATTCAACATAGTCCTGGAAGTCCAAGCCACAGCAGTCAGGCAAGAGAGAGAAATAAAAGGGATACAAACTGGAAAAGAAGAGGTAAAAGTGTCACTATATGCCAATGACATGTTATTATATATAGAAAATCCTAAAAGACCCACACAAAAACTACTAGAGCTGATCAAAGTATTCAGCAAGGTAGCAGGTTACAATATTAACGTAAAAAAATCAGTTGCATTTCTTTACACTAATGATGAATCAACAGAGAAAGAAAGTAAAGAAACAATCCCTTTTAAAATAGCACCCAAAGTAATAAAATACCTAGGAACAAATCTAACCAAGGAGGTGAAAGACTTATACACAAAAATGTATAAACTGTTGATGAAGGAAATTAAAGAAGAGTTAAAAAAATGGAAAGATATCCCATGCTCCTGGATTGGAAGAATCAATATTGTTAAAATGGTCACACTGCCCAAGGCAACCTACAGATTTAATGCAACCCCTATCAAATTACCCAGCACATATTTCACAGAACTAGAACAAATCATAATAAAATTTATATGGAACCACAAAAGACCTAGAATTGCCAAAGCATGACTGAAGAGAAAGTAAGAGGCTGGAGGAATAACTCTCCCAGACTTCAGACAATACTACAGAGCTATAGTCATCAAAACAGCATGGTATTGGTACAAAAAAAGACATATGGACCAATGGAACTGAATAGAGAGCCCAGAAATGAACCCACAAACTTCTGGTCAACTCAACTTTGACAAAGGAGGCAAGAATATACAATGGAATAAAGACAGTCTCTTTAGCAAATGGTGTTGGGAAAACTGGACAGCAGCATGTAAAGCAATGACGCTAGAACACTCCCTTACACCATACACAAAAATCAACTCAAGATGGATCAAAGACTTAAATATAAGACAAGATACAATAAACCTCCTAGAAGAAAATATAAGCAAAACATTATCTGACATACATCTCAATAATGTTCTCCTAGAAGAAATAAAAGCAAGAATAAACAAATGGGACCTAACAAAACTTACAAGCTCCTGCACAGCAAACGAAACTGTAAGTAAAACAAAACGACAACCTACAGAATGGGAGAAAATTTTTGCAAATGAAACTGACAAGGGCTTGATCTCCAGAATATATAAGCAGCTCACACAATTTAATAAGAATAAAACAAACACCCCAGTCCAAAACTGGGCAGAAGACCTAAACAAGCAATTCTCCAAGGAAGACATACAAATGATCAATAGGCACATGGGAAAATGCTCAATATCACTAATTATCAGAGAAATGCAAATCAAAACTACAATGAGGTATCACCTCACACCAGTCAGAATGGCCATCATTCAAAAATCCACAAATGACAAATGCTGGAGAGGCTGTGGAGAAAAGGGAACCCTCCTATACTGCTGGTGGGAATGCAGTTTGGTGCAGCCACTGTGGAAAACAGTATGGAGATTCCTCAAAAGACTAGTAATAGACTTACCATATGACCCAGGAGTCCCACTCCTGGGCATATATCCAGAAGGAACTCTACTTCAGGATGACACCTGTACCCCATTGTTCATAGCAGCACTATTTACAATAGCCAAGACATGGAGACAGCCTAAATGTCCATCAATGGATGACTGGATAAAGAAGCAGTTGTATATTTATACAATGGAATATTATTCAGCCATAAAAAATGGACAAAGTAACGCCATTTGCAGCAACATGGATGTTCCTGGAAAATGTCATTCTAAGTGAAGTAAGCCAGAAAGAGAAAGAAAAATACCATATGAGCTCACTTATATGTGGAATCTAAGAAGCAAAACAAAACAAATGAAATATAAATACAAAACAGAAACAGATTCTTAGACATAGAATACAAACTTGTCGTTTCCAAGGTGGGGGTGGGTGGGAAGGGACAGACTGGGATTTCAAAGTGTAGAATAGATAAACAAGATTATACTGTATAGCACAGGCAAATATCTACAAGATCTTATGGTAGCTCACAGAGAAAAAATGTGACAATGAATATATATATGTTCATGTATAACTGAAATGCTCTACACTGGAATTTGACACAACACTGTAAAATGATTATAAATCAAAAGAAATTGTTAAAAAATAAAAATGAAAATATTGAAACTGCCAAGTAATCATTGACTCCATGTCATATAATCTTAGCTTTTTATTATTTTTAGAAACTGTTCATTTACTTTTATTTTTTAAATCACTTTTTCTCTCAGTTAAAAATAACTGTATTCTGTTAGCATTCACTTTGTGGTGGGTAATATAAAATGTATGATCATAAATAATTAGATTTTAAGATTGAACAACTTAAACACAGTTAAATGTATTCTGTCAATGTGGTAGCATAATATTTGTAAGTTTATGCTAAAACTATAAAAAACAAACTGTCAAAACAGGAATAAAAAGATAATAAACTCTGTAGCTGAGAAGACATGATGGGAGAAAGTAAGAGAATGCATTTCAGTTATAATCGTTGACAAATGTCAAAATCTCAAACATTTGTGTCCCTGAGACAAACACGTGTACCAACTAAGGGGTATGAGTATTGTGAAATCTTTTATTTTTCAAATCAGTTGTTTCAGCATCCATCTTTTGAAGTATATCAAGACATCCATCTCTCTCTCATGAAACCCAGTTTGGGCTTGAATCATCCCAAGAACTCAGAACTCTTCCACTGAAAATGGTCTGTCAGCTGGAGATCATCATCCTTCTAAGTGAAGTCAGCCAGAAAGAGAAAGACAAGTACCATACAACGTCACTCATACTTGCAGTCTAAAAGAAGAACAAAGAAACTAATGAACTTATGTATAAAACAGAAACAGACTCACAGACATAGGAAACAAACTCCCAGTTACCAGGGAGGAAAGGGGGTGGGAAGGGATAAATTGGGAGTTCAATGTTTTCAAATATTAACTAGTATATATAAAATAAATAAATAACAAGTTTCTTCTGTACAGCACACGGAACGTTATTCAGTGTCTTGTAGTCACCTCTAGAGGAAAAGAATATGAAAAGGAATATACGTATGTATATGTATGACTGAACTATTATGCTGTACATCAGACATTGATGCAACATTGTAAACTGATTATACTTTAATAAAAAAAAACATAGACCATTAAAAAAAGAATCAATCATGTTTCTAAGTATCAGGTGAAGAGGAAATCGGAGGATTCATTTCACTGTTTTTGCCTCTGCCAATGCTTCATTGTGGTGTTCCTGAAAATTCTTCCTGCAAAGTCATTTCTTCACAGATTTCTGTGTGCATCACACATTCTAGTTCTTGAAGTTGCAGCTTTTTAATCAAAAGGGACCTGCACAGCCATTGTTCCTAAGTCACACACACTATTATCATGGTGCTTCAAAAAAAAAATAAAGGGGGGGGCACAGTTTCCTACCCTTCCCTAATCCACCGCTATTTGACGTGTGGCATCACACCAAAGCAGCTCCTTCCAGCAAGAAATGAGTTTATTCTTCTACCCCTTGAATCTGGGATGGTCTTGTCTCTTGCTTTGACCAACAGAAAATGGAGGACGTCACGTATGGCAGCTCTAAATCTAGGATCCATGGGTCTTGCACCCTCCTTCTCATCCTCATTGAATCCTGCTGCTGCCAGTTGGACACACCCAGGCCAGCCAGCTGAGTGAAGAGAGGCATGTCACCCCTGTCACCAGACCCCATAGTGAGTGAGGTCTCCAGGATGAAGGTTGTCCCCAGCCAACCCATCAGAGAAACACGCAAAGCCAAGCTATGATCCATCATGCATGGCCAGGTCAGCAGAGCCACACGGCTAACCCTGGATTGACAGCAGTAACAGGCGATTGCTGTCTTGAGCCCTGAGGTTTGATGTGCTGTGTTACACAGAAATCTCATCCCCACAAACCTGGAGACGGCCGCTCTGGGGCTCAGGACAGCAGTCCACATTAACACACTGTTCTTCATGTTGAGTTTCACTGATTCCCTTAACTACAAGTGGACATCATTCATCAAAGAAGTTCTGCTAACACTGAACCACAAAGGGAAGTGACGGTCTGGGACTCACTGTCCCAGCAGGCTTTTTCCCTCCGCAAATGTCCTGACCTTTTCAGTAGCCACTGTTGCCAACAAGCATCTCCCAGAAGAAACAGGGACGTTTCTGGAGGTGATGTACGTTTAGCTCCTTGACTGTGGCGAGGGTACCATAGGAGTATGAATGTCTGTCCAAACTCATGAAAATGTGCACATTAAACATGTAAACGTTTTTTGTACGTCAATTATACCTCAATAAAAATGAAAACAGTGTCAAGTGTTGTCATAACCTTCCCTGAGGGAAACAAAAACCACAAAAGTTATGTTCAACTGGATCTGTTTCAAAGTAACTTTCTCTATGTATCTGGACATAGAAGTGACAGATGGCTTCTTTTGTCAACTGGTAAACCTCAACTGTTCTACCCCAAGTGTGACAGAATGGGGGTATCCTGGCTGATTACAGGGACGATAGTGATTTCAGTTCCCGGGTTTATTGTGCCATAGCCCGACTTGGCCAAATCACTCACCCTCACTGAGCCCTAGACCTCTTTTCAAGAATTGGTGAAGGAAACATGCTGGCTTCTGGATGAAATCATGTAAGCACAACTTGGGCACGGAGCACCCTAAGTAGCAGGATTAAATAAACGCCCGCGATGATTACGACGAGGAAGACAGCACAGGCAGACATCTGTAGGAATTTGGGGACCACAGACACTAAAATCCCAGATAGCAAAAGACCAAAGTCCATGAACTTACACGAAATGTATGGTGCAAAACCCCTTACAACACAGAGGCAGCATCAATGTTCTCAGCAAATCGGGCTCTCCCCTGTGATGTGGTTTCCTAGAGAGCAGAGGCTCATCTCTGCTGCAGATGTGGTGCCCGGTGGGCATTAACAGTAAATGCACGGGGCGTGGTGAAGAGCTCTGGAATAGAGCAGCCAGCCAGCGTTCCCTGGACATCACCACTCTCCTCAGTGAGATAGACGAGGACCTGCTTGTCCCAGGGTTTGCACGAGGACTCTGGGCCTGATGCGCTGTCACTTACCAGGTGTGTGATTTCACGCAAGCTGTATAATTTTCTGGGCCATATCTATAAAATGGAAATGCTAATAACACAATCTCACAGTGTTGTGGTGAGGACTGAATTTTTATATGTATTATATATACATAAATACGTGCTCAAAATTGTTCCTAGCATATAAATTCTAAGGGTTGACTGTTAATAAACATGTAATATAATATAATATAATATATTATAATATAATATAATATAATATAATATAATATAATATAATATATCATCCCTATATAAATTACCTAATCTTTCTTCATCTATAAAACAAAAATTTTAATCATTTACGTTTACACATAGGGTTGTTCGAGTATTTAAAGAAATAAATATACGTAAAAGAATCAGGACAGTGACTGGAAAAGTAAGAATGCAATAAACATTGTTCATCACTAAAATTCATAATTAACATGTCAGTGATTCTTAGAGGTGTTTCAAGGGAATTTCGTGACTTATTTTATACATTTTATCCTTAACTCTCTTAAGAACCCATCCTCCTAAAATTTCCTTAAGTTTCATACTGGCTGTCTTACTAAATATTTTTTGAATTTCAAAGTTATCAACTATCTTATTGGCTTCAAGTTGCTTCTATATGGACACATGAACCTAAATCATATTGGATATAAAAGGATCACAGAAAGTCATTTCTGGGTTTATTTTGATAGCATCCAAGCTAAATATCGGCTCCATTATTTTTAGGGAATATACAATCACAGTGTTTTTTTTTCATTTCAGGATAACTTGATAGCTTCTAAAATATTTTCACCTGCATCATCTCATTTTATTTTTTTAACATTTTTATTGATTTATAATCATTTTACAATGTTGTGTCAAATTCCAGTGTTCAGCACAATTTTTCAGTCATTCATGGACATATACACACTCATTGTCACATTTTTTCTCTGTGAGTTATCATAATATTTTGTGTATATTTCCCTGTGCTATACAGTGTAATCTTGTTTATCTATTCTACAATTTTGAAATCCCAGTCTATCCCTTCCCACCCTCCACCCCCCTGGTAACCACAAGTCTGTAATCTCTGTCTGTGAGTCTATTTCTGTCCTGTATTTATGCTTTGTTTTTGTTTGTTTGTTTGTTTCTGTTTTTGTTTTTGTTTTTGTTTTTAAGATTCCACATATGAGCGATCTCATATGGTATTTTTCTTTCTCTTTCTGGCTTACTTCACTTAGAATGACATTCTCCAGGAGCATCCATGTTGCTGCAAATGGCATTATGTTGTTGGTTTTTATGGCTGAGTAGTATTCCATTGTATAAATATACCACATCTTCTTTATCCAGTCACCGGTTGACGGACATTTAGGCTGTTTCCACGTTTTGGCTAATGTAAACAGTGCTGCTATGAAAACTGGGGTGCAGATGTCATCCTGAAGTAGATTTCCTTCTGGATACAAGCCCAGGAGTGGGATTCCTGGATCATCTGGTAAGTCTATTCCTAGTCTTTTGAGGAATCTCCACACTGATTTCCACAGTGGCTGCACCAAAGTGCATTCCCACCAGCAGTGTAGGAGGGTCCCCCTTTATCCACAGCCTCTCCAGCATTTGTCATTTGTGGATTTTTGAATGACGGCCATTCTGACTGGTGTGAGGTGATACCTCATTGTAGTTTTGATTTGCATTTCTCTGATAATTAGTGATATTGAGCGTTTTTTCTTGTGCTTTTTGATCATTTGTATGTCTTCCTTGGAGAATTGCTTGTTTAGGTCTTCTGCCCATTTTTGGATTGGGTTGTTTATTTTTTTCTTATTGAGTCATATGAGCTGCTTATACATTTTGGAAATCAAGCCTTTGTCAGTTTCACTTGCAAAAATTTTCTCCCATTCCATAGGTTTTCTTCTTGTTTTATTTCTGGTTTCCTTTGCTCTGCAGAAGCTTGTAAGTTTCATTATCAAATTTCTTTTTTAGGAAGTAAGTATCCATCTTTACTTCTTTTTCTAATCTGTAACTAATTGTGTCAGCATCATTTGTTTAAGAAAACTTTCCCTCATCTGTTATTTTTTATCCCTGTATTTTTAAAATGAGGTAGTATCCAGGGACTTAGCAATATCCACAAAGCATGTCTCAAAAATCTACTCTATTTTGTTTCTGAATTTACCTGTATTCACAACATGTGCATTTCTGTTAAAAATGGCTTCCCTCCAACTGATAGACACAGAATGAATGCAATCAAAAAAATTATTATGGGGCTGTTGAATCTAGGTCTCAAATGATGAAAATATTCTCTTCATGAAGAAAGTCAAAGAGAGGGTGAAGATGAGGAGGGGCTGAAGAGAAAGGGAAACATCCTTTGTGTTCTGGCTTCCATATTATTTAGCTCAAGAAGAATATATTCTTAATAACTATCAAATAAAATAACATTTCTCAATGTCATATTATAGAAGATTATGCATATCATGTTTCTGAAGCTCCCAGGGGGAGCTTTTGTGGATTTACAGGAAAAGCCTCATGATCTGGACAATGGGAGAGGATCTGGGGCTTAGACTCTAACAAAGACATCACCGTGTAGCACTACTGTGTGATAACACCCCCAACACCACCGCAGGCTATCATGAAAAACAGGGTTCCTGGGCGAGCATTTACGCAGTAGAACAGAGATTCCAAACAGAAAAGCCAGAGTCATCTGTCCATTTAACACCAAGATAGGTAGTGGACACATGGCCGGGTATCATATGGAAGAGGTCAAACCTCTGCAGATATCAATTCAGGATGATTCAAGTTAAAAATATTTTGAAAAATCTCACAAGCCAAAAATAATTCTCGATGACCTGAAGTGTAACAATAAGATAACCAGTGTGTGCAAGATAGACAAGCCCACCCTCCTACACTGTTGGTGGGAATGCAGTTTGGTGCAGCCACTGTGAAAAACAGTGTGGAGATTCCTCAAAAGACTAGGAATAGACTTACCATAGGACCCAGGAATCCCACTCCTGGGCTTGTATCCAGAAGGAAATCTACTTCAGGATGACACCTGCAGCCCAATGTTCATAGCAGCACTATTTACAATAGCCAAAACATGGAAACAGCCTAAATGTCCGTCAACCGGGGACTGGATAAAGAAGATGTGGTATATTTATACAATGGAATACTACTCAGCCATAAAAACCAACAACATAATGCCATTTGCAGCATCATGTATGCTCCTGGAGAATGTCACTCTAAGTGAAGTAAGCCAGAAAGAGAAAGAAAAATACCATATGAGATCGCTCATATGTGAAATCTAAAAAACAAAAACAAACAAATAAACAAAAACAAAGCATAAATACAGGACAGAAATAGACACACAGACAGAGAATACAGACTTGTGGTTACCAGGGGGGTGGAGGGTGGGAAGGGATAGACTTGGATTTCAAAATTGTAGAATAGATAAACAAGATTATACTGTATAGCACAGGGAAATATACACAGAATGTTATGACAACTCACAGAGAAAAAATGTGACAATGAGTGTGTATATGTCCATGAATGACTGAAAAATTTGCTGAACACTGGAATTTGACACAACATTGTAAAATGATTATAAATCAATAAAAAATGTTAAAAAAATAAAAAGATAGACAAGCACACAGGGATGCAAGTATGAGAAAGCTTTGTCACAATCACAAAAGCTCAGGGGACCACATCAGAACAAAGATGAGCCCCTTTGCTGGATGAAAATAACTGGAAATGATCATCCGAACACAAAGTATATCTGTTATTTGTAATTACATTTATATATTCTTTTATCTCAAGCGGCATAACGTATTTTTAAAGTCTATTTTCAAATAATCTTTTAAAAATAACCCTTAAGACCTGAAATAAACTAGTTTTCCACTATTTTCCTATATGGCTATCTAGAAAGCACAGCCCTTCGCTATCTGCTATAATCAAGATCCCTTCACTCAATGAAGTGAAAATTATCCAAAAATATAACCTTGAGAATATTTATTAAAGTATCTTATTTTGCTATTTGTGTCATTCTGCAACAGGAAATCCCTTTAATTTAGATATTGTCTTAATCAGAATATTGTGTTATCACTTCTAACTTATATATCTTTTCATGTTTTTTCCTCTTTCTTCTAAGTGGAAGCAGAATCTTCCAGTCTCAACTTTACTATCACCATTCCAGACAGCATTTCTGAATAAGTCATATTTTAATATTGCTTCTTCACTTTGAATAAAGCATGGATCTTTTCACTACACTTAAAATAAAACTCGATAAATATTTATTGATCACTTAAATATATCAGGCACTGTGATTAAGAATATAAATAAATAAATTTCATCCTTTAAACTATTTTTTTAAAATGCACTACTGTTAGCCCCATGTTATATACAAGAAAACTGAAACATACTGATGTTAAATTAAGTTTGGGGGTCATCGACCACTATGGACTGAATGTTTGTGTGCCCCACCCCATAGTTCATCTGTTGAAATCCTGGTGCCTGTGCGAGGTGATTAGGTTGTGAGGGTGAAGCCCCCAAGATTGGGTCAGTGTCCTTAGAAAAGAGACCCCACAGGGATCTCTCACCCATTCCATCATTTGAGAACACAGGAGAAGACTTGCTATGAGCCATAAGGTGAGGCCCTCACCCAGGACATTAACGTGCTCATACCTTGATCTTGGACTTAGCCTTAGAACTGTGAGAAAGACATTTTTGTTGTTTATGTCACTAATGTGGTAGGATTTTGTCACAGCAGCCCAGCAGAATAAGACATCTGTCAAAGCAATGGTCTAAGATTGGCATCCAACCAGTCAGACTCCAGAACTGACCTGCTCTTGTGATTTTACAATTACTAACCCTTCTTCCTCTTTCCCAATTCTCCACTACTTTAGCCAAACATCAAAATCACCTGTTGAGTTTTTCTTTAACACAGATTCATCAATTCTACTCTTTACCTCCATCCTGATTCAGCAATTCTGAGTTTTACTCTTTGATATTCTCAGCATTCTCCCAATCTTAAACAGAGGAAATCAAATGTGTGATTGTGATGCTCAGTCACCAGGGAGAGCTATGGCCTTAGAACCGACACTTCCTATATTCAGGGACAAAATCTTGACTTATTCAGAACCCCTATTACATCTCTATAGTCTTGCTGCTAATAGATACTCCATAAATATTTCCTCAGTGAGTAAATCTTTATAGGCCTCAACACTATTAAACAGTTGCCTTAGGGTGCTAGTATCTGAAAAGTTAATTGGAAAAACCTAAAATAATGTATTATATTGAGTTGATTGCTAATTTTATTTTCAAGACAGTACAGAAGGGAACTGGGGGGGAAGAAAATTTGTAGTACATTCCTAAAATTTTGAAAATTGTAAGGCTACTGCTAATTGACTGTTATATATTGTGTGAGAATAATAATCACAAGGTTTGACAAACTGTAGGTGATGAACACTTTTCAGTCAGAATGTACAAGGCAGTGAACATCAGGTGTGATTACACTGGACTCCAGCAGCTGAATTTCAGACCTGTGTTTAACCACAAGCGTTTGTCACGATCTAAAAGATAAATTCTGTCTGTTACAATGTGATCAATTTTAAAGTTAAGTTTATTTTCCCATTTCATATTAAGTTTGTACTCACGGTTCTAAATAACATGGTCTCCGCATAGTACACTTTAAGTGCAGTTTTCTGTGTAATATACATTGCTTTGATATACAGTGACATTAAAGTCATTTCCTTTCTAAGTTTGATTATGTCAGTATGATTTTTACTTGGCAATATTGTGAAAACTATTTTCCTAGCTTTTAATGTGTACACAATATATGTTTATAAATTAGCAATAAAAGTAATTTAGGCAAGCTTCTAATTATTGAAGGTCAAAGAAATACTATTATCTAAAAATTTATGTGGTTTTCTAAAAATTATGGAAATTTCTTACTGGCCTATTTACTTAGATATTTAAAATAGCACAGTGAAATATAAATTATATATATATATATATATTGAATTTGATAGATACATTACTCTTAACACCATTCTTTCCTAAAGTAAAAAAAAATTCATGTATCATTTCAAAGAAACACAGTAGAAACCGAAATGTACAGGAATTAAAATTTTTATTTCAAATTCGTAGCAAACAAAAAGTGAAGCAACTGCGTTATTTGGTAGACAAGCTACCACCAGGCGGCGCAGCTGAGCCCCCAGCCAGGAGTGGCCGCACGCTCCCGCTCGCGGGCGCCGCGCTGGGTAACTGGGAGCCGTATCGCTGCCCTCTGCGCCTGGGCTGGCCGCCGTGGGGCGCCAGCTACCGGCTCGGGTCGGGGCTGGTTTTCTCGCCGGCCATCGGGGAAGGCCGCTGGAGAGAGGGGAGGGAGGACAGGGGGTGGGAGCGGCGGGAGGGCAGCCGGAGAGCAGGGCGAGGAGGCGGTAAGGGGAGGGAAGGGGGAGGGGAGAGTAGGGGAGGGGCCTCGCGAAGCTGGGGCCAGGCCGGGAGGGGTGCTGGCAGGGTTGGGACCGAGAAAGTAACTCCAGGACGAGACCAGAGCGCCCCGCGCCGCGGGCACAGGCGGCGTGGCTGCGCCCGAGGCCGCTCCGCCGCTCCCGCACCAACGTAAGCCCGGCGCGGGCGCCACCGTTCAGCGATGCGCACTCCTGTCCCTAACGTGGCTGCGATGCCCAGAAAGTCGCCCAGCCGGGATTCGGACCTGGGCAGGGGCGGCGGGACACGCGGTGCGGGGACATCCAGCATCCAGGCCTGGCGTGGAAGGGAGGACTGCCCACGTGGCCGGCCCTGGCCCCACGTAGACCCTCTCCAGGCAGGTTGGGGCCTCAGGTCCTGGCACGCGGGCCCCAGTGCAGGGCTGGCGAGTGTCCGGGGTCAGAGCCTGGCTCCCGGAGCTGGGGCTTTGGGCTGTCCGAATCAGAGAGAGAAAAGGTCTCCAGCGGGAAGTATGTGCGCCCTCTGACGCCCACGCGTGAGTCCGAATTGGAGTGGAAGGGGCTGGGGCGCTGCTGGTCGTGCTAAGCGTGCGGGGTCTAGAGACCCAGGGCGGCAGCTGCGAGATGGGATCGCCCCGCGGTAACCCCGTTGCCCGCGGGCATCCCCAGATCTGGACCGCGCATCGCATACACTCGCAAACAGCCCCCTCCCCCGGAGCTGAAGCGTGTTTCCCTCCCTCGTCCCCCAGCCTGACTGCAGAAAGATAAGCTTCAAATTTGCACTCCGTGTCTTAAATGTGCCTGAAGGTATTTAACTGCACGAGTGAATAACAGCATTAGTTTCAACTTCGTTTTAATCCCTGCAACAATAAACTTTGAGAACAACAACAAAAGAAAACTAAAACCAAAACTATGAAAATTCTATGTGACAATATTATTTGTTGGTACATGTAATTAGTTAGATTAATTATATTTTATTTCACTTAAGGAAACAATACTGTAAAAAATTTCTATTAACATGCGCAATAAAAATACATATAAATATCACTCACTTTTACAGAACTATTATTCAAAGTGTTTTACATTTGCAGAGTCAGACTTGCCATGAAGCTGATGGAATTTGTTTCCGAGCACCT
This sequence comes from Vicugna pacos, assembly GCF_048564905.1. Classification (NCBI taxonomy): domain Eukaryota; kingdom Metazoa; phylum Chordata; class Mammalia; order Artiodactyla; family Camelidae; genus Vicugna; species Vicugna pacos. Next base: position 36,234,852 of record NC_133016.1, read on the forward strand.
CATTTGTACAAGCCTTTCCAGGGACCTGAAAATAGTCCTAGAATGTGTTTATATGGGCAGTTATTTTTGTTACATTTAGAAATATAATTATAATTGTGATTTTTTTTCTTATTGCAGTTAATATTTTAGTTTGTCACTGATATTTATAATTTGTCTTCTATTTCTTAAATAAAGCCGCTTCAAAAAGGAGGGGCTTTAAAATTTAAAGGGTCATATAGCCTTGAGCTGTATTAGTTAGCTATATGAATGCACTGCATTAATTTGTTTAATTAATACGACAATATGCTTTACACACAAAGAAACAGGACAGGAAAGTTAAGGAACTTCTCTATGAAGGCTGTTTAGTTAATGATATAATATTCAAAACAAGGCCGTCTGGCTCTTGAGTCCCTGTTCTGAAAGTCCACGCTTATAGACATAGATATTAACACAGATGGAACTCCAGACTCTGTCATATATGTATGCAGTATGGCTTAATTTATGTAAAATTCCAAACAGGCAAAAATAAATGGCATGTTTTACAGATACATACATTTACATTAAAAATACAAAGACTAGCAAGGAACTGGTTAACATAGGACCCATGGTAGGAGTTACCTCTAGAGAAAAAGGAGAATTTAGTGGGGAGGAGCCTCCAAGGGCTTCAAGTGTCTTTGCCATCGTATATTTTTAAATGATTATCAGAGTATTATTTTACTTTAAGTCATATGTAGCTAATAGATACCCTCATGTGTGCAATACGTATAAAAAATTCAATAAAAAGTTGTCAAATATTTCAAAGTACATAGGTTCCCCTAAGTATATATAGAAAATCCCAAATCTCTTTCTTTTTACTTTAAATAGACAGGAACTGTATTTTTTAATTTAATGGAATAAAAATAATACATTTAGATTTTAAGCTATATTTTGGCATATTTCAAAGGAGAACACATCTTTATTTTGGTTTCATCATGAAATATTAATAACATAATAACCAAAAGTACCTGGAATCTTGGTAACCATGAATAATTAGTGATTTAATCACATGTATTACCAAGACCTGGTTCCATCTAAGGATAGACACATGGAAAGAGTGTCATACTTATCAGACCATAAGAAGAAGCTGGGAAATCTGCAAAATCACACTGCTGCTGAACCCATCAGAGTGCTGACTTTGAAGGGATATCATCAGGGTAAAATTTGAGGAATGCTGGCATGAGCCTCCAGACAGACAAGACACTGGCAATCCCTCACCTCTCCCAGAGCACTGGAAGTGTTAGGTAGTTAGATAAGCAGGGGCACGAGGCAGACAGGTGGAGGAGAGGGAGGATGCTCCGGAAGATGGTGGCATGCCTGATTCCAGCATAAAGGGACTTTACTTCTTTTAAGTGAGTGCCAGCAAGAAACCAGTTAGAGCTAAAAGGCTGGAACTGCATGGTAGTGACAAGAACCTAACCGGACAAGACCCAGTGCTCATTGTAATATAATTAGTATTGAGGTTCAGGCCCCTCCGTGGGTTTTTCTGTGTTCATCATGGATAAGGGCATTCACAAAACGGGACAAACATGACTGATCACTCCAGGGGCAAGAGCCATCAATCAATCAAAAGACCACCTCTAAGTGAGGGTACAAGAGAAGGGAGCAAGGACCATTGCTGTCTGCACTTGGATCAGCCTGCCTCCTGTTCTTGGAGGGGTACTTCACCTTTCCTAATAAAATATTTCACTGCACAATGCATTCATCTCCCATGTGAATTCTTATCTTTTGGGTAAGTCAAGAACTGGGGCCTTTTCTTTCCCCCTTTTAGGGTAACAGAAGGAGACAAGGTGGCCATGCAAACAGATACAAAAGTATCAAATAACTCCTTAATGAACTGCTCAAAGCTGAGCACTCCCAGTTGGGAGAGTGTGGAGTCCTGGGAACACAGATGGTTGCAGCCCCTTCTCCATGGACCTCACTGTTTGCTTGTGAAAAAGCCTGGGGGCAGGAAAGAGTGGAGAAAACATCCCTCAGCTGGTGTGTTCCTGTTGCCCTGGAATGGCACTGCTGAGGGAGAAAACAATTCTTACCTGGATGCTTTCCCCAGTGGAATAATGTCTTAAGATGCTGAAAATAAAGGGCAGTAAATCCTGTCACTTTCAGCAGGAGAAAACTCAGAGTTTGATTAATGGAGACAGGCAGACATCCTCCTTGTTTCAGAAAATTAAAGATTTTTTTTACCATGGAATGCTGAGCAGGATCACCAAGGAAACTTGGCTCCAAAGACTCAGAGACATGTGAGCTACCTATGACTGATACTAAATGAGGAAAATGTGGAAAGCCTCTTTGTTCCTCACCATCTGGAGTAACCAGGACAAAGAAACAAGCAACAGCAGACCAACCCCCAGCAGAGGGATAAGAGCACACAGGGACCAAGATGCAGGGTCACAGGGAACATCTACAACTGAAGGTGGACCAAGCACATTCCAGAATAAAACTCAGATTGTCTGTCAGTCTAGCTCCCATCCTAACCACAAGGTGACACTGAAGGAACCTGAGGTTAGCCATGCATGGCAGGTAATTGAAACAACCAGCAAAACAGAAACACAGCTCAGCTCCCCAAGAAAGCCTAGCAGGAAAAGAGGCGTGCCTATTTCCAGCCTTAAACATTATTTACTTAGGCTTCTGACCCCCTACATGGAATATGTAGATTTAAAATAAAAGTTATGAGACCTATGAAATTGAAAGAAAAAAATCCACTGTTGAAAGATAAAACAAATAATAGAAGTGAAAATCAGACAGGGGATATAAAATCACTATGATTAATACATCAGAATTTCCAGTGAAAAGACTTGAAGCTATTCATGAATAGATGGGTCATTTCAGCAGAGAAATGGAAACAATAAGAAAATGTCAAAGAGCAGGCTAGGAATAAATTTAAACACATGCCCAGCGAAGGAGATGAAGAACGCCTTTGACAGGCTCATCAGTAGTCCTGACACATTCAAGGAGAGCCTTGGTGGACTTGAATATAGGTCAACAGACATTACTCAAATGAAAACAAAAGAGGAAATTCTTGGAAAATTTTAATAATTTAAATTTAAAAGAACAGAGTATCCAAGAGATGTAGGCCTATCAGTCTGAAATATATTTAATTGAAGTCCCAGAAGGAAAAAGAAAGTAAAAGAATGAGGAAAAAAATATTGCAAAATGAATGGTCAAGAATTTTCAACAAATAATGAATTAAAAAACAACCTAGAAATAAATTCATACTGCTAAAGGCCAAAGATGAAGGGAAGCATTAAACTCTGTCAGAGAAAATACATGATCATCTTTAGGAAATGGGGTGTCTCCCAGGTGTTTGAGGCCAGGTGGAACCAGAATAAAGATATCAACGTGCCTAAAAAAATTATGTATAATTTAGAGGAGTGAATGATCTGCAAAAGGGGTTAAGAGAAATCAGAGTAGGGAGGTAACAAGGTCAGTTATACAGTGTAAAGTATGCTTTTCCTGGCTAGAAGTTGGATCACCCAGTCATATATAGTGTACAAATCAATGAATCAACTAATTAACTGTATGAACATACATAAATAACAAATAAATACAACTTAAAATTATATTCTGATGCTATTATATATCCAAATGATAAAACAAAATATGTCTCGGTATTTGTACTCAAATAATATACATTTCTGATGATTTTTTTAATGTAAGTATAGTCAGTTTACAATGTATCAATTTCTGGTGTACAGCATAATATTTCAATCAGGCATATAAATACATATATCCCTTTTCATACTATTTTTTATTATAGGTCACTGAAAAATATTGAACATAGTTTCCTGTGCTAAACAGTATAAGCTTGTTGTTTATCTATCTTATACATAGTAGTGTCAGCAAATCTCAAACTCCCAATTTATTCCTTCCCACTCCCTTTTGATTTGCTTTTCAATAACATTTGCTTCTTTCTTTCAATGTAATTTCAGTAATTATGTTTCCAAAATCTTAGGTTGATTTTAATATTCTACTAAGTTGAGCTTAATATTCATTGACAGATATTTTAAAGTTCATAGTTTAAACTGACAAATATTACTATGCAAAGTGCACTCAACTTTACTACTGTGAATCATGTCTTGAATCAGAAGAGCTCTGGGACCCTGAATGAAGCAACCACATCAGTCAAGCACTAATCCAGAGGCAGGAACCATGTGGTACCTTGAATGTGGACATTTTAATTAAAAGTATTAACTATAACAGGGAATCATCTACTAAAGTGTAAAGGGTCCTATAAAAAAATCTAGGAATAACAGATAAAAGAACAACCAGATCTCCTAGAGATGAGTTCATGAACTACAGGGAAAGACACATTTCCTGAAGTGTGGAGAACACCCAGACCTCTTTTTAGATGGTGGGTATATCTATGGCTCATGAGAGAGTGGAGAAGTTCACCGAGGCCACAAGCCTCCCAGGGAGTACAGGAAGAAATTTTTAATAGGAGGTACCCTGCTGGAAAATCCCCACTAAGAAGCCACTGTGGAGTTGCTGGAATAATCTACCCCCAAGGAATATCCTGAGCTTCTTATAAGTCAGGTACTTCTGGAGTCAAGGGACTGGAGGAGCTATGCCCTCTGCTGAGCTTGGAAGTTGACATGGTGCAGGAGCCTGCCTAGGAAAACAGAGCAGACTTGGAAGAGAAACACCTTTCTTACTCTATTGTCTCTCTGGTACTCTCTACTAACAAAGCATGCCATCTGCCACAGGAGAAACATCTACAGGGTCCAGATATATTATTTCACAGCAGTCATTTAAGAGTGGTTTGCAGCAGAGAGGCAATGCACTGATAACAAGTATACTACATTTTAATGTCTCCCAAGAAAAATGCATCTGGAAAAAAAACACTGTCAGCCATCTGGTCTAGTGTGAGCCACACATTTTGCACTACATGCACTTGCTATTCTAAGTATTTGCCAATAATAAGGGGAAAGAAAGAGACAACAGAGAGAAAACATTCAAAAGCATCCCAGAGATGGTTATGTCAGTGCTTTCAATTTGTGAAATCTCATCAAGCTGTAAAGTTAAGTTTTATGCACTTGCCTTATCATTTTCATATTTCAATAAAGACTTTTAAAGTAAGGCATATATGTGGCAAAGTTTAATTTCTGATTACGTAGCACTCCATAGAATTCATATATTTAGCTCTATTGGCACATGGATTTCTTTATATTTCAATTGCCAATTCAATTGCAATGACTCTGAATTGAACATAATTGTATTTCCAGGCTCTCAATAAAGATTTTTTTTTAAATTGAAGTATGAGTGTATTTTGGAAGGAATGATTTGTCAATCATGCAAAATATGTGTTTTCTTTGACTTCTTAGAGGTTCCTAGGTTGCCTCTAACTGAAAGTTATAGCCATTATAAATGCGATCAGGAAGCTAGTAATTATTGTATGGTAATTACTTTATGGTAAAAAACCAAATGACCCTCATTTCATTCACTAAGTTCTTTTATTTTGAACTGAAGTATTTTTGACTTACAATATATTAGTTCAGGTGTACAGCATGGAAATTATATATTTTTATAGATTATACTGCATACAAAGCTATTGTAAAATAGTGACTCTTTTCCTTTTGCTATCCATTAGGTCTTTTTGTATCTTGTTTTATGCATAGTAGCTTGTATTCCATAATCCTTTATATTAGCTTTGCCCCGCCCCACACCCCTCTCTCCTGAAAACCAACAGTCCGTTCTCTGTATCTGTGAGTCTGTTTCTGCTTTGTTATATCTCTTCCATTATTACCGTTGTTGTTATTATTATTATTATTATTATTATTATTATTATTACTATTATTATTATTATTATTACTGTCTTCACCATTCAATGGAGAATCAGTCCCTGTCTTAGAAGACATGTCTTCAGCATTGTTATTAACAAGTGAATCACCTTTTGTGGTAGGCTAATTTCATTCATGGTCTCATTAATTCTTTTCTAAATCCTGTCATTTTCTTTGTAATTTTCTGCTCTTCCCTTTGACAATGGGCTTTTCTACGTCTCAAGCTCTGGTCAAAACAATGTTAACAAGTGTGATATAAGCTGAAAATTCATTGAAGATAGAAGAGTGCACTTTTGCTTGTCCTGTTCATGACATGACCTACTCTCTCTTGAATCCTCACCATCAACCTGAGAATGAGCTGAGACTAGCTTCCTGGCAGCTAAGAGACCGCATCAAGCAGGGTTGTCACCCCAGCTAAAGCCAGCCAAGTCTGATCAGTTCACTACTAACCCATAAGCTTATTATACAGGAGAGAGAACCTTTAGCAATGTCAGTCCAACTCAATTCAGAATAGCAAGACCTCCAAACTGAATCAAAACCTTGCAAAAAATAACAGGTAGATGTAAAATTTAAGTCACTAAATTTTGATATGTCATGGGAAAATATCGACATAGCATAACTTTTCACTTCTGACAGAAGGTTTCTCTCTCACTCAATATTTTAAAATTAAAAAAAATGTTTTTTATTTCCTTAGGAAATATTATTCATAGGACACCTCTTGAGTTTTATGCATTAACAAGGAATTAAGAACCAGAAAAAGCAGTGATATTCTTACATGAGATGGTCATGTGAATTTATTATAGTTAGAAAACATTTTTCTTCATACTAGCAAGAGAAATTGTGAATCTAAATTTCACTATAACTAAGATACAGAATATTATGTACTATGAACTTGTAGGGTTCCTTGGGAAGAGTTAAAAATTTAAAGTTAAAATCTACAAGTGTTGAGTCCACCAAATGAGAGAATTGATTAGAAAATAATAATGGTTTTTATTAATTACTTTTGGACCTAGAGATGATCATATTATCTGAAGTCAGAGAAAATCAAATATCATATTATATGCTGAATCTAAAAATGATACAAATGAACATATTTACAAAACTGAACCAGACTTAGAGACATAGAAAAACAAACTATGGTTACAAAAGGGGAAAAGGCAGCGGAGGGCTAAATTAGGAGTCTGGGATCAACAGACACACAAGGTATAGCACAGGGAACTCTATTCAATCTCTTGTAATTACCAATAATGGGAAGGAGTCTGAAAAATTATATATATATATATACTAAATCACTATGCTTTACAACTGAAATTAACACAATATTGTAAATCAACTATACCTTAATTTAAAAAAATATAATAAAGCCAGCAATCTCTCAGTGCTGGTCATTGGCAAAACAAAAACAAACAAAAAACCAAAAAAGACAATACTGGTGATCTGATTCCCTCATTAAGAGATGTTGCAAGAGTTAAGTGAATTTTTTTTCAAAATCATTTAGAAATATTTTACAATAAAAAAGTGATAATTGAATAAGTGTAGGCTTAATCATTGTTACACCAAGTGTGCATCAACCCATAGGTTATTAAAAAAAACAGAGCAAATTTAATGACTGACAATTAGGGCAATAATGATGAACAGCTGCCCAAACCAAACTGTCCCAAGTCCTGAATCATTGTGAAAACTCAGGGAAACAACCTGTGACTTGATGAATAGCCAATAAATATAATTTATGTGAGAAATGCATTACTATATTTTATGAAGATTTGTGTGTGTGTGTCACTCGGTGATGCCACATGTTGGGCTCAGCTGTGATTCATGGGTCAAGAGAGAATGGGGAGCATTATTCTGTTAATAGCACACACAACAGCTAAAACATATATCGTATTCCAAAACAATGACCCTTTGTTTTTATTTTTATACTGTCTGTCTGTTTTGGAGATAAGAATAAACAAGAATTTTAAAAACGAAGAGCACTAAAAACATTCTCTAAGACTATTTTTTTGAGAAATGTTTGTTGAGCACCTCTTCTTTACCAGCTACTATGAGTCAAAGGCAAAGACTGTCTAACTCTCCTTGCAGAAGTTGGATGGGAAGAAATAATATCCTTTTAACTAATCACAAAGAAAAAGTTATAATTGATGTTGAGGACCTGAAAAAAGCCATCTGATTCTTCTTCTACTTCTAGTCTTAAGTAATTTCAACTCTCCAATTTTATGTTTGCTTATATAGCTAAGAAGATATTTACAGTATTCTTGAATGATGATTATTTATCATCTCTAAATGTTTTTTCTTTTGACCTATCCTTTCTGCTTCTTTGAGCTACATTGGATGACATTATCTACCCACATGTGCACAATAATTTTCCCATGAAAATGAAGCTTCTTAGAGAAAATCTATTGTTGCTTGGGTTAACTTTACAGCACTTCAGATCCAATTATTTATTTAGGCCATTAAGTGTTTGAAAAAGAAAGACTTAGATTTGAAACCCAATTTGGTCACTGACTGGTTTCAAGAAATTGGAGAAAATTATTTCCTATCTCTCTCAGCTTTAATTTCCATACGTACAAAATTGGAATTAAAACATTTGCTCACTTTATCCCACAGATAGGTGTAAGAAGAACATGAAATGCAGTTTCAGAAAGAACTTAGTTAATTACAATGAAACGTGAAGCATACTCCCTTAATGATAAGGAATTAAAAGTTCGTACATTGACATATCTGATTTCTCATGCATTGGAAATTTCTAAATGGGAATAATCCTGTTAGGGTTGTAAGGGTGAATGTTTTATAATTAATTCTAGCCATTCATTCCAATATCACATCCCTGTATTCTTTGTGAGGTTGGTAAATTTAAGATGTTCTGGGTTCCCTTATAAGTGAAGCTGCATATTCTTGCTTTCTCAGGGAAGGACTACATTTCTAAGGGTCTCTTTCATTTTGGCTGTGAGGGATCAGACAGCTTCATTGTTCAGATGATAGCTTAACATTCAGAGAAAAATAGGAAGGCAAAGAATAACTGGAAATCAAACTATTTTCACAATTTGGAAAATTTATGCACATTTCTCAAATCACGAAAAATCATACAGTAAAATGTCATGACTATAAATCTTAAAAAAGTAATCTTGTGGGTTTCTAGACTTTATATTATATTGCCTTTCTAGGAAATCATTACTACATATCACTAAAAAATATTTCATACCTTAGGTTAATAGTTATAAGGGGGGACACATATGGTACAATAAAAGAAAATGCCATGAGTGATCATTTTTCTGAGAGTTTTAAATTTTATATCCAAAAAGAATATCTGATTGCCTCTCCACTTTTATCTCCTGCCATCAGGCTTGGCCCAGAGAGGCCTCATCTAGACCCTCCAGCAGCCCAGGATACTTCGTATCTTGTAGTCCACATATTTGTCACCTGGGATACACTTTTCAGAATATCTCCTACGTATCCTTGAGACATTATGTCTTTTCTGGGATAACATAAATTAGGTCCCTTTGTAAAATCTATCACTTGACATGTTGTTAAATAATAATAATAATAATCAGAAAAGTCCTGTGTTTGTGGTGAACATGAAGTTGTAACATTCTGCTGAATACAATACTCACTGTTATATTTTTATAGTTGTATAATGGGTATATTTTTGCTGAATATCTTTCAGGTTAAGAAATATTATGTTGCTTTAATTTCCTTAAATCAAATCACTTGTATATTAACACCTCTTCCTTATGTGGTGAGAAATATTTGTTCTATTCAGCCCAGTTACTCAATGGGGAGATGTTCCCTCCTCACTGGCATTTTTATATTTGACCCTTGGGGACTTTCACTGGCTGGTATGTTAGACAATGCACTCCCCTACACACACACTCTCTCCCTGACATGATCTATTCAGCACATAATCTTGGGTCTCTGCTCATTTTGAAAGCATCCAAACTAGTTGGCTAATGTCCTGTCACTACTATCATTCACATAGACAGAATTGAGGTTGTCAGGCTCCAAGCCAAAAACCTATGTCTAATATAAGTCCAACTATAGGCAATTGCAAAGTATTTACTTGAGGAAACTCACAAGGGAAAGCTGCTCAGCCCACCCAGACTCAGTGCCCAGCCAATGAATTGCAGTCTCAGAACCCAAGGCCCCTAGTCATGCATGCCTTTACACTTACCTCATTTCCTGGCCCAGGCCCTCCTCTTGGAGGCTTCATCATCAGGGTCTTACTGCAGGGGAGACTCTCAGGCACCTCTGCCAAGTTAACCTTATCAGGGGCCCTTGATAATATTTTTCTCCATGCTATCCTTGCCCTTACCCTTTGGCTCCCCACAGACCTCAGGCTCAATGTGACAGGAGCATTTGGTTTGGGGGCTCCTTGGAAATTAAGACAAATATTTTCACTGATCCACCTGACCATTGTCTTGGGCAATATCCTGGGGGAAAGTGAACCGCCATGGGAACTGGCACTTTCTCCTGTTTAACCTCTAACTGTGTCATCTCAGCAAGTGATAGAAGGCTTTACTGTTACATTCATCTGGCCTTTTGTCTTGATCAACTACTTCAACATCTGACAGCTTATCTCTCTTTAGCTCAGAAGGCTCTGGGTAAGGCCCAGAGATGGGGCACAGCAACAAATGATGCACAGCAACAAATGAAGTGTGTAGTAATAGAGCCAGAGCTTAGGAAAATACTCTATGAACATCATCATTTTCGGCCATACAGCTGTTTTTCATTTATACCCTTTTTGCCTTTACACATTTTGGAATACTGTAATTCTAAAATTTGAATATTAAAATTAGTTTCTAACCATTGTCCTTTTAAGTCCAGAATAGCCACAATTCCCAGGACACAATGCTTCTCTGACTTTGAGGAGGGTTACCATGGTCTCTCACTCTTTGCTGTGTAGGATACAGTTATAAGAATAAAATAGAAATTAACATTTATTAAACAATCCTGTCAAATGTGTGATAGGAAAATATTCTTTCTGTGTTATCCTTCCAAGACTTAATCTCTCCTGTATCTTAAGTCAATTACTCTCTTTCTGAGTCACACCTGCTTCTCTTTCCTGTGTGTTTAATATTTATGCTAGTGGGTTTTTGACAGCATTATCTCTTATGATCTTCATCTCCCCTCTACTCCTCTTCTCTTTCCTTATTTTTTTTGGGTTTTGTGTTTTGCAGTTGTACTTATTTGTTTGTTTGTTTGTTTGTTTGTTTGTTTATGCATGCATGCTTTCTGATGGAAAGGATAGTTCACCAACTTCTGGCCACTCTGCACTGTTACATATTGTGAGAAGTTAATGACAATACAATGGGGAAATGGAGAATGTGCACACAATCAGAAAAGTGAATCTTGCCTCACTCTTGTTGTCATGCTTTATTCCTTTTGACACTATAATTTTTATATTCTGGAATTTGCCATGCATCAGTGTTTCATGCAGATTGATTGGGTGGGAGCAGTACAGGGAAAGAGACACCATTTGTACCCTTGAATCATACAGCATGGTTCCTTGACTCTGTTGAGAAATTCCAGATTTTTTAAAAATATAAATATTTTTCCCTAAGGGAAAAACTAGATTTTAAAAGGAATAAAATCAGAAGAATATATGTCCTATGGAAAACATGACTGGCAGCTTCAGGTTTAAAACAAGAAAGAAAAGAATATTGTAGAACAAAATATATGGTTATCCATATTATTTTCTAAAACTGAGTTTCATACATGTTTCTATTTATTTACAATCCCCAAGTTTGAAATGGAGAATAAAACTAGTCTCTTAAAATATTAATTCTCAAATTGTTTTTTAATATTTTAAAGAAGAAAACATTTTGAGTTTATTCCTTTAATAAACTTACAACAATTAATTTTTGAATGTCTTAAAAATAGCTTTTTAATGCATCTGAAACTATATACAACATCAGATATGTTATTAGAATCTGATAGCATAATATCAATAGATGAGAAATTGCATCTGCAACCCTTCTTGTCTTCCTTTATGAGTATGGAAATGAGATACTGTCAAATATCTCTTTTCAATTATCCATTTTCAAATATCCATTGTCAATTGCTCAAACTTTTGATATTTTCTGGGGGTTTTTGACTTGTAATAAATCACAATTGTATCAGATCCAAATTTTTTAAAAAGCAACTTCCTTAGAAAAAAGTGTTCCCAAATTTATATTATAACCAAATAAATTAAACTGACTTTTTTACCTTTGATGTAGGGCTGCTCTCATAGGGTATGATGTCCCTTTGGAGAATTACTGAGGAACAACACTGATAGAAATTGAATACTGTTTGGAAGAAATCTGTGAGAATCAGATTGTAAGAGGACAATAAAACATGTTTTACTGCTGCATTATTCAGTAACCGTTTGGTTAAAAGTGACATTGATTCAAACTAGTTTAAGCCATAAAAGATTACTTATCAGTCCATACCTTGAGAAGGATAGATACTGTGATAAGGGAAATAAGAATTACCATGGTTCTTAGTGAAATGAAAAAAAAATTAATGAGAGACAGAAAGTGTGATGTAAGCAAGATGTTTATTAGTAAATTAAAAGGTACTAAAAGAGAGTACACTCCTGACAATTGGGAGCAGGCCAACCGAGAGGAAAAGTGCTTATTTCAGGTGAGAATGGATTCCAGGCTTCAAATATGTCACTAGCAACTTGTATCATTTTCTGCATCTCGTTTCTGACTTCTTTCTGAGACACCCTCTCTTAATTTTTATGACTGATGCTCATAGAGTTCCAGTTTAATAAAGAACTTATTTTTCAGGACCTCACATGTAGAGAGAACCCCCTTTCCAAATTCCACCTGGAAAATCCATATATGTCTACTTCTACCACACAGAAAAAGAATCAATCAAGATAAATCAAATTAATCAAGCAATCCCAATTCTCTCTTGCTTAACTTAAACCACATAATCATCCTTAAACCAATTGCAATCTGTGGAAGTTACATTCTAACAGAAATGTTGGTCTCTGTGTTTTGCAGTGACTGCTTCTTGACAAATTATCCAAACTTTAGTTGTGAAAATTCATTTTGCTTTTTGGTTCTCTGGGTCAGTGATTCAGACAGGGAATGATGGGGAAGCCTTTCTGCTTCACTTGACATCTGCCAGGGCATCTCAGAGGCAGGGGTCTGAAGTAATCTGAAGTCTCTCTCACTCATATGTCTGCAGATTGAAGTTAGAGGGAGTTGGACAGATTAGGGACAGAATAGACAGGAATCCTATGGCATCTCTCTCTTACTCCATGTGGTCTCATCACCTGACCTCAGTATGATGCTTAGGGTAATCAGGCTTTTAATGTGTCAGCTCAAAAGTTCCAGAACAAGAGATCCAGGTGGAAGGAAGTTGCATTTCCTTTTTCTTAGAGTCAGAATTTATACAATGTAACTTCTGACACATTATATTCATTAGAAGTGAGTCAATAAACCAGTCCATATTCCAAAGACTCACATATCTTGTGACAATTTGAGAACATGTTTGAAACAACCTCAATGTGCCTTATTTCAGGAGTGGTAAATGACACATTTTGATAGAAATTCCCACAAAGCAGAAGAATAGATAGCAAAAAAAAAGGGGGGGTGTATATGTTTGTTACAACCATGTAAGAAATAAATACATAATAATAACAATCAATTTTAGTTTTAATAGCCCAATATGCTATAGATATTATCTAATTAATTATAATTTGCTATTACAGGTCTAATAAAGTTAACAATTATTTATATCATCTCTGAATTACCACTAAGCCTTTTTCATTGTTAGACATTTTAATCAATCTTTCTATTTATGAGTATTAATTTTCATTTTTCTATCAATTGGTTAAAATAGATCTTTATGAATTTTTTTTTAGGCAAAGTAAACAGGTTCAAATTCTTCTTGAGTCCTGTTTACTTTAAGTGGATTTTATCTTGAAAAGGAATATCTGATCATAAGCTTTTATTTTCAACATTAAACTATGGATGATGCTGTGAGTTTGTTTTTTCTTCTATCATTTTGTGTTTCAAAAGAAAATGTGAGGAATATGAGTTTGTTTATATGCTATTTTTAGTATGAAGCTAACTTTTATCTTTGACTTTTCTGTTATATATTTTATGGGATGAAGTTCCTTCGTCTCTCCTCTTTGTTTACATGTAGGTGTCTTAAGAATTATATTACATGTAACATAGTGAGCATTTCATTACACATGCAATGATTTTTAAATATTTTTATTTGTCTAGAAAACATATCCACACTATAATTTTGGCTACAACTTCTTCCCTTTTTGTTCTGTTCTATCAGTAATCACCTGTAATCTGCATTTTAGAATCACCAGTTTACAGCTTCTACAGATACTTGCATCTTTTTTCTGTTAATTTCATCTTGTCCTGTGAATTCAGGGAAACCTTTTCAAATTGTTCCCCATGTCACTTAATCAATAACATTCTTCTGAGAATTCAAAACAATTTCCCAAACATTTTCCAAATTATGGAATAGATCATTTTCAGAATTAATATCCTCCTTTAAGTGTTCTGTATTTTGTTCAATATATTTGATTCTGTACTATACTTTCACGGCTCACAAGTTGTTAATAACTATGTTTTTCTTTTAATATCATTTGAATTGTAATCCTTCCAACATTGTTTATCAAGAGGTGGGTTATGTTAACTTGATCTCTATTCTTCTGAGAGTGCCACACCATCTTGAATAATGTAATTTATAGAAAGTTTTGAAATTGGGAAATGTGAGTCTTCTACCTTTGTTTATCTTTTCCATTTTCGTGGTATCCTGGGCCCTTGAATTTCCATATCAATTTTACAGTCAGTTTATCAATTTCTGTGAAAAAGTTTGGTAGAATTTCAATAGGGAATTCACTGAATCTTAATCAGTCTGGAAACTACTGATGCTTCAAATATATTGTTTGCTAATTTATGAATATGATATCCCTTTCCACTTATGTAAGTTTATCTTAATTCCTTTAAAAGAGGTTTTACAGTTTTCAGAGTACAAGTCTTGTAGTTCTTTTGATAAATAGATTTTAAACATTTTATTCTTTTATATGCAAGATCATAAATGTATGGAATTTGTCCACTGCTATTGTATAGAATTTCAAATAATATTTTATACTGATTTGATATCCAACAATCTTGCTAAACTCATTTGTTACTTCTAATTGTGTTTCAGTGTGTGTGAAATCCTTTGTAATTTCTGTATCCACTCACATGTCATCTATAAGTATATGGAAACATTTTTATATTTGGCAAGGCATAACTCATGTTTTCCTTTAGTTCATGAAACATGATTTACATTAGTTCTTGGGAGATATTTGTAGAAGTTGATATAAAGTCTTTGTAAAGTGTATCCCACATCTAAGTTTTCTCAGGGACAGTTTCTTTACTCTTTTTTTCCCTATTGTGTAACACAGTTTTGTGATTCTTTGCATGTCTCATAAACTTGTTCTTTTTTTTAAAAAAAACTGAACATTTAAAGTAATATAATGTGGCAATTGTGGAAAAAAGATTTTTGTTCTTACTGCTTTTTTTTTGGTACATTTCCTGAACAAATCTATAAAGTCTGTGTTCTATATCACTTGTCAGCAGAACTATCTCTTTTGTTAGCTTAGCGGTCACTTAATAACTTCACACATTTTACTTAAATGTGATATTCCAATAAGTCTCCTGGATATTGCTGAGGGGTTTTATGTGCATGTTAGACACATCTTTAATGCTCCTTCAGTTTACAGCTATGCTTCATCTCTCACTTTGGAGTTTCAATATCAGCCAGCAGTGAGATATTAAGACCTTCTCAGTTCCTCCTGGGCTTAAAAACTGCCCAATACATGACCTTCCACATTCTCAGGAATATATCAGAGCTATTTAAAACCCCCATGGATGTCCTATTTTACAATTTTTCCTTTTAAGTCTTTTGGTCTTCTTCCCATTTGCCCCAGTTGTTGTTATTGGCTCAAGCAGTTTTGGTACTAAACAATTATGGCTGATGATTTTTAACATGTGTCCTGGGGTAAAAATTTCCACTCTACTTTCTGACTCATATCAAATAAAAAGCAGCTGTTGAATTTGGGCTCACAGGGGGCTGCCATGCCAAATAATAATAAAATATCTGTAGGAATGAGGCTCTATGGGGTAGTCCAAATCTATTCTACCCTATTGGGACACCAACTTCAGGAAGTGCTTCATATTTGTTTATATTTAAATAGATACAGAAAAGTACTTAAAGAATATTATCCTATTAATGCAGTGAACAGAGGGTAGCTATTTTAAGATTGTAAATCATATATAACTTTCTGTAAAAGTTAAATGTGCTAGAAAATTTTATATGGGTTTTCTTGGTATTACTTTCAGGTATGCAGCATAGTGATTCAGTATATTTGCTGATTTTATTTCAGTATATGTTATTACAAGATATTAGGTATAATTCCCCATGTTATACAGTAAATCCTTATTGCTCATCTATTTTATATATTGCAGTTTGCATTTGCTCATTCCATATTTTCTTAAGATTGACAATAAGACCAGGTCACCCATTTCATCATAACTTCAGTGAAGTTTAAATTATAATTCCTGACAAATTATTTTTAGTAAATACTCAACATACATACACAAGGGCATCTATTTAATAATAGTTCAATCATTTAAAAAAAAAAAGAACCTGGAAGGCTTTTCCTACCTGAGAAGATGTCATATTTTCATATTTTAAAGAAATAAAACAACGTAGTATAAACATCACAGTCAACAAATCAGCTTCTTGAAATAAAATGGAAAATTTTAAAATAGAAATAAAACACATTTGAATGAATCTATTCTGTGATAAAAGTATCACAAAAATTGGGCAAAGTGCTGCTTGTTTAAGGGAAGGTGTTGGAAAAACTGAATCACAGAGAAGATTATAACTTTTGATTTCTACATATCAAGATACACAAAGACCTATATGGGAATAGTAAAATCATAAAGGTAATAGAATAAAACCAAGGAAACTATATGCAACATTGTGTTCAGTAAGGGATTTTAATAAAGCATTTGAAAGCACATATACAAGGCCAAAATTTAAAAACTCTGGTTCAGTATTGGCAAATTTAATATTGTTGTTCAATCAAAGGCACAATTGGAAAATAAGCTGAGATGATAGAGAAATGAAGGTATTTGCAAAATTAGTATCTGAAAAATACTTCACATCTACACTATACAAGTTTATATAAACATAATAAAAAACAATAGAGACCAAATGCAAAGAGAACAAATCTCACTAATAAGCAAAGCAAAGAGAGATCTCTGTACATATTCTGTACATGATATGTCCTTTAGTGTATATTTTCAAGATATTTATTACAGCATTCTATGTGGAAGCAAATAATTGGAACCATCCTTGTTAGTGATTACTAAAAATAACAATGCAAATGTAGGATATGTGTAATACATACGATGCCATAATAGGTAGCAAAACAGATATGTATTAACTAGAGGCCCTCAGAGCATTTTGATGAATCTTAAAACATGAAGTTGGGTAAAAACAAGAAGAAAAATAAAATGTCATTGTATTATCATTTCTCAATCCCATTTATGCATGTAAACAATGAAGATATGTGAAAAAAAATACATTATACTTAAAAGGATACATAATATTCAACATATGTGTGTAGACACATATATTCAATTATTCATGCCCAAAGCATTAGAATATCTCTGTTGGGGGAACTGGGGATATTGAAAGCATGTAGAAAGTAGAATTGGGAAATATGTACTTAATTCTTGTACTACAAGTCTGCAATAGTGAGAGGAAAAACAAAAATACAGCTATTCTAACCTAATGGGTAAAACTTAAATCTTAACCTGTGATACACTGGTTTTATACTTTACCTCCTACAATCCCTTTTCACAATCAAACTATTATTTATATAACAAATAAATGTTAATTTCCTGGATGCTGATGCCCAATATATTGGGTATGTTTTCCTATAATATCAAGATAATAAAGAAACCTAATTCATTGTGCTGTTTTAAAGATTACATGATTTAATATGGGAAAATATTTAGAACAATGTTTGAGACATATTAAAAGCTCAGCAAAATTGCCTTCTTGAAATTTTTGATTGTTTATATATATATATAAACAAAATTTTAAAATAAATAAAAATATATATATACTATACTATGTACAGTATTTAGAATAAATGATATTGCAATGTTATTTCATCATTATTAAGTGATTAGAAATCTGCATTCAGTATTGTTTCACTTACTTCTAAAGCTTACTGATAGTCTCAATTTTGAACTTGGTCTTTGAAAAATTTAAGAGTCTTATAGTTAAATATGACTATATACATAATATATTTAATATATGAAATATTTGTAAATAAATGTATATATACTCATTTAAATAAAACTGTAACTGATTAGATCACAGCAGAAAACCTTAAAGAGACCTGGATTCTTTTGAATGCTAATTTCCACATTCACACATCCTCAGAAATTTTGCTTTATTTCTGTGCATTCTGTGATGTTTTGGGCATTTTTCTCCTCTGTGAGTCACTTTCACCATTAAGACAGCTTATCTGATGAGTAAAATATACATAGGAGTTCCTAAAATCCCTATGCTACTCCAACCAGTCCAATATTCTATTGTTCTCAAGGAGTTAGACAATGCTTCTTTCCTTGCTGCCTTAGCTAAGTGTTCTCAATGTCGCGTGACCTGGATTAGATTTTGTGGTCATCTCAGAACTGAATTCTGTGGCTAGGAGAATGGGAGTCCTTCACGGAGTTTAAGATTAATCATTCCCATCAAACTCAAGGAGAGAGTGGAATGGGAATGCCATTTCACAAAAGAAAAGCTGAGTGCTCTAGTTAGAATTCTAGGGAGTGAGTCTTAAGTAAAGTACCAACAAATAGAACCTTTAAAATGAATACACAATAGTTCTATACATTCCCTCTAGAGTCTTTTTCTTCTTTTTTTTATTATAAAGGATTATTCAAGATGTGTATCTCCATTTAATCTGTTTTCCTCATGTTTTTAAAGACTTTCCCAATATATCTAAGTTCTTGGCTTCTCCTTATGACAACATTTCAGATATTGACAAATCCATTGGTTTCATTTTTTATATATTGTTTGTGGAGTATTTAGAGGCTCTGCTGTAACAGGCAAAAAAAAAAAAAAAAGAAGAAGCACATATATTTTCCTGATAAAACATCTGTGCTACAAAGATATTCAATGTTGTATTTCTTTGTTATTCTTTAGCTTTAGACAAACAAAACCAAGTGCATATAGTTTGATGAAGTCTAACTGAAATTATCATGGTCAAGCTAAAGGATATAGGTTGGTTGCATCACCTAACTACATATTCAGTTTTCCCTACAGTGTAAGCATAAAATCACTGATGCTGACACTCGGAAATGGCCTATCAACATGATGCTGGACATGTGCCTGGTAAGGGAACCAGGAAAATTTCAGAGGATGTACTATGCTTTTCTTTAGAGGCATGCAATATATTTGAGGATGCTTTCAGAGAATGTGTATAAAGAAAGAAATGAGTGTAGGGCTTTTCTCTCTCACCTATAGGTGTCAGATTGCAGAAAAAACACAAGCAAAAAACCTCACATTTGGGGGATTGGAAGATTGTTTAGATAAAATAAAATATAACAACATAAATAACCATAATAAATTTATCTCTGACCACTGAATGGCAAGGATTATAGTTTATCCAGGAAACTTGGATTTTTTTCATGATTAGTCTAAGCTGCAAGTGAATATTTTACTTGATGTTGCAACATGTAACATGAAAATCACTAAATCAGCTTGTTTTGCTCCTTTCACAAAGTATTTAATAAATAAAGAAGGTACAAAAATTAGAGGAGCATATCTCAGTACTGCAAATTTTGCTGTTTAAAAATAAAAGTTAGAATATATTAAGGTACAGATTTTAAGCTTTAGGACATAGATTATAAAATTCAAGAGTTAGATACAAACCTTCTACATCCCAGAAACAATATTGTAAGGCAATAAAGTCCATCAGGAAATTTTCTAGAGAATCAAGCACAACAGGCCAGTACATATTGTTAGATTTCAAATAACAGAAGACTCCAACACAATTTGCATTTAACTGTATGTATATTATTTGTATACAAGACATTTAGAGACAGGATATCTTGAAACGTTATTTGTTGACATGCAGTGACATCAACAAAGACCCAGTTCTTCTCATCTTTCTTCTTTGCCATCCTGAGGGTGTTTGATTTGTCCAGCCCTCAGATGAGGCTAATGGCTGATGAACAGGAAGGAAGTTGCTGCATACTGATGTAGCCTAGGTGGGTAAATTCATCCTGCAGTAAAAATGTCTTTTTCTGAAGACAAAGTCATTGAATTTATCTACAACAAAGTCCACAAGCTGGGATTAATAGCCCAGTGGCCTGCATTATCAAAAACTCATGAAAATAGTCCCATAGTGCCTTGCACAGCCAAATAAGCACATGGAAGACCGGGCTAGACTAAGAATTTCAATGAGATTTGTGTCCTGAATGGGTGAATTTTTTTTCTGCACCCAGCAGGGATTCCTACAGAATTGAGAATTTTCTTAATAAATCTGAATAAGAATAATAATCTTTCTCATCTAGTGTGATATTGGAGGTCATGAATTTGGTCATTCTTTGATTCCTATGTGTTCAATTCTGCTTTACAAATTTTTTGGTTGGCAAATTTTTGAAGCTGGCTTTACTTGTTTTTGTCTGGGAGTAATTTTTTAAATGTCAAATCTGTAAGAAAATTTTAATCTATTTTGCTGATACAAAATTTTACTTATTTTCTATGTCTTGATGATTTCATTAGAAATGTAGAAGACTAAGCCTGTGGGTAGGAAAACCCATCTGATTTCAATATGTTTTACTCTTTACATGATACTACGTGAAGGTTTTATTTTATGCATATGGACATTAATACATTAAAAATATTTTTCATCAATATGAATATTTTGATCAACTGTTTTATCTTAAATTACTTTATAGAAAAAAATGAACTGTCATTGATGGTAGTTCTATAGGGTATGTAATTATTGCTATTCATATAATTCATTAGGAGGAAAAGATAACAAATTATTTTAATGAGTCCCCAGACATAGATTTGATTCAATCTACAAACTCATGTATGTTTTTGTGATATATTCAAATTAAATTGTCACTATCTGATATTCTCAGAATTGTTCTTTCTTGTAAAGTAATAAATATAGCACATAGATCAAAACAACTTCTTTACTCAAGTGTTATAGCACTTCCAGGAAATTATTAACACTTCCGGCAAACCTTCTACTTATGATTTTAAAAAACAATATTATTATTTTCCATTCAATATGGTAAACTCAGACATCACTGTATGATGATGTGCAGTAGAACCATGAAAAGCCACTTATCTAAAGAATCTTATTTAAAATATTTCATAATTATTTTATCCAAACAATTGCAGCTATCACTACATAAATGTACAAATGTTTAAAATAGTAAACTCTAGAGTAAACTGCGTGGACTGGAATTCTGGCTCAGGCATATTCTGGATATAATCAAGTAACTTATGTGTTAATTTCCTTATCTGTAAAACTAAGGATTAAAATAGTACTTTCCAAATGAGTGATTATGGTTATTGACATTACAATACAGATAAAATGCTCATTGAAGGCATATTATTTTAATTATTAAATACATTTTCTTATCTTGAGTGTATGAATATATATGAAACATAGGATATATATTTGGTCTTTGCTGCCAATTTCTGACACAGAGCTTCTAAATCTCTTGTAACTTCCTGGATGATGAGAATATCTTTTGTTCTAATGAGTAAACTCTTGGTGGCTTTTGGATAGCTTCAGCATCAGAGCTGGTCACCAGAAAGACCAAGCCATTACCAGAAGTTTGGAACTTTCAGCCTCATCCCCTGTTCTCCAGGGAGGAGAGATAGGCCAAAAATTGAGTTAATAATCAGTCATTTCTACCTGTATCTCAGCACCTCCCTGTGTCTCAGGGCTGACAGCTTTTCCTTTTCTATGTGAAAAGAAGTGTTTCCTATGTTCTGTGCATTCTCTGAAAGGCATAGAAGGGCTCCTTGTTTCCTTTTTTCTGGACCACTACTTGTCATCTACTTCTAAGCAAAGATCACTCATGCTATTTAAACTTGAAAAGATTCAGTGCTACTATATTTAAGGTGTTAATAAGAAAGAAAAAAGAGAAAAAAGAAAACAGACAAAGATGGAGAGGACAAAAGAGAAATAAGCAAAGAGAAGAAAAGGAAGGAAAGGAAAGGAAGGAAGAAAGAATGATATAGGGAAAATGATAGGCAACAAAAATAACATTTAACATTGTTTTGTTAGCTAAACTATAGAATATAGGATGCAACAGAAACATCAGAATTCTTTGATATGACCCTTTAACATCAGATGAGAAAACTGAAGAACTGCTGTGCTTGGTATCCTTGAGTTCATTCATCAGTGCTTATTTAGTGCTAATAAAAGTCAGGCTTTGGTCTAGATGCTAGAACACAGCAGTAAATAAAAGAAAGTCCCTATTCTGGGGATCTTCTTAGCAGAATTAAGATTCTTGTTCTGATTTCCCAATTCCCAATTACTCTGCCTACCTCATTACACCCATGCCCTAGTGAAAGTGACCTCAATGATGCCATGAGCCTGGTGTGTATTTTTGGAAGAAGTGGCTACGTTTAGCATTTTAACATGCTAAGAATCTCTGGTCATAAATATAATTATTTAAAACACCAAATTATTAATTAGAAAATTATTTCCATAAAATGTATTCTACTGAATGTGTGCTGGCCTCACTAAAAAATGAATAAATGACTTGTGGTTGGTAGATAAAAGCAGCAAAGGGATCATTCTTAGAAAGTTACATTATTCTTTGTTTATGTTTCCAGTCTTTTAGTGTGCCAGTTATTCTGGCAAACAAACAAGCAGCCCTTAAATACTGTTACAACACAGAAATCATGCTTAGGAAAAGATAAAGGCTATATTAGAGAGGATTTTAAAATACTTGGAAATATTGCACATGCAAAACAGATAGAGGAGTTGCAGAAAATGCTACATTTTTACTTGTGTTGATTGGCATAGGTAGGGGAATGTAAATTGCTTGGGGTCCATCAAAACACGGCAAGTGACTCAAAGATGCCCCAAGTGACATTGTACAAGCTAGACAATTTGTCACTAGAAACCTCTTTTCATTTTTGAGTGTGTCTTTGTTTGGAATCACATTGTTGATTTATCACATTTTATAGTGCATTTAGTATGCATTTATGTAAAAAATAAACATTATTCTGCAAAAAATGTTTTCTGAGTATAGATTAAAAAAATGTTTAAGAGCTTTGTAGCAGGAAAGCATAAACTGAACAGTCCTATGTCAGGAAGGTCTACAACCTTCTCCTGCTTTTACCTTCTTTTCTTCCTTATCAGAGTCTCTGTCTTTTCTTTTCACTTTTCACCCCCATGGGGAAATGTCTGTCTCTTTATCAAGGTCAGATTTAAATGTCAGCACATTGTGAGGCTGGTCTCGCCTCCAGTTCTGTCTTTCTTTTGTTAATCTCCTCATTTTCTGCAATTCTGAATCGTTCACATTTACTTCCTTTATAGTAGTTTAGAAAAATCAGTCCTGCAGTGTTGATAGGATTAGAGTAATGAGATGAGGAGGCAGGAACACTATTTAAGAGTCTGATTGCATAATCCAAGTAAGAATTGATGCTGACCTGATATAAAGTAATGTGGTGGAGATGAACAGAAAACAATAAGAAAGGTATTAGGTAATATAAAATAAAAATGTGAAATTAAACAAAGTAAAGCACAAAACCAAAAAACAAAGTAAAGGCAAAAACAGAAAACCAGATGAAATAAACTAACAAAAAAAACCTTGATTCGTCAGACTAAAGAAAAACAGTAGAATAATTTGGGTGAATATATAATATATCATCTGAATCAGGAAACAGTTTAGGGTGAAAAGGAACACTATTGATAATTAAATCAAACAAGAAGCTTCTAACTAGAGCAGGCTTGTGAAAACCTGGGCATCTGGTCACCCTGAGTATAATGGAATCATTGCTGAATTATACATTGAAATGTATTTAAATCCTAATCTTAATTAATCACTACTTTTCTGGGAAAATTTTTCAAAATTAGCTAAATGATTTGAGGGTTAGTTTTATCTTGCCAAAATTGGTCTAGATGTACTGAAGAACGGTGGGTGAAAAGGACTAAATCTAAGCATCTAGCTATATTTCTAAGATTGTATGAAAACAAAGAGGATAAAAGCTCTCCTTCCTCTCCCTTCCTTCCCCACCCATCCTCCAACTCCTGAACACAGATAAGCAAACCAGACCTCCTCTGAAGAAGCCAGGTGCTCACCATGATCACATTGTCAAACCATGGGAAGATGTTACTCCTTGCTAACCACATTCTTGAATCAAATGATTAAGTTCCAAAGCTTCAACATCGTGTTTTTACTGATGCTTTCAAAATGTGTATCTCCAATCTCAATATCTCCAATGAATGGAACACAATATATTTTATGGGGTACTCAACTCAAATTTTTGAAAACTAGCATGTATTTTACACTTAAAAGATATCCAATTCAGATACTAGATTTTCATCAATTACTTGATCTGTATTTGGATTTTATAAAATTTGCAGTTCAGAAAGTAGAGTCACAACCTAAGTTGATCCAAATACAAGGAAAATTTTTCAGTGAGTTGAGTAGCAGCTTTAAATTTAAGTTTAACTTCAGTAGATTAAATAAAATGTAAAATTTTGTCTCTGCTAAGTACCAGAGGCTACCACACAAAACAATGTAGGAAAAACAGGTGTCTCAAAGTTACAGATTCACAAATTGCATGTTTACCCTACCCTCAAATCTGCTTCTCTCCTAGGCTTCCCGACTACAGTACCTGGCACTGTCATTTACCAGTGGGCTAAGGTCAAAAAACTTGAAGTCAGACAACTCTAGGCTATTTCCACCCCTCATATTCAGTGTCCAGGAAATTGTAATATAAATGTAAAAAAAAAAAACTGACCACCATTCACCACCTCTGCTGTTAAAGCTCAAATATTTATTGATTCTTCTTCTTTCACTTTTAGTGCCTATATGCTATTTCCCAGGCTAACTAATCCTTTTCATCTGAATGTGCTACTTAGTTGCTCAGAGTTCCTCAAAATATTTTCATTACTCATAAAAAACATACTGCAATCAAAAGTCTGACATGATCTGGTCAATTTTCGCTCTGTTGACTCATCCGCCATCTGCAGATCATCCAAGGTGTTTTCCTGATTATGCCCTGACCACAGGAAGCACATCCCACAGTAAGGCTTTACCTTTGCAGACCGCTTTGAAGTTATTTCTC